>NC_081318.1:51578269-51880447 GCF_026419965.1 Kogia breviceps
ACACACTGCTAAATGCTCAGTCTTTTTGCACCTACTGTTTTAGCCCCCAGGCTGACATGCCCTTGTAGTACTGTGGTCTTTCTTCAGACTGGGTGTAATACAATTGAAAAGATTTCAACTTTTGTGTATTGTAATCACCTTCCTTGATTAGGATTTAGAGGATTCCTCAGTCATCCTTCACACTTTTCAAAACTTTAACGTCAAGTCATAGGGGCACTTTGTCGCCCCGAAGAAATTCCTCTCTGTGATTGTCATAACTACTAACCTATTAACCTCTCAGCCCATCTCTATGCACAGCATCCAGAGTCATTCTTCTTTTTTTAAAAAAACAGAATTTGTTTACTTTTGGGTTCACAGTAAGATTGAGTAGAAGGTACAGAGATTTCCCGTATACCCTCTGACTCCACACATATGTACTTCCCCCATTACCAAAACCCCCCATGAGAATGGTACATCAGTTACAACTGATGAACCTACATCGACATGACACATCATTATCACTTAAAGTCCATAGTTTACATTAGGGTTCACTTTTGGTGTTGTACGTTCTATGGGGTTGGACAAATGTAGAGTGACATGTATTCACCATAATAGTAGCATACAGAGTGGTTTCTCTGCCCTAGAAATCCTCAGTTCTCTACCTATTCATCCATCCTCCTACCCCCAATGCATGTCAATTACTAATCTTTTTACTGTCTCCATAGTTTTGCCTTTTTCAGAGTGTCATAATTGTATCATACCATATGTAGCCTTTTCATATTGGCTTCTTTCACTTAGTAATATGCATTTAAGTTTCCTTCACTTCTTTTCATGGCTTGATAGGTCATTTCTTTTCAGCACTGAATAATATTCCATTGTCCAGATATATTACAGTTTATTTATCCATTCACCTTTGGAAGGACCTTTGGTTGCTTTCAGGTTTTGGCAATTGTGAACAAAGCACTATAAATATCCATGAGGATGTTTATGTATGGACATAAGTTTATAGCTCCTTTGGGCAAATACCAAGAAGGGCTACTGCTGGATCATATGGTAAGTGTATGTTTAGTTTTTTAAGAAACTGCCAAGTATCTTCTAAAGTGGCTGTACCATTTTGTATTCCCACCAGCAAGGAATAAAAGTTCCTGTTGCTTCACATCCCTGTCAGCGTTTGGTGTCGTTAGTATTTTAGATCTTGGCCATATAGTAGATGCATAGTGATATCTCATTATTATTTTAATTTGCATTGCCCTGATGACATATAATGTGGAACCAGAGTGGTTTTTTAAAAACAAAATAGATCCTGTCATTCTTTTGCTTAAAGCCGTTCAAGGACTTCCTATTATCCTTGACATAAAATTCAAACATTTGTACATGGCTTTGCGGTCCTTCATTTTCTTTTACTTGCCCCCTGCAGCCTGAGCACCCACCTCATTCTTGTGTTGCTTTCTCATCTCTTGGCCTTTGTACATGCTGTTGCCCCTGCCTAGATCATTCTCCTCTTCATTGGTTTAACTCCTACTCACGCTTCAGGTGTGTGTTTAATTGTCACTTCCTCCAGGAAGCCTCTTTCACCACCCTATCCTCTCTGGTTATTTGCTCCTGCTGTGCAAAGATTGAGTAGAAGGCACAGAGATTAAGGCCTTTAACTGATCAGATGAGCCTACCCACCGGAAGCCTGAAAGGATGGAGAATGAAATAGATGGATAATGTGGAAGGAGTTGAGTTGAGGAGGAAAGAAATAAACCAATGTTCAAATCCATTGTGGCTGCTCTGTGGTGGTACCATTTAGAGTAAGTTACTTAATTAACTAAACCTCTCTTTTACCATCTGTCAAAGTGGGATAGTAATCATATCTACCTCATAGGGGTATAGTGAGGATTAGGTAAGGTAGTGTATTAAAGTGCTTCTTACAGTTCTGGGATCAGAGCAAGTGCAATAAATGTTAGCTACTGTCATTAGGCTTTGAAAAAATGACAGGAGTGAGAGAGAATTAAAAATGAACACTTCAAAGTTCTAATTAAAAATTGGAATGCTTAGGTTAAAAAATGAAATTAACTCAGTCTAAATAAACCTAACTAAGTTTAACAAAGCTTAGTCAATTATCGGAGGGAAAATATATTGGCATAAAAATCACATAGCTATAAAAACTGAGGTGTGAGAAAAGTGTTTCCAAGGTGAATGGTGCATTGACTACTTGACTTCTCCTTTCCCAGTTTTGATCTAGATTTTGTAGGTTCCAAAAATTCCAGGAAATAGGTTGTTTAGACTTGTTTTGGTTTCTGAGGTAGTTCAATGCTTAGTAAATTTCTTAGGATCACTGAAGCCAATTAGAAAAGGATTGTGTAATGATGCTGCCGGGGATGCCAGGCTTCTGAGTTCTGAGCGGGTGTGCTGGTGTCTCAGCATCACTGTGCCTTCCCCAGCCCTTAGCACACATACCTCCTCACATGAGTTAGCGCTGTAAATGTTGTGGAATTGAATTCAACTGCCTTAACGAACTTCAAACAGAACTTCAGGTGACTTTGAATTAAACCACACCAGTTCCCCCAACGTCTGTGGTTCATTGCCAATATGAGAGAACACATTTCACATCTGCTCTGAGAAAAAAAAAAGGTTGCTGGCTTAGACACAAGTCTTGTTTTGTGCTTCAGTAACAAGTTAAAAATCCATCTCCCAATAGTCCCATGATTCATTTGCTCCACAGTATATGTTAAATGAATTTTGCAGTTGTGATTTGCATTGTTGCCAGTTATTTCAAGGTAGAACAAAGAATGCCACTATATGATTAAGCACAGAAGAAAACCTAGATACAGGATGGCTAAAAGCAAAACCCAAACTCTCGAGTGATGGACTGTATTTTTAGGATTTGTTTTAAAGAACTGCTGAAATCCTCTCCTATATAAGGAAGCCAAAAATACCAAGCTGAGATTTTTATCACAGAATTTTCTGAATCAATTCAAGCTCTGTCGATGAGTCAGGAAGTTTCTATTATGGGCTTCATAAAAATTCAATGCAGTCATGTAAACAATGAAGTTTTCTTAATGAAAAGTAAATATATTTTGATGGACAGCTAATTGCCTTGTAGAGGTTGGATAATTTCGTGTTCTAGGATTTCCTAAGGGTCTTTTACCTTTAAGAATGCTATTTTCAAGCAGAATAAATCCATCGTATTTTTAAAATTCATAGCTGGAGAGAGAGAGGCTTTTAGAGGTTTCTAATTATGGCACTTGGAATATAGTCATGATAGAACTATTGTATAATTTTTTTCTCAGGGTTCACCACCTTGGCTTTAGACTTTGACTTCCCTGTAGCCAAAATGAACTTTAGAGTCAGAAGTCAACAGCCACTAATCTTTTTTTCTTTTTTTGGAGTGAAAAGCCCTTGAATCACTTCTTAAGTAGTCTGCCTCTTACTAGGAACGTTGATTCCTTCCACTAATGGTGATCAGCCCTGCTCATTTCTGCTCCATCGGCTTCCCAGCAATGACAGGCAAGATAGTTCGGCTTTCTGATGTGCTGATGGCAGTCAGAGACAAGTGACAGTGAGCACCAGGCTCGCGATGCTTTGTCACTGAGATTTTGAAATTATTAAGCTGATTTATCGAGAAGGGAAACAAAAGCTGTAGAGGTTGCTTTGGAGAAAGATAAAAAGGTTTTTAACTTCCACTGTGCTCTCCTGGAGAAAGCCAGTCATTTGGGTGGGAGGCTGCTAGGAAAGAGAACTGAAAGCTAGAAGTGCAAAGGATTTAATAAAAATGATATCATTCAACACATAGAACATTCTTACTGAGCACAAGGTGTAGAGACCTTAATTTTTGATGAGCATGCCTGCAGGGGATAATCAGATCCTGACACATGGGACGTACTCAGTAAATATTTGTTGAATGAATGAATAAGTGAATGAATAGCTGAACTGGACTGTGGCAAAATTTGTCCAGCTCAGCTATTCTTTACTGTAAAGTCAGGACACACCGATGCGCTGTGACAAGTTATAAAATATGTAGCAAATAAGTGGTTAATAATTGTAAAATGAGAGGGCTCTGAGTGCTGGGAAAACTGGACAGCTACATGTAAAAGAATGAAATTAGAACACTTCCTAACACCATACACAAAAATAAACTCAAAATGGATTAAAGACCTAAATGCAAGGCCAGACACTATAAAACTCTTAGAGGAAAACATAGGCAGAACACCCTATGACATCAATCACAGCAAGATCCTTTTTGACCCACCTCCTAGAGAAATGGAAATATAAACAAATGGGACCTAATGAAACTTAAAATCTTTTGCACAGCAAAGGGAAACATAAACAAGACAACATAAAAAGACATAAAAAGACAACCCTCAGAATGGGAGAAAATATTTGCAAATGAAGCAACTGACAAAGGATTAATCTCCAAAATATACAAGCAGCTCATGCAGCTCAATATCATAAAAACAAACAACCCAATCCAAAAATGGGCAGAAGACCTAAATAGACATTTCTGCAAAGAAGATATAGAGATTGCCAGCAAACACATGAAAGGATGCTCAACATCACTAATCATTAGAGAAATGCAAATCAAAACTACAGTGAGGTATCACCTCACACCAGTTAGAATGGCTATCATTTAAAAATCTACAAACAATAAATGCTGGAGAGGGTGTGGAGGAAAGGGAACCCTCTTGCACTGTTGGTGGGAATGTAAATTGATACAGCCACTATGGAGAACAGTATGGAGGTTCCTAAAGAAACTAAAAATAGAACTACCACATGACCCAGCAATCCCACTACTGGGCATATACCCTGAGAAAACCATAATTCAAAGAGAGTCATGTGCCACAATGTTCATTGCAGCTCTATTTACAATAGCCAGAACATGGAAGCAACCTATGTGTCCATCAACAGATGAATGGATAAAGAAGATGTGGCACATATATACAATAGAATATTACTCAGCCATAAAAAGAAACGAAATTGAGTTATTTGTAGTAAAGTGGATGGACCTAGAGACTATCATACAGAGTGAAGTAAGCCAGAAAGAGAAAAACAAATACCATATGCTAACACATATATATGGAATCTTAAAAAAAATGGTTCTGATGAACCTAGGGGCAGGACAGAAATAAAAACACAGACGTAGAGAATGGACTTGAGGACACTGGGAGGGGGAAGGGTGAGCTGGGATGAAGTGAGAGAGTAGCATTTACATATATAAGCTACCAAATGTAAAATTGATAGCTAGTGGGAAGCAGCTGCGTAGCACAGGGAGTGCTTTGTGACCACCTAGGGGGTGGTATAGGGAGGGTGGGAGGGAAGGAGATGCAAGAGGGAAGAGATATGGGGATATATGTATATGTAGAACTGATTCACTTTGTTATAAAGCAGAAACTAACACACCATTGTAAAGCAATTATACTCCAATGAAGATATTAAAAAAAAAAAAAACCTAAAGTGATGAAAATACAAAATAAAAAAAGAGGGAGAGGATATGGGGATTACGTATCATATAGCTGATTCACTCTGTTATACAGCAGAAACTAACACAACATTGTAAAGCAATTATACTTCAAAAAAGATGTTAAAAAAAAAAAGGAATGTCAAGGCCCAGGTGGCCTGGGGGGGATCATTTAAAAATGTACAGAAATAGTGAATCCCTATTCTGTGTACCAGGAATTAACACAGTATTGTAGGCAATTATACTTCAAAACCAAACAAACAAACATGCTCATAGAAAAAGAGATCAGAGTTGTGGTTGTCAGAATTGCGGGTGGGAGGTGGGGGAGGGGGAATTGGATGAAGGTGGTCGAAAGGTATAAACTTCCAGTTATAAGATAAATAAATACTAGGGACTTAATGTACCACATGATACATATAATTAACACTGCTGTATGTTATATATGAAAGTTGTTAAAGTGAGTAATCCTAAGAGTTTTTAATCACAAGGGAAAAATTTGTTTTCTTTTTCTTTTATTTTGTATCTATACAAGACAATGGATGTTCATTAAATTTATTGTGGTAATTTCATGATGTATATGAGTCAAATCATTATGCTGTTCACCTTGAACTTATATAGTGCTGTATGTCAATTGCACCTCAATAAAACTGGAAAAAAAATAGAGAGCTAATTTAAGATTATGCTTATAATGACGTTGCTCCATTCTTTTCCATTCTAATATGATTTCTTTTGACAGTTACTGATATGCTGTTATAGTCATTCTTACAAACGACTGTGGAATTGTGATCATAGCTACTTCTGTTTATTTTTTAATTTTACCCATGAATAAATTTTCAGCAAGCAAGAAAGCAAGGGTAGATGAAGGGCATATGTAAAGTACATTATATCTGCATTGCAGGAGAGCAAAAATGATTCTGTGAACATATCTGTTAATGACAAAAGAGTTATGATCCTTGAATCAAAGGTAGAGCAGTGATGTGAGTAGAATTTGCAAAAACATTATTCATATTAATAACATTAAATTGTATGTTTTATTTTCTATATTTAATAATAGAATACAATGTCTTTATTCTTTAGTGGTATTCACTGACTTTATTAATATTACCTTGGGAGGAGAAGTCTAGAGAAAAAAATTAGGTCTTTAAAAAATGTTCAATTAAATAGTTATATTAGGTGTATTTATTATTGAAAGTCTTTAAATGACTGATTTCATTGCTCATATGTAAGTACCTTAATAGATGCCATGATAAAAATAAAAGTATGTGGAACTATTTAATTTATTTCACTGTAAAATCGTGGAGGAGGGTGTCCAAAAATGAGGACACCTTAAAATGTTGTGTTTTGTATGTATCATATTATATCTGCCAGATTGGAAAAAATAACATTAAGGGCTTCTGAGAGGCAATAAAATCTAGTAGTTAAGAGCACAGGTTTTGGTGTAAGACTGCATGGGTTATTTATTTATTTACTGAAGAATAATTGACATAATATTATATTAGTTTTAGGTGTACTACATAGTGATTTGATATTTTTATACATTACAAAAGGATCACCATGATGAGTCTAGTTACCATCTATCACCAAACAGTATTATTTATTTCCTATGCTGTACATTATATCCCCACGGCTCATTCATTTTATAACTGAAAGTTTGTATCTCTTAATCTCCATCGTCTATTCCTCTCATCTCCTACTCCCCTTCCCTCTGACAACCACCAGTTTGTTCTCTGTACCTATGAGTCTGTTTTTGTTTTGCTATGTTTTTCATTTTTTAGATTCCACATATAAGTGAAATCATATGTTATTTGTCTTTCTCTGACTGATTTCACCTAGCATAACACCCTCTAGGTCCATCCACATTGTCACAAATGGCAAGATTTTGTTTATTTTTATGGCTGAGTAATATTCCATTGTGTGGGTGCATGTGTTTATATCTATCTATATCTTTAAATTTTGTCATTTTAATTATAATTTGTCTTGGTGTGGATCTCTCTGGGTTCATCTTTTTGGACTCTCTATGCTTCCTGGACCTAGATGTCTGTTTCCCTTCCCATGTTAGGAAATTTTCAGTTATTATTTCTTCAAATAAGTTCTCTGCCCCTTTCTCTCTCTCTTTTCCTTCTAGGACCTCTATAATGCAAATGTTAGCATGCTTGATGTTGTCCTGAAGGTCTTTTAAACAATTCTAATTTTTTTTTAAATGTTTTTTTTTTTTTAAAAAAAGTAGTAATTTCTACTACTCTGTCTTCCAGTTTGCTGGTCTGTTCCTTTGTATCATCTAATCTACCACTGATTCTTCCTAGTGTGTTTTTAAATTTCAGTTATTTCAGTTATTGTATTTTTCAGCTCTGTTTGGTTCTTCTTTATTTTTTTTAAACTTTGTTATATTTCTCACTGTGTTCACCCATTCTTCTCTTGAGTTCATCAAGCATCTTTATGATCATTACCTTTAACTCTTAATTGGGTAGATTGTTTATCTCCAATTTGCTTAGTTCTTCTTCTGGTGCTTTGTATTGTTCCTTCATTTGGAACATATTTTTATGTCTCCTCATTTTGCCCAATTCTCTGTGTTCATTTCTAAGTATTAGGAAGGTTGGTTACGTTTCCTAATCTCAGAGAAGTGGCTTACATAGCAGATGTCCTGTGGGGCCCAGTAGCACATTCGCCTCTGGTCATCAGAGCTGTATAATCCAGGGCTGCCCCCATGTGGGCTGCATGGATCCTTCTGTTGTGGTTGGGCCATTTACTGTGGGCATGCTGGTAGGCAGGGCTGGCCCCTGGCCCATCTGGTTGCCAGACCCTGTCTAGCGTGGTGGCTCCCGGCCCATTGGTGAGTGAAGCTGGGTCCTTGCTGGTCATGTGGCTTGGGGGATCCTGGGGCTGGTGCTGGCCCACTGGTGGCCAGGGCTGAGCCCTAAGGTGAATGGCTGTGGGGACTGAGGGGGCCTAGGGCTGGTGCAAGCCTGATGGTAGGCTGGGTGGGTTCTTGGCATAACTGGCTGCACAGCCCAGGGGGTCCTGGAGCTGGTACCAGCCTGCTGGTGGGCAGGTAAGGCCCTGGCACTAATATGCTAGAAGGAGGACTCCCAAATGGCATTTATCAGCACCAGTGTCCTTGTGGTAGAATGAGCTCTGCAATATGGCTGCTGCCAGTGTCGGTGTCTCAGTTACCTCCTGCCTCTCCAGAAGGCTCCTGGATATCAGCAAGCGGGTCTGACCAGGCTCCTTTCAAATTACTGCTTATGTTCTGGGACCCAGAGCATGTGAAATTTTGCAAAACCCTTTAAGACTGAGTCTGTGTTTCCTATAGCCCTCCAGCTCTCCCATATGCAAGCTCTGCTGACCTTCAAAGGCAGACATTCTGGGGGCTCATGTTCCCAGCGCAAGACACTGGACTGAGGATCCCGATGTGAGGCTCAGATGCCTTGCTCCTTGGGAAGAACCTCTGCAGTTGTGATTATCCTCCTGTTTGTGTGTCACCTCCCTGGGGGTGTGGGTCTTGACTATACCCCAATCTCTGCTCCTCCTACCTGTCTCATTGTGGTTCCTTCTTTATATCTTTAGTCATGGAAAAATCTTTTCTGCTAGTCTTCAGGTCATTCTTATAGATAGTTTCTCAGTAAATAGTATAATTTTGATGTGCCCGTGGGAGAAGTTTAGCTCAGGGTCTTCCTACTCTGTCATCTTGGCCACACCTGGGGACCGCATGGGTTTAAATGCTGGTGTTGCCACTTGCTAGGTGTGTGATCTTGGGAAAGTTACACACCTCTCTGTTCCTTAGTTTCTGTATCTGTAAAGCGGGATTAAGAATATACCAATACATTCAAAGCACTTAGAGCACACGTGGCATGTAGCAGGCATTCAGTAAATACAAACGATTACAACCCAATTCAAATCTCTATCATTTGACGTTCATTTGGTCACCTTTATTTTAGACTTAAAAAAATTCTAAGGCCTTTATTAAAAGCACATGGAAACGAAAATCATTTTACAACTCAAAATATTTCTGACTTAGACTCTGTTATGTGGGACCTCTATGTCTCTTCAGCTCCATGGATGCGTGTTTTTGGTAGCAAGCACAACCTGTACACCTTTTCACTTCATGAATCTTTTTTTTTTTGGTGTAGGACTGTATTAAGTATTGCAATTCTTCAGTGAAAAGAAAATGAAATAGCATGATTTCTCCCTTAACTCTTTTTCTCTCACAATGGTTCTGAATGTCTCACTTTCATCTCTGTGGGAGCATCAAATTCCTGGCAAATGAAGAAAAAGGAGTTATGTTTGTGGCTCCTTATTATCTAGCCAAATTCGTTTTAATTTTCTGTTGGCAAGAGTAGTGGTCCCAAGAGATGGCACATCTTGCTATGTGTGAGCTGAACCCAGCATGGTGTGAATTTGTTTTCATCGTGGAGTTTTAAGCACTCAGGATATCATTCGAAGAGAACAAACAGTTCAGTATTTGTCTTGGCAAGGATGGAATAGCAATGTGAGGGACCTATCCTGCTTCTGACAGACCCCAAGATGAACTTGAGATCAGTGGATCTCACACAATTACAGTGAGTGCTGTCCACAGGTGCTGATCCTGCCTAAGATTGCTTCCTGCCAAGGGCAGTGCCTTCACAGGCAGACATTCCTCCAGCTTTCTGGGGAGCCAGGGTTTAGAAGGAGAAAAGGCACAGTGGTGTGGAAAGCCCTACAACATCATAAGATTTGGCTCAGCTTGAACCTGTCTCACAGAGATTTGCAAACTAAAACATCTTACCCAGAAGGGGATTTTCGTGCTGCCTAGATTTGTATTTCCCTGATTGCTTAGTGTAACTACCCCAAAATCAATATGCCCTGAGCTGAGTTGTGTAAACATAAAACTATGAAGAATGCTGCCAACATTTTCTTTCTGGAGGTGATATCAGAGTCCAGCTCTACCTATAGCCCCTGCTCAGCCCCACATCTGTATTCTGCGTTCAATTTGCCCGATACCAGCTGAGTCGTGCTCTGCTAACTAGATTGTACTCACAGGCACATACAAATCTACCTTCAGTGGATACAAAATATAACTGCTTCTTACTTTGAGAGCCCTTCCTCAAATTTGCTGATCTGTAAGCAGGAACAGGACAGGTTTGGCCATAGCCACAAAAACATGGGAATGGAGATGTTCATTTTTAAGTGCATCTGATCGTTCTTCTTTGACAAACCTGTCACCAGAGGGTCCATTTTGAAGTCATTCTTTGAAAGCATGGCAGCCTCAGCAGCCCCAACTTTGCTCTATTCTGCCTCCTGAGACTTGGCAGAAAAGCGATTTGGAACTCATCATGCAGTTTCCCTTTGTCCCACAGCCCCCAGAGGGCTGCTGAATAGAAATTCTTCATTTAGCCAGGCTAATTTACAAACATTACGTTTTTTCTCTGCCTGAGGTCTTATTCGCACCAGACCTTTTAGAAACCTACATTGTTTGCGTCCAAGCTCCCACGTACCTCTATATTAAGAATGTCGTAATTCTTTCCTCATTAATATTAAATATTGTTAATCTATTTCCAAAATAGAGTACAATCTAAGACCGTTCAGATGTGATTATTTAGATCTTGAACTCTGAGACACGCACACTGGCAGGACCTTGACCCCAAATGGTCCCTGCTCAGAGGGGCTCTCAGCTGGGAAGTCAGGCTCCTCTGACCTGTGCTGCCTTCCTGGCAGAAATGCAAAAAATGTCAGCCTACACTTCAAAATGCTGCTCTCATCATTATACCACAATACTTACTTTGGTACATAAAGGAAGAAGGTATTTCTAGCTCAGTCTAGTCCAAAGTCTTTGAAATATTTTCACTCTAAGAAGATGATGCACTCTGGGGGCTTGGCATCATGGTTGGTACCTATACTTCAATACTTAACACAGAAGACAAGTGCTTATGGCTTGATCTTCTGGTACAATTCCTAGACATTTCCCATGTCCTGGGTCTTCAACAGGTTTCATAAAGTACTGTAGTTCAGGCAATTACAGCACAGTTGCCAACAAATAAAAATTGGTTCAATTCTATATGCACACTTCTACTACGTTCATGTGGAGGTTATGTCTCTTTTGCTTTGCTACAAAATAGAATGACTCCTGTACAATATTACAGCTAGAAGCTTAAGAAGCTAATAACCTGTTTCCATACCAGTGTGTTTTAGAATGATGAGCCAGGCAAAGGATAAAATTGGACCAACTGCAGACCAGTTTCTAAATAATAAGCAATATTTTATGATTCATCCTCTATAAGGAAACCAGCCCAAAGAAAACGTATTCAGAGTCTAGATAAAAGATAGGTCTTGAGTTTTGTGTATTTTAAGATGTCCAAATGTATAGAGGGCAGGTGGTTTTACTGAAAGGCAATTTCAATCCTGGTTGGGCTGGAGAGAGAGCTGTAGGGTTAAGGCATCAAACACCCAATAATTTGGCACCAAAAAAAGTTGCAAAAATTAAGCCATTTGTGAGTTTCACTCAGAATGTTTAAGAGACTTAGGGAAAAAAATCAACCAAGGGGTTTGTTGTTTCTTCTTTCCTTTTCTCTCCCTTTGTAATCTCTCTAAAGCCAAGAACAAGACAGAGACACACACAAGCAGACAGTGAGAAAGTCACTTGTGTTTGTTCTCATGCCCCGGGTGCTGTCTAAAGGAACATTTTGGAATTAGCCTACTGATACCAAGGTGGGCTCCAGCGGGATTCAGATGTCTTAAGTTATATAAGCTGCCTGCTAGAAAGCTTATGTGTAATAGATGCTTTCCTTTTAACAATGCCATTGCTTTTCCCTTGCCCAACCCTTAGCTGCATCCCCCTGAGAATTTTCAAGCAATTTTAAGACTCATAAGAGATGAAGGACTACGTAAGAGAATAAAGTCCTCAACAGAGAGGGAGATAACATAGTTCAGTGAGCCTCCAAATTCGGAACCTTAGATCAGAATTCTGCCTCTCTCTGACCATGACTTGCTGTGAAAACTAAGGAAAGGAACTCAGTTTCTTTCTGTTCCCTCTCCCATCTGAGAGCAAGGGCTAAACTGGATCAGAAGTTCCATCAAATACTGTGTGCCCGCTAATGAATGGTGCTTTTCCACAGTATGAACCACGAGACTGGATTTAATGGTGTGCAAGGGGATGAGACTGAGGACATGTGCCCACAGACAGCTTAGGAAAAGGCAGTTTGTATGGAAAGCAAATCCAGAGTGTGTTCCCAGAATAGCACTGCCAGAAAATATACATACAGGACACCCTGTTAAATTATAATTTCACACACTGACAAATATTTTCTTACCATAAGTATGTCCCCAATGTTGCATGGAACATACTGAACCTAAAAACAATTATTTGTTGTTTATGCGAAATTCAAATTTAACTGGGTGTACTGTGTTTTTACTTGCTAAATTTGGCAAGCCTAATCTAAAATGGGTTTGATCCAAAGGGTAGTAGGAAGAAGGGGTTAGAGACCAGGGGCTTTTTTTTTTTTTTTGGCGGTACGCGGGACTCTCACTGTTGTGGCCTCTCCCATTGCGGAGCACAGAATCCGGACGCGCAGGCTCAGCGGCCGTGGCTCACGGGCCCAGCCGCTCCGCGGCACGTGGGATCCTCCCGGACCGGGGCACGAACCCGTGTCCCCTGCACTGGCAGGCAGACTCTCAACCACTAGCGCCACCAGGGAAGCCCAGGGAAGCCCCAGGGGCACTTTAATCAGAGGATTATTCTGAGTTGGGAAGTCTGAAACCAGGGTTAGGGATGAGTTCCTAGGACAATTTGGACAATTCAGGCCTTGGTGTATATGTTGTGCTTTCAAAAGGATGTCAGATTCTACCATCCAGTCTCCCCACACCCCTCTCCCTTTTCTCTCCTCTTGTAGTCCTCCCAGAAAACAGAGTAAAGTGAATTCCTTCCTGGAGTAATTGTCAACTCATTCCTCACTCCACAAATACTGAGTGTCTATCATGCGTTAAACACAGTTGGTTTCTGAGGAGCAGGAATAGGCTATGGCCTCTGCCTTCAGGGGACGCCCAGTCACGTGGAGGACCAAGGTCAAGCCTCCCCTGCTGCTGGAACTCTAAATCACAGACCCAACCTACACTTTTTTTTTCCTACCTGCAACTTGATACCTGCCGGTTACAAATCGGACTCTCTAGGTGCAAGAGAAATAAAGATAAACAAAATGTAGTTCTTTTTTTTTTTTTTTTTTTTTTTTTTGTAGTATGCGGGCCTCTCACTGTCGTGGCCTCTCCCGTTGCGGAGCACAGGCTCCGGACGCGCAGGCCTGGCGGCCATGGCTCACGGGCTTAGTTGCTCCGCGGCATGTGGGATCTTCCCGGACCAGGGCACGAACCCGTGTCTCCTGCATCGGCAGGCGGATTCTCAACCACTGCGCCACCAGGGAAGCCCCTAAAATGTAGTTCTTAAATGCAAGAATCTAATGGTGAAATGAGACCCTGATGCCAACAACTATAATAACAGCTGGACTATGACCAGAACAGTAAAAGGAATGGAGGGGGGTAAGGATTTAGAGGAGCCGTCATGTGAGCTTAGGGGCATAGGACAGTTTCCTGTAGGAATCTCAGATGGGCTTAAGGACTGCTGAGATATTCCCCTATAACTCTGGACTTAGAATCATATAATCACAGAATTGTAGATTTAGAAGCGTCCTCAGAAGTCCATGTATCCAAAAATTCTTTCTATAGCCTCCTTTGCTGAGGGTCATTTGACTTTTGCTTGAGCTCTTTCCCTGTATTTCTAAGAAGTCCATTTCATTGTTGGGAAACTCATGATTAAAAACATTTCAAAAAAGCTGAGTTGCTACCTCTAAGCTATTCTCATTGATTCTATATCTGCTGTTACCCTCCTTACTACTTTAATCAAATACCTGAATGAAGAGATAGAATATAAGCTTACTAACTTTTCCCACGATAGAAGTATAGAAGTGATAGCAAACACTACAAACGAAGGAGAGAAAATTCAAAGGTAGTAAGGTGAGATGTAATAGCAATACATGTAAAATCCTGCATTTAGATTCAAAACGTCAGTTACAGAATAGGTGAGAACTGGCTTGGTAGGAGTTTCTGTGAAAAAGACCTGAGAGTTTAAATTAATTCTTAACCTAATATGAGCCAACAATGTGATGTGACTGGTATAAAAGCTAATCGTCTCGGCCTGCACAGCTAGAACAGTGTCAAGATCATGGAAAGTAATAGTGCCAATATATTTATATTGCCTTGATCAGATTATATTTATATGGTGTATTCAATTTTCCATGCTACATTTTAAGAAGTTTATGTATATAAACACTATCATCATCACACCTACCAGGAAGGGCCCACATGTCATAACCATCAATACAGAAAAAACTTTTTTCCCCCTTTATGTCTCCCAAGAAAAATTTTTCAAAGTTTGGAATTGATTGATTAAATGGGAACTTTGGGAAGGGACACATGTGTGAAACTAGACCCTACCTCAGCCTCACTTGAGGATGGAGGATGCTGGAGTAAGAGCCTGATGGGGTAGTGGGTATGAGAGCAGGTATTGATTAGGAGAAAATCGTGGCCTCTGTCTGGAAACCCGAGAAAGATCTAGGCTGCTCTGTTTAATGTTGGCTTCTTCAAATCCCCCAAAGCGGGTGTCTAGGCGACCAGGCTTCCCAGCTGACTGCGTTCCTTTGAGGAGTGATTTGGGCAGCACTTAGAACTACCTCGGTTGGAAAAGCATGGCTTGTGTATTAGGGAATTAGTCTGCTGGACTCCCTACAATGGTGGTGACTGGGGTGATCAGTCCCTACCCTAGTACCTGCCCTGGGCTCCTGGGCTCAGGACCAGCTTGCATCCTGTTGCTGCCCCGAGCAGATCTGTGCCACCATGTAGGAGAGAGCACGACTCTTTCAGCCTTCGGGTTTCAAGGGCAAATCCCCAGGATGGCTGTGGAGAACTGCGTGGAAACCTGGGCTGGGCATGAGCAAAGCTTGTCTTATAACTTTTAAATATTTAGACATATGGCCTTCATTTATAAATGATTTGTTTACTCAGCCTGTGTCAGGTTACAGATGAGACATTATAATTCCTCTAGTTTAGAGGAAGTGAACTCTCTTTATAGGGTTATACTAATTTCCTCAGACATCCCTCACCACCCACTTTCTTTGTTAAACAAATGAGCCAGTCTATGTAAAATACCTAGAACAGAGGCTCACACACAGTAACTGCTCAATAAGTGTTCATTTTTTCCCCCTTTACATTTTCTTTTCCCATCTTCCAAGCACAATTGGAAATGTCAGCATTTTCTACAAGCTTCTCCTTGATCTGAGCTTTGAGATCCTATTCATGCAGCATCTTTTGCATTTGGACTTGATTCTAAGCCCTTCTTCCATTTTGTGCATGTCTTTTAAAAATGAGGACTTCCCCCAGTACTCTTTTGATATTCACAATGTTTTCTATAGATGTTTCTTCCTTTCTTTCTCTTTTAGATTTGTGCATGTGTGTGTGTGTGTGTGTGTGTGTGTGTGAGAGAGAGAGAGAGAGAGAGAGGGGAGAGGGAGAGAGTGAGAGAGAGAGAGAAATTCAGGCAGAGTTTTCTTTCCTCCACTCTTTGTGAGACCTATTATTCCCTTTTGGAGTATCTAGTCCTGAGTTTCATCATAAAACTTTCATACCTATCTTTAGCCATTTGAAAACAACTTAAAAGATCAGAGACTATATTTGAGTATGCTTCAATTCTCCTTTGTACTGAGGTTCCTTGATTTTAGGTTGCAGGAATAGACTCTGAAGCAAGTATAAAGGATTTATTGAAAGGATGCTGGGATGGGGGCTCACAGACTGAATAGAAGAAGGGTAGCCCCAGATGTTGGGAAGAGCAGTACTCAGGCCAGCTCCAAAAGTTTGAGAAATGCTTGGCTTATTGAGTGACTTGGCTTCAACTGTCTGCCTGTGTGTCTTTGCTCTACACACCATGTCCCTGGAGTAAGACTGGCTGGCCAGTATGATCAAGAGGTGGTTGACAGCCCCAACAGAAGTTCATGGGCTTGGACAGGGCAGACCCCTAAAGGAACGAAAGCCTGGGAGAGAAATCCACACACACCCTTTCCTTAGCAATGTTTGAGATTATTGTTGCGGTCTCCTTTGTTCCGTATTGTCAGTCTGTTTAGATTGAAGGCTAGAAAAATACATTTCTTTCATGGATGCTTGTTATCTGGTCTAAACTCTGCCTGCTTGAATGTTTAAGATTTACTTAAGGAGAGGAATAGGAAGAATGGGAGGAAGAACTGGTTTATGTGGGGTGGGAAGGGAAAGATGGTGAATTTGAGTTTGGATTTGTTTGAAGTACGAGTGGAGCAGGCAGCTGGCATTGTCCAACACCCAACTGGAAATATGAGTCTTGAATTCACAATAAAAATTAGGACAAAGAATGTAGATTTGGAAGATATTATTCATTCAATATTTTAATTAGATATACCAGAAGCAATTATTAAATACCTACTATATACCTGACTGTGTTGAGGGCTAGAATTAAAAAGTTGAATAATTTAAGGGGGCAATTCTTAAGAAGCTTATAGTCTTTAGGAGACAGTGGATTAGTATTAGCCAATAATTGTGATCTTATGTCCATTAGGGCAATGGTTGAGGGTAGCAGGGGAATACAAAGAAAGGGCACTTAAAGTGGTTCCAGATCCTTTGCCTGGCTGTCACTTGCATAGGATATGTTCCTCCTCCTTACTCGGCTTTGATCATTATAATTTGTTCTTGTCCTGGACCCATCCTGTGCCCCTGCCTTGTGAGAGCTACCTCCATGCAGCTCCTTCACTGGCCTGAACCATTCTGCAGCCTCTTATAGACTGGCATTGGCAATAAAATAGCACAGAGGTAGAGATTTTGACTACATATGAGCAACTGATGATATTAAAAAATATTCCATTAAAATATATTAAAGATATGCAGCTATTGGGACTTCCCTATGCAGCTAGTGGTGCAGTGGTTAAGAATCCGCCTGCCAATGCAGGGCACACGGGTTCAATCCCTGGTCCAGGAAGATCCCACATGCCATGGAGCAACTAAGCCCGTGTGCCACACCTACTGAGCCTGCGCTCTAGAGCCCGTGAACCACAACTACTGAGCCCATGTGCCACAACTACTGAAGCCCATGCACCTAAAGTCCGAGCTCTGCAACAAGAGAAACTACTGCAATGAGAAGCCCGTGCACTGCAATGAAGAGTAGCCCCGGCTCGATGCAACTAGAGAAAGCCCATGCGCAGCAAGGAAGACCCAATACAACCAAATAAATAAATTTTTAAAAAAAGATATGCAGCTATAGCCCCCTCAAAACCTTTTAGTCATTATCTATTATTTTTAATACTTCTGTTCATTTCTGAATATTCCTTAGTCAACCCCTTCTTTTTCAGCCAAATTAACTGCTGTAGCAGCAAAGGTATACTTCAAAACAAAACCAAACAATCTTCTAGTCATCCAACTAAAATGACTATTTTAGTTACACTATTTAACTTCATTAGGGACCTAGAAGAGATGACCTAGAATAGAAATAATTCGGAATCCATTTTCAATTTTCTCAGCTACCAAATCTCTTCGAATACATATTTGTTCATTAGTTTTAGACACTTGTTCTGAACACAGAGTACACCGTGATGTTTTCACAAGCAGTGCTAACACCTTTTTTAGTCCTAATGCTTAACCTGTATTATTTTTTCCTTTTAATTACATTGTATAAAAATTTTCTACATGTCAGTCTTAAAAGATCTTAATGGGTATTGTATAATAGTCTCCTTTTTCCAAATATATAAAGTACCCTTTTCTTGACCTTAACATGTTAGTATCTTTTAACAGAATGCTTGATGTTTTAAAAAAGTATTTATGTATAAAAGCTTATTTATCAACTTTTGGGAGAAATTTCAGTGTTAAAGCTCATGTGTCAAGTGAAGATGTTAAAATTAAGCAGGCAACTTTAAAGGCAATTTTTAACTCCCTATCTTTCCTATCTTACCTAGTCCACTATTTCCAGGGAGACTTGACATTTAACAGGTGACAGCAAGAGGTTGGGAGAAGAATCAGGTACAGAGCTGGCTCAGGAGCCACCAGTCCGTATCAAGCTACAAAGGTCCTCAGGAGAACAAGCTCTGCTGACCCGCCCTCCAGGCACTGCAGGGTCAGCACTGGTAAGGCAATGTGGTTCCCAGCACATGTCGCTCATTACTCCGGTTTCCAAACACACCAGTACAAGTGTCTATAGATGCTAAGGTGTTATGGGGCCACAGGCTTCCTGTACCTCTCTTCCCCCAATAACTCAACTGCTTTTCCATGGGCTTCCAATGTTTGTCCCCTCTGTAAACACCCAGACTCCATCTAACTTTCTTTGTTTCTTCTGTGAACCTAAGACTGTCTTATATAATTTCTTTTGTGTGTGTGTGTGTGTGTGTGTGTGTGTGTGTGTGTGTTATGCAGGCCTCTCACTGTTATGACCTCTCCCATTGCGGAGCTCCAGACGCACAGGCTCAGTGGCCATGGCTCACGGGCCCAGCCGCTCCGCGGCATGTGGGATCTTCCCGGACCGGGGCACGAACCCATGTCCCCTGCATTGGCAGGCGGATTCTCAACCACTGAGCCACCAGGGAAGCCCTATAATTTCCTTTTTAGCAGGACTGCTCTCTCCGAACCTTTATGGTACAGATTCATTCTTTTCTTTTTAAATTGTAGTTGTGTACAATATTATATAATTATATCATATAGTGATTCACCAATTTTAGGGTTATAATCCATTTATAGTTATTATAAAATACTGGCTATATCCCTGTGTTGTACAGTATACCCTTGGGGCCGGCTTATTTATTTTATACATAGTAGTTTGTACCTCTTAATCCCCTACCCCTACATTGCCCCTCCTCCCACTGGTAACCACTAGTTTGTTCTCTATATCTGTGAGTTTGTTTCTTTATTGTTATATTTACCAGTGTGTTGTACTTTTTATATTCCACATATAAGTGATATCATACAGTATTTGTCTTTCCCTGTCTGACATTTCACTTATCATAATGCCCTCTAAATCCATCCATGTTGTTGTAAATGGCAAAATTTCCTTCTTTTTTATGGCTGAGTAGTATTCCATTGTTTATATGTACCACCTCTTCTTTATCTATTCTTCTGTTGATGGACAATTAGGTTGCTTCCATATCTTGGCAATTTTAAATAATGCTGCTATGAACATTGGGGTGTGGATTCATTCTTTTTTAAAAAATATTTTATTTTTAACTGTGATAAAATACACATAAAATTTACCATCCTGTTTTTAAGTGTACAGTTCAGTAGTACATTCACATTGGTGTGCAATCAATCTCTAGAACTCTTTTATCTTTTCCAATTAATTAATTAATTAATTAATTAATTTTTGGTCATGTTGGGTCTTTGTTGCTGCTCATGGGTTTTCTCTAGTTGCAGCAAGCGGGGGCTACTCTTCGTTGTGGTGTGTGGGCTTCTCATTGTGGTGTCTTCTCTTGTTGCAGAACACAGGCTCTAGGCACACAGGCTTCAGTAGTTCTGGCATATGGGCTCAGTAGTTGTGGCTCATGGGCTCTAGAGCTCAGGCTCAGTAGTTGTGGTGCATGGACTTAGTTGCTCCGTGGCATGTCAGATCTTCCTGGACCAGGGCTCTAATCCGTGTGCCCTGCATTGGCAGGTGGATTCTTAACCACTGCACCACCAGGGAAGCCGTAGAACTCTTTTATCTTGCAAAACTGAAATTCTATACTGCTTAAACAACTCTTCCTCCCCCATCCCAGCCCCTGGTAACCACCATTCTACTTTCTGTCTCCGAGTTTGATCACCCTAGATACCTCATATAAGTGAAAATCATACACTATTTGTCTTTTTGTGGCTGGTTTATTTCACTTAGGATTTGTCCTCAAGATCCATCCATGTTGGAGCATGTGTGACAATTTCCTTCCTTTCTGAGGCTGAATAATATTCCATCGTATTACACCCCATTTTGTTTATGCATTCATCCACAGGTGAACATTTGGTTGCTTCCCCCTTTTGACTGTTGGAAACAATGCTGTTACGAATGTGGATGTACAAATATGTCTTTGAGAACAGATTCATTCTCTTTGATAACAAGTACTTATCTTTTTTTTTTTTTTTTTTGTGGTACACGGGCCTCTCACTGTTGTGGCCTCTCCCTTTGCAGAGCGCAGGCTCGGGACGCACAGGCTCAGTGGCCATGGCTCACGGGCCCAGCCGCTCCGCGGCATGTGGGATCCTCCCAGACCGGGGCACGAACCCATGTCCCCTGCATCGGCAGGTGGACTCCCAACCACTGCGCCACCAGGGAAGCCCTACTTATCTATTTTTAAAAAACTTTTTTTTTCTTGGAAAATCTCAAACGTGAAAAAGTAGAATGAATGGTATAATGTACTTCAGAATACCTGTCACTCAGCTTCAACAGTTATCAACTGGTAGCTTGTCATTATGTTTCACCCGCATCTCTACCCACAATACCTGCTCTGGATTATTTTGAAGCAAATCCCACAGATCATATAATTTCTTCTGTTAATATTTCAGAATGTATTTCTAAAAAAAATAAGGCCTCTTTTCAAAGGAAAAGCCATAGTACCATTTTCACACCCTGAAATTTAATAGTTCCTCATTATCATCAATAACCCAGTTAGTGTTCACATTATTCCAATTATCCTAAAAATTTTTAAACAGTTTATTTGTTTGAATTGGAATCCAAATAAAGTTCTTACACAGCAATTGGTTCACATGTCTCTTATATCCCCTTTTATCTACATGTTACCCCTCTTTCTTCTTTTCCTTGAAATTTCCTTGAAGAAGACATATTTTCTTTTTTTATTCTGAGTTTTCCAAATTTTAGACTTTTGCTAACTGTAATCACTGTGGTTCATTTAATATTGTCCTTGGTTCCCTGAATTTCTTATAAATTGGTAGTGGGATTTAGATGCTTGATTAGATTGAGATTCTTTTTTTTCTTTGGTCAAAACTAACTTGTAGATAGTGCTGTGTTTTTCCATTGGGCAGTGCTTAATTTCTGGTTATGTTTTATGATTATTATTGACTAGATCCATAAATTCATTAAAAGTTGCACAATGAAAATATTCTAATTCTATTATTCTTTCTTTATTTATAACTAAAACAGTTGCATACAAAGTAATGTTCTCTCATTAATTATTTAGTTTTCCTGAGATATAGTTCTTATAGAAAAGTAAGGATAAATGCTTAATTACTTTCCTTTATTTACCAGTTTTCCAAGCAATGAGCTGGCTCCCAAGCATCCTCCAAAAGTAGCCAATAAGATTTCTATTATTTTAGTATAATTTTGAACTCATTGATTTAAAAACATACCTGATGTGTTTGAGCTCATTGCACTTATTTTCCTTATTGAAGTCCTGACACCTTTTGCTATGACTCTGGTGGTCATTGACAGGTTTTGAGTTCTCTGTTATGGCAAGATATTCTGGGCTCATTTTGTACTTTTCAATTCTAGGTCGGAAATGAGCCTTACCTCCTAAGAACCTTGATTCCTTTATTGGGAAATGATATTTAGAGACCACAGTCTGAGTAATAGGGATGCTCAATGCCACTGGATTGGTTATTTTCAGTGGACAGAGCTAGCAAATATGATTTTTATTTTAAAGATAAAATATATCATGAGCTCATATTAATACTTGTAATTCTGTTTCAGGACTACGGTGCTTTTACATAATCTCATAAATCTAATATCTGTATCTCCTTTTACTTAAGGCTAAAAATAATTGATTCTCAATTACAGCAGTAAAACTTCTAATTTTGTTTTACTCTGTAATATACATACAGCTGTCTCAGAATAGGGATACCAAGACTATCACTGATAATAAGAATACTGAAAACAGTTTAAGATTTTTTTATGCAGTTACTTTTGTTACTAGGGTATATTCCACTAGGGAGGGGTACAATAAGTTATTATGTTTAAAACCACTCAGAAAATTTTTTCTCTATGTGGTTATGCCACCAATTAGATACACAGTTAAATTCACTGTTTTATTTTACTTTTATTTATGGATGTTAAAAATTGTTTTATACTTATGCAAAATATTTACATGGTCCAAAACTCAAATCAAAGCAAGATATATATTTAAAAGTTTAGCTTTTAGCCCCATTATTTCTACCTGAGTGCCTTATAGGTATTCCTTTTAATCCATTATTTATTTTACATCTAGGACATTTATTTTACTGATTGAATATGTTCTATTTTTACCAAGAAGACATAATATTTAAAAAATCCAAAATCTAAAGTATTTGATATTTATATCTTTGAGATTATGAAGTTCTAGGAGATGATTCTAACAGTAGATGTGTAACAAATGAGAGAGGCTCAATATGGCTGTGAAAGAGTGAGAAAGGGAGAGAATAGTATGAGGTTGGTAGGATCATAGTGGAGGAACTTGGCTTTTATGCAGAGTGAGATGGGAGCCATTGGAGGTTTTGAACAAAGGAATGTCATGATCTGTCTTAGATTTTAACAGAAACACTGGGCTGGTATGTTGCGAATAGACTGGAAGGGGAAGGGTGAGCGCAGGGAGACCAGTTAGGATGTTAGTGATCTAATGAGAAAGACGGTGACTTGCACTAGGTGGTAGCAAGTGAGAGTGATGAGAAGTGGTTGGATTCTGGATATATTTTGAATATAGATCCTCTTGGGAGCAAATTTATCTCAAGGTAAGAAGGACCCAGGTTTATTTGTAGGTGGGGAGTTGGAAGAACAGGGAAAACAAAATGAGCGATTTCACTAAAAGCTGTATGACACTGCAGCCCAAGCAGCTGTGATCTGGGACCCCTGGAACCACATGCCAATGCAGGGATCCATGTGACATGGTCTCTGGAGCCTGTCTGCCTGGGGAAGGTCTGTCTGGAGGGAGATGTGAGTTAGGGAGGCAGCCAGAACAGAGTTAGAGGAAAGACACATGTGAGTGCTACACCAACCGAAGACTCCAAATGCTACCTGGTGTAGGGGGACACACTCAGTAGCCTGTCAAGGTAGGCATGAGAGTCAGTGAAATCTTTAATATTACCATTAATGGGACTCCATTTAAGTCCACAGGCTTGTGAAAGTTGAGGAACTATGGTTATAGATGGATTCTACCCGGACTTAAGGAAGAACGTTGGTTAAGTCCTTACAACCATAAAAAGAATTTAGGCCTATCAGTGCTGAATCAGATTGCCATTGAGTGGATGTATAACTGGTTAAAAAATCCCTCAGTGAATAGATAAGGCAGCCTTCTGGAGCATGTCACATCTGGGTGACAAAGGTGCCACGAGGAGAGGATTTCAGACCCAGGAAAGCAACAGGCAACAAAGAGTGAGCGTTGCCACTTGCAATCACAGCTGGTCTGCCCACACCCTCTCCACAGTTCGCGTGTGATTGCTGCTTTGTTCACATGAAGGTTGGCACGAAGACAGTGGTACCTGCTCCCTTTCCATTTTCCCCACAACCTAGAATGCCAGTACACAGACGTGTTTCAAAGCATTCTGGCCTTTAAAGTAGAGATTAATAGCGATGGTTCACCCAAGTGGACATATAACAGATTTTTAGCAACTAGTGCCTGAATTATTCAATTAACTTAAACATACATTGAATGTTTATTAGATGCCAGATACTACGCTAGGCTCTGAGGATGAAGAAATGAATAAAACATGGCCTCTGTTTTTTTGGAGTTAATAGCTTAGTTGACAGGAGGCTGGCACAGAAAATAATCATTTCTGTACAATGTCCTCAGGTAAATCATGCATAAGTCACGGTCAGGGGTATAGAAGGGGGACCCCAACCCAGCTCGGGGTTAAGAGGAGGCTTCCTGAAGCAGGCAGGAGATGCCCAGACAGTGCTGGAGGCTGATGGGGGTAGAGAATGGGTCAGTGCAGGGACAGTGGCACAGAAAGTGGTCTCCCAGAGCGGAGCGGGACAAGCACAAGACTGCTGTGTAAGCAGTCCCCATAACACAAGGCAGGAAGTGGCTGAGGCCCAGTCAGGACACCTCAGCAGAGGTCCTCCCTAGAAAGCCTTAAATGCCATCCTAATGAGCTTGAACTTTACTCTGGGGCTGCCAATAAGCCGCTTAAGAGCTTTCAAGGCAGGGGTATTAGGGATAAAGAGGACATAATGGATATGAGAAACATCTTTTTGGTACAATTTTTAACCGGAAACAAAACATTTTCCTTATGTAAAATTCAAACATTGCTGAACATATACTATGGAAAAGTGAAACTTCATTCCCCCCAACCCCCCAAATCATTAATGGTTTGATTACAATTCCTCTGATTTGCTTTATTATGTAAATGACTTATTATTCATGTTGCAGGGGAATGAAAATCAGATAATACCATCCTTTCGCAACTAGTATTTTTCATTTTTCAATGTATTTTGGAAAATTTTGCCTTCTCCCATAGATCTACCTTTTTTTAAAAGCTGTATATATTCTACTGTATAAAACATTTTTTAGTTAACTATCTATTGATATATATTTGGATTCTTCCCAACTTTCTTCCTATTTTTTTTCTAAGTCAAAGTAATGCATATATCTATTTTAAAAAAGCAAATGACACTACTGGGTTATGATAAGAACAGGAGTTTCCCATCCCATTTTTCCCTATTCCTGTTCCTCCTTTTCTTAGGCAACCCCTGTCAACTTTCCTGGTTGTTTTCTTTAAGAGCTGTTTCTTGATTTTTCAATTTTAGATGTTATTTATTCATAATCTAAAATGGAAGATAAGAAACAGGCTCACTTAGAGTCCCTCCTCTCCCCAAACATACACAGAACACTTTTCTTTATCCTATATTTCCAGTAAAGTTATATCCATGTATTCAATATAATCAATATTCAGCGTTGACAATATTGTGATTATGGAATTATCATTCAGAGTTGAGCCATGTAGATTTGAGTGATTACAGTTCTCTCTATATATAGTTTTGGGATGAATTAGTGACAGACTCACAGAAAAAAGTATATGCCATATATATATATATATATATATATATATATATATTTTTTTTTTTTTTTTTTTTTTTTTTTTTTTTTCGGGCGGGCCTCTCACTGCTGTGGCCTCTCCCGTTGCGGAGCACAGGCTCCGGACGCACAGGCTCAGCGGCCATGGCTCACGGGCCCAGCCGCTCCGCGGCATGTGGGATCTTCCCGGACCGGGGAACGAACCCGTGTCCCCTGCATCGGCAGGCAGACTCTCAACCACCGCGCCACCAGGGAAGCCCTATGCTATATATTTTTGATAGGACTATGTCCCTATCAAAAATTACACAGATTTATGCTTATGAAGCTGTCGCTAATTCATCCCCAAACCTTTGCCAAACTGAAATAATATCTCCCAGTGTGTTCCAACACATCACATGTTCCAGCAGTTTGACTCTTTTCTTGGAGGCATCCCTCCAGGAATCCTCCGCCATCCTACTCCCCCTTTGGTGACTTCTTTCCTGGGCTGTTGAGAAGCGACTGCCCTGGAACTTGTTGTCCTCATCATTCTGGGAACCCCCTTCTCCTCCCTCCTGTCTTGGATCCCCTGTATCCTGGTTAGCATATCTTCCTTTACTTGTTTTACTCCCCTGTCTTGGTGTGGAACCTCCTCCAGTAGCTTCCTGAGAACTATTTTAAGGCATTTCATGAAATTTTTGGGAGGCAGAAGAATTCAGAGACTTGGTGGTCGACTGGATGTAGAGTGATGAGAGAGAGGAATGAATAAGAAATGACCACCCAAGCATGTGTATGAAGTGTCTAAATGGCTGAGTGAACAAGAATTGAAGTGGGTTTCAGGGTGGAGTGAAGATACTGGCTGCACTGAGTTAGCTGAGACGGCCGGGTGCAGCAGCTAGCAGATATCTATGTGAATTTCAGGAAAGATGTCAGGCATAGAGATCTTGAATTTGTAGCTGTCCATCCAGATGTGGTTGGTAAACTATGAGAGTAAATGGGATAGGTTGGAAAAAGGATGGAGAATGGAGGCAAGAGTGAGCCAAGGATAAAGACCAGTTACACACGAATGTTTGAAGAGTTGTCAGGGAGAGAACCCATGAGGAAGGCTGAGAAGAAACCGCCAGACAGGTGGGAGAACCAGGAAGAATTACAGCCAGTGGAATAGAGACAGGTAATAAGAATGTACAATGTACAACAGGGAATTTTAGGAAGGAGGGTGTCTACTAAAATAATGGTAAACTGGCAAAAAAGATTAAAATGTTTATCGCAACATTATGAATAACAGTAAAAACTGAAAACAAACTTTAACATTCATCCTCTAGGGAATGTGTCATACAAATAGTAGTACACAGAGTCATTGGAGGACTATGCCCCGATCCAAAATTACACAAATTTACGCTTGCTGACAATTATACGTTTTGTTCAGGAAAAGCAATGCAAGTTACTGACAGATGAGTATTATATGTTCTAATTTATGTAAATCTCTATACACATAGCCATCTGCTTGTACATACAGACATAGACTAGAGAGATGTTTGGGAGAACGTTCACCAAAATGTTAATGGTGATTATCTCTGGAAGAGGAGATTTGGGTTAAGTTTTACTTTCTTCTTTGCATTTTAAGTATTGCT
Source organism: Kogia breviceps (assembly GCF_026419965.1). NCBI lineage: Eukaryota > Metazoa > Chordata > Mammalia > Artiodactyla > Physeteridae > Kogia > Kogia breviceps. The sequence goes on from NC_081318.1 coordinate 51,605,281, forward strand.
TAAATTTGTCACAATAATTATGTAATTAAAAAAAAAAGCTGCATGTGTGGGGACAGGAAGTAGATGGGGAATCTCTGTACCTTCTGCTCAGTTTCTCTGTGAACTTAAAACTGCATTAAAAAATAAAGTCTAATAACATTAAAAAAATAAAGCTGGTTTTAAATGATAAAATGTTAATAACATTAAATACTTCAGAGAGACTGAGTAGTTAAGTACTGTGAAGTGGGAACAGAAGGTAGGTTAGAACAAGCTGTGGAGTGAATGGGGCTTGAAGATAATGAGATTCCAAAGATCCTTCTAGAAGTTTGAATGAGATGAGAGAGAGACAGAGTGATAGGCAGAGTTAACAATAGTTTCCTTCAATTCCCCCCTTCCCCTCCTTTAATTCATCCTGAACACTGTTGCCGGGTAAATTCCCCAGGTACCACATTATCTTGTCATTCTTATTCCATACTTCAGTAGCTCCCACCCAATGAAGCTGAAATGGCCCAGTTGCCTTTCAGAGGCCTCCAGAACCTGAATTCAATCACCATGCCTTATATTAAATTGCTTTTTCACTAGAACCAATTAAAAATATCCTAAATGTATACTTATTGCAAATGTATTATAGACCAGGCACTATTAAAAATCACTGAGCGGGCTTCCCTGGTGGCGCAGTGGTTGAGAGTCTGCCTGCCGATGCAGGGGACACGGGTTCGTGCCCCGGTGCGGGAAGATCCCACATGCCGCGGAGCGGCTGGGCCTGTGAGCCATGGCCGCTGAGCCTGCGCGTCCGGAGCCTGTGCTCCGCAACGGGAGAGGCCACAGCAGTGAGAGGCCCGCGTACCGCAAAAAAAAAAAAAAAAAAAAAAAAAAAAAAAAAAAAAAAAAAAAAATCACTGAGTATTCGAATAAGGAGGAGTTCCTTATGGTCCCTGTTATCATTGTAGTTGTAAACCAGAGAGGATGTCAGACTTACACACATCTAACCGCAGTACAGAGTAATAGGGGCTATAAGTGATTAATGAGCCAAGTGTGTAACCCCCAGAGCATTAATGCCTTTAATGCCCATATCTGCATCTGCTGTTGCTTCTGTGGTCCATCTTACCACCTCTTTACTATTTTTAAACACCTAAATCCTCCTAGGCTTTCACATCATAGATCAAATCCAATCTTGACATCTTTCTTCTTGACTTATGGGGCACTTACTTCTTTATTATTCCTTTATCTTTTTGATCAGACAATACCTTCTATTCTTAGTCAACTACTTGTGTGGATGAACAACCTCTTCACAGTGACCATGAGCTCTGAAAGCTGTCACAGGATCGAGCACAGGATTAAACAGGTAGCAAGTGTGCAAAAAAAGTGCCTGCTGAAACTTATCAAGAAACTTCCAACTCAAGCTATGTAATATTTAAAAATAAAAGAAAATTGACTTTGAAAGCAGTATGTTTGAAAGCATCCTAATTGAATCTGTAGGTATCGCCAATTCTCAGGGTTGGAGGAGTAGGGGGTGACAGGATGGGGGTGGATACTAAGACTTCAGAAGGATGGAATTTAAAATGATGAGAAAAATTAGAGAAAAAATTGGATGATAGAACCCAATGAAGATAGCATACAAAATAAATATACCCTAACTCAATTATTATGCAAGACAGAATATAAAAGCTCAATTATTATTCAAGACTATAAAAGCACAAGTATGCTCTAAGTATGAGATGGCATTATGAGTCTGTGGTTAAAGAAACAATTGCAATCATGAATATGTAAACAGAAATATGGCCTTGCCAAGGCTGGGAAGTTATCTTTATACTGCGTGATACAAATGATGCCCTTACAAGGATATCACATCTAGCTTTTATCTTCATATTTAAAAAGGGCTGTGCAAACACCACGGAGCCCAGTTTCCTAAATTTTATTCCCCTGAACATTAGGTCAGCAAGATGTTAATGCGTGTTCCATTTTTAACATGGTCTAATGAGACTGGGAAATGTTGTTATGGAAGACCCTGAAACCTTTTGATTAAAATTATGTGGAAGTCCTATGAATAGAGTTGAAAGGAGAAGGGATTTTTTTTCCGGAGTAAAATAAAACTGAGGGGAGAAGAAGTGGCTATAAGTAGTAGGAGGGTTATTATAAGCTGGGTACATCAAAGCTGCTTTATCTCCATAAAGTCAGAAATTGACATATTGCAGCGAGAGAGAGATGACTTAGAAATGGACTGCCTGGTGAGGGTGTGAGAGAAAATATTAAATTATTATTGTGAGAGAGCATACCATCTTCAACTTCAGACACATGATAGGAAAGACAGAAAGCCATTAAGGATAATGTATGTGTCTTGCTACCTGGAGCTGCCAGGCAGGTAAGCCTATGAATTTCTTTCTCACTCTAGAATTTCATGAATCTAGAACTATAGACCCTAGGATGAGGGGTATGACTGTAAAAAGATCTGGTTCCATCTCCACTTCTGCCACCAACCCACTGAACCATTTATAAAATGATGACCATGATTTCTCATCCTATCCTACAGGATTTTCCCGAGGATTAACTACACAGTGCTTGCCAGGTGCTTTCAGCTGCATGAAGAAAGACACAAAATATTTATGGCAATAAGTGAAATCGCTGGTATTTGACCAGTGAGAGCCTATAAAAATGGCAATTTCTTACAGTTTAACCAAATGAAATTCATCATCCAGCCAGCCTGCTGTGTATCAGGCATGGGCTGGTTCTGAGGATTTGAAGATGATTAAGATATTATCCTTGCCCTCAGGTAGCTCTCAGACCAGTGTGGGAAATGGATGCTTGAATAAAACATTGTAACGCAGGTGGACAAGTGTTACAGAGGAAGTATCATAAGGTGCTGTGGATAAAAGAGAGGAAGCCAGTGAGTCTACTGTACCAGGAGGGGAAGGCCAGAAAGAGGCAAGTGAAGAGTGGCTTTGTAGAGAACGTGACATGAATTTAGGCTGGATTTTAAAGATTGAGGAATTCACCAACTGTGAAGGACCACCTTGAGCAGAGGAAACGGTATATGGAGAAACAAAAAGGTATGAAAAGCCTTTCTGGAGAAAAATAAATCATTTAAATCTTAAATAATATTAAGATAAGGAGACATAAGTCAAACCTTCTGTAAGTCATTCCCATTAGAATGTCCTCTTATTGAATGTCACTTAATTAATATTTATCATATTTTGTTCTTATTCAAGATCTTGCAAGTTTTTCAGAACGGCTGCAGCACAGGATGCCTTTCAGCAGAAAAAGAGATGAAGCTGGACAAGTTTCCTGGAGCCCTGGGTACAACAACAAGAAGAGGCTTCATCCTGTGTATGCTGGGGAGGCACTAGAGAATTCTCAGTATGGTAGTGACATGATCGGCTTTGGTGGTTTCATGGAGGAGAGATGAAGAGCAGGTGTTAGCAGAAGCAGGGGCAGTGGTTGGGGACCTGTGAAGAGGGGAGGATCCTAGCAAGCTGCAATGTTTAAGGCATGAGAGCAGTCTGGGAGTCAGAAGAACCAAAGAGAGTGAGCTCACTGAAGTCAAGGGAGAAAAAGGCTTCAAAAAAGTGAAATAAGTTCAGTGAGATAAAAACTGAACACTATCCCTCAGATCTAGAAGTTGGTCATTGGTGATCTTAGCAAGAGCAGTTCCAGTGGAGTGAACAGAAGTCACATTTCTGTGGATCAAGCCTCAAATGGGAGGTAAGGATCTGGAAGCAAAGAACATACTAATAATTTTAAAGGCAATTGCCTGGAAAGGGAAGAGATATAGGGTAACTAGAGGGGCCTGCAGAATTGGAGGGAAGGTGGTGGTTCTTCTGTTGTTGGGAAAGAGTGGAGAGTCTTGAGTAGGTGTGAAGTTGAGAGCAAGAAACCAGGGGAAAGGGAGAGACAAGCTCCTTCCCTCACACAGAGGGAAGGAGTCAGTGGTTCCAAACTCCAGGAAGGTTCCTTTGTCCTCCCAGATGAGGGGGAAGTTGGTGTGGTTTTGATTTGCATTTCTTGTTCTCTGTGGAGTGCGAGCTAGGTTATCCATAGAGAATAGATGGGTTGGGTTGAGGATGAAATAGAGGAGCTTGACAAGAGCACTGGGGATGTGAGATGGCTGTGAGAGGTAACAGGGCAGGCAAACTTGCCAAGCAGCACTGAGAGACCTGCAGAAGCTGGAAACCACAAACTGTGGTGGCTGAGCTTTACATGTTTGTGTTATTTTTTGCCCAAGCAGTGTTTGGCACTACAGATGCAGGAGATTAGGAAGATGAGCAGGGCTCATGAGAGGGGGTCAAAGGGTAGAAGAAGGGAGGGTCACTGAAAGGGAGAGGTTGACTAGATGAACTGTTATAGTTTTTAATTTTAAAAAATCTATGGTTTTTTTTTTTTTTTTTTTTTTTTTTTTTTTTTTTTTTTTTGCGGTACGCAGGCATCTTACTGTTGTGGCCTCTTCTGTTGTGGAGCACAGGCTCTGGATGCGCAGGCTCAGCGGCCATGGCTCACAGGCCCAGCCGCTCCGCGGCATGCGGGATCTTCCTGGACCGGGGCACGAACCCATGTCCCCTGCATTGGCAGGCGGACTCTCAACCACTGTGCCACCAGGGAAGCCCCAAAATCTATGTATATATTTTTACTGAGTTAGAATTAACATATAATACTATTATATTAGTTTCAGGTGTATGACATAGTGATTTGATATTTTTATACATTATTAAATTATTATCACAATAAGTCCAGTTACCATCCATCACCACACAGAGTTTTTACAACATTATTGACTATATTCCCTAAGTGTACATTACGTCTCCGTGACATTTATTTTATAGCTGGCAGTTTGTACCTCTTAATCCCCTTCACCTATTTCGTTCATCCCCCGAGCCCCCTCCTCTCTGGCAACCACCAGTTTGTTCTCTGTATCTAAGCATTGGTTTCTGTTTTGTTTTGTTTGTTAATTTGTTTTGTTTTTTAGATTCCACACATAAGTGAAATCATACGGTATTTTTCTCTTTCTGATTTATTTCACTTAGTATAATAACCTGTAGGTCTATCCACGTTGCCACAAATGGCAAGATTTCATACTTTTTTTCTTTTTCTTTTTTTTTTTTTTTTGGCAGTATGCGGGCCTCTCACTGTTGTGGCCTCTCCCGCTGCGGAGCACAGGCTCCGGATGCGCAGGCTCAGCGGCCATGGCTCATGGGCCCAGCCGCTCCGCGGCATGTGGGATCTTCCCGGATCGGGGCACGAACCCGTGTCCCCTGCATCGGCAGGCTGACTCTCAACCACTGCACCACCAGGGAAGCCCCATACTTTTTTTATGGCTGAGTTTTTGTTATCTTCAGATGAACATCCTGAAGTAGAATTGCTAAATCATATATGGTAGTTCTATTTTTAATTTTTTGAGGAAGCTCCATACTGTTCTCCATAGTAACTGCACCAATTTACGTTCCCACCAACAGTGCAGGAGGGTTACTTTTCCTCCACATCCTTGCCAACACTTGTTATTTCTTGGCTTTTCGATTACAGTCATTCTGACAGGTATGAGGTGATATCTCATTGTGGTTTTGATTTGCATTTCTCTGATGATTAATGATGTTGAGTACCTTTTCATGTGCCTGTTGGTCATCTGTATGTATTCTTTGGAAAAATGTCTATTCAGATCCTCTGCCCGTTTTTAAATTGGGTTGCTGTTGATGTGTTTTTTAATATTGAGTTATATGAGTTTTGTATTTTGGGGGGATATCAAAATACAAAATTTTGATTTTGTATTTGATATATCCTTTGCAAATATCTTCTCCCATTCAATACGTTGCCCTTTCGTTTTGTTGATAGTTTCCTTTGCTGTGCAAAAGCTTTTTAGTTTGATGTAGTCCCATTTGTTTATTTTTGCTTTTGTTTCTTTTGCCTGAGGAGACATATCCAGAAAAAAATATTACTAAAACCAATATCAAAGAGTGTACTGCCTATGTTTTCTTCTAGGAGTTTTATGGTTTTGGGTCTTACGTTTAGGTCTTTAATCTATTTTGAGTTTATTTTTGTATATGATATGAGAAAGTAGTCCAGTTTGATTCTATTGGACAGCTATTCTTTGTAGCTGTCCAGTTTTCCCAACACCATTTATTGAAAAGGCTGTCTTTTCCCTATTGTATATTCTTGCCTTCTTTGTCATAGATTAATTGATAAGATAAGCATGGGTTTACTTCTGGCTCTCTGTTCCACTGATCTATATGCCTTTTTTGGGTACCAGTACCATACTGTTTTGATTACTGTAGTTTTGTAGTATAGTTTGAAATCAGGGAGGACGATACCTCTAGTTTTGTTCTTCTTTCTCAAGATTGTTTTGGCTATTCAGTGTCTTTTGTGATTCCACACAAATTTTAGAATTATTGTTCTAGTTCTGTGAAAAATGCCATTGGTATTTTGATAGGAATTGAGTTGAAGCTCTAGATTGCCTTGGATAGAATGGTCATTTTAACAGTATTAATTCATTCAATCCATGAGCATGGTAGATCTTTCCATTTGTTTGTGTCATCTTCAACTTCTTTCATCAATGTCTTATTAGTTTTCATAATACAGGTTTTTCACTTCCTTGCTTAAATTTATTCTCAGGTATTTTATTCTTGAACCATCTTGTTATAATTCAGAGTATGCAAGAAAGGAAGTAGAGCCTCCAGACAACTGATGGGCCTGGGACAATGGGTGGATTCACAATACATATGCTGAAGTCTTAGAAGGTCTCAATAGGCAAGTACAGTAAGAGAAAAGAGAAATAGGGAATTACTTGCCTAAGGGGATATGGCTGGGAAGTGATCAGAGTTCAAAGTCTCAGTGGTGGAATAGTTTGCAGTCATATCAAGATCCTGGTGTGGCTACCAGAGTGGGGTGTTCAGGCGGGCCATAGACACAGGTAGATGGAGTGAGTAGATTTAGAAACTTTCAAATAAGAGTGAGAGATGGGTATTCCCCAGAGATCTTTTGCTCAGGATAGCAGGACAGTTAGAGAAGGTAGAAATTATGGATCAGGTTCCAAATCATCATTTAAGAAAATACACTCAATAAAGTTCCCTCTGTCTTTGAGAATCCTCTTTAGCCAATTGGTTTTGTGTGCCATAATCTCCTACTATAACATTGTTTCCATTTCTCTCCTCGTAATAGGATTGGGAATGATCCCTTTTCTTTGATAAGTGGTACTATGGCTCACCCTCTTCTGTTTCCCAGCCGCCCTATGGTTTCCCGATCATTTGCTGCTCTCTGAGGCTGGTGGATGGTTCAACAACAATTACCCTCTGCTCTTGACAATTATCATCACCTGTCTGAGGAGCTGATTTCAACATTTTAGGGGCCATAGAGATTAACTTTCATATAGGAGTGGGCATTTCAGAGCCCAGATCTTGTTCCTCTTTCCCCGGCATCCTTCTCCACTCTAGGCTCAGAAGTTTTTAAATGGTTTTACCCCTGCACATGAGGAAGTTGTCTGTCTGCCAACCCATTCTGCCTCTGCCAAAGCTGTTTGACAAGTTCAACATGAACAGTTTGAGATAGATTTTTCATCCGTATAACATATTAAACTCTTAACCCACAGAGGAACAGTGCAGTTTCTCATACATTTTTTTTTTTATCACCAAACATCAAGCTTTAGGATTTTCCTGTGCACAAATGTTAAATAACTCCACTTCAACTCTACTCTCTGTCACAGTCCTTCCTGCAGCAGGAAACAAAGCTGTATGAAGTTAAAAGTTCTGGGGATTCTAGTTTAGGATCATGAAATCTCAGTTTAGTTTTTTCTGTTACTAAGGCAGAGCCTCTTTAGGAGTCTTTCTTGGCTTCACAATGATCCCTCTGATGTGAGTCAGCATTTCTCTGTTTGTTTAACTTCTAAGGTTACTGAAGCACCAGGGGGACATAGTTTGTCCAGAGTCACGCTACAGGATCGTGGCAGGCAAAAATCAGGCCAAGAGCTTGTTTCCACTAGGCTATACTCCTTGAATCTTTTTGTGTCTACTGGACACAGTTATGCTGATACCCGTCCTGTACTTCTGTCTTTAAACAGACCACTGGCAATCATGATTGTAAGTCCCTTTGTGGGATTAGTTCAGACCCTGTGTAAAGATCAGACTGTGGTTTGAAGGGATTCTGACAGCTTCTGCCGAATGTGATACTGAGATCTAGGAGTGAGAAAAATGATGCCAGGTGGCAGGCATATCAAGTGCAGACTGAAACTGGACGGTTCTTCTGCTTTTCATCTAGCAGGCATACCCCTTACTCTTTTCTTCCTCTGGAAAATTCTTCTAAATCCAAATTCATTTTTCTCTTGAAACAATTAGACTGGATGTTCAGGATGCAAGTGTATCCATTGTACTGTTCTTATTAGTCTCCAGAAACTCTCATACAAGTGTGCAAGGATATAGGGCCAGGGAAGAGGGGTGGTTTCAGATTAATAGCATTCTAAATTTATCATGCATTTTCTTAGCTTCTTTTCTTTGAACATAATTCTGAAGAGAAAGGAATCCAATGTAGTGGATGTGGTCTTTTGTTGCTTATAGCTTGTTACTTTCCTCCACTTTAAAAATGGTAGCCCTCTTTCACTAATAATTGATCATAAAATTATTGATAGCCATCATAAACAATAAACACACAGTGAAGGGCCTTAGCTAGCAAATTAGGATCTTAGAAGGGAAAGAGGTGTGGGAGAATCTGGACTAATCCTCTACTCAGAGTGGAAATCTGTTCTCCAGCATCCCTGATGAGAATCCAGCTCAGTGGTTCTCAAACTTTGCTGCATATTAGAATCACCAGGACTGGAAGTCGGGAGAGGGACAGTTTTTAAAGACTGCAGTGTCAGACTATACCCCAAATCAATTAAATTAGAATTTTGGGGAATGAGGCCAACGCATTAGTATTTTTAAAAACTTTCCTGGGGATTGTCACATAACAACTAAATTTTAACCAATGATCTAGCTTCTGCTTAACTGTGCCCTGTGAAGAAGAGTCCCTGCTTTGCTGGGGAGGGGGTGGGAAGGGGAGATTCACTGATGGACAGCCCTTTCTATTAGAATTAACAGGAATTAATGCCTCTCTGGAAGCCACACAGAACCAACCAGCTCCCTCCTTCACTGGCTAGCCCTTCCAAAACTTGAAGGCAGTAAACAATTTGCAACATATTAAACTATATTAACTATAACTTTTTCCTTTCTGTGTCCCAGTATACCAATTTAAATTAAACTCTTAGATATACTATTTCATAATATGGATTTTGATTCACTATTTGACTATTATCCTGTCCCAGTTTCATTACTTTGACTTCTTGATGAAATAATTCAACAACTGTAGAGAAAAATTTTATATTTCTCTCAAAGTTAAAGTGAACAGATTTCCAAAGAGCCAACATGGGAGGTGAGGTGTGTTTTCCTCTTTTGCCCATCAGCTGTCATGTTCCTGGCAGCCTGGTCCTTCCTCTCCCGGGGCCCTGCCCTGCCTACCTCTTTCCCATCTACTGACTCTCTTTGCTGGCCCTCTTGCTTTTGTTCTCCCACTGTCAGCATTTGAGCCTGGGTGATGGCCAGGCCTGCAGAAGTGCGGCAGAAGGGAGAAGGGGAGAGAAGAGGAGGATGCCGTTGTCACTTCCCAATTGAGGAACTCAGCTGCTGTGTGTATTCCAGTAGCCTGATCTAGCACCATATGATGAGGCCAAATTCTGGAGTCATATGTTTTGGAACTTGAGTCCTGGCTTCCCTGCTCACTGCAGGGGCAACCTTGGGAAAGACTATTCATCTATATGAGCCTCAGTTTCTTCATATGTAAACCAAGTGAAACAGTAGTAACTAACCTCTATGAAATAAAAAGATAATCGGTGTAATGAACTTGGTACAATGCCTATTGTATACCTAGTACCCAATAAGAGTTAACTCTTTTTGTCTGACTACAGTCCTCACCCCCACCCTGTCCCCTCAGTCTAGTCCTGGTCCACAGGCGGGTCGCTCAGCTTCTTCTAATCTAAGTTTCAACTTAGGCTTCCAACAACATTGTTGACCTGAGCTTCTGCCAGCCCCGTCTCCAAGCACCCAACTAGTGCTTAGCTTTGACTTTCAAGGCCAACGCCTTGCCATTGGGGACCTCACTTGGGCTCATAATGCCTCCCATGGGCACTGAGAAAAAAGTTAATATTAGCTCTTTTTTTCCACTGGCTCACATGGGCTGAAAAGGACAACCAGAAGCAAAAATCTTGCTCCTGATCAGAATTTTTGCTTTCTGCTTTCAGTTTTCTTTCTCAAGGGGGCATATGAAATGGAACTTGGAACTAACCTTAAAGTCTGCCAGGAAAATCATTATGCTTTCAGCAGGCACTGGAGGAGAGAATTTTATTTCCCTTCCCACTTAACAAACATTAAGTTTTTGATGAGGGTTTCTTGAGTTCCACATACTAGCAGTATGGCTTTACTGGCTTCTTCGTTTCATTTTGTCGGTACTGCCAGCAAGGCTCTGGGAATGCACTCTGTTAGACCATGTCTTCACCAGCCAAGATTTGAAGGGTGCAACAGAATGAAGGTTTTCAAACCACGGAAGAGTGCTTCCAATATGTGTTCCGTGAGCAATGAAATGCTTCCTTGCGGGAGCCCTTGTTCCCTCTGTTGGGTAAATGGATGACTTTGAAGGGATGCTGCATAAAAGAGTGATTTTTTAAAAATGGCTGTAGGCAGCTGGAAGATGGATTCTTCAGCCCAGTATACATTGCTTGCTGTTAAAAACAAGTTTAAATTGGGTCCTATAACCATTCAACTACATCCCCTGAAGTCTACACATAAGTCATTTACCCATGAAGGGTAAAGAAAGCTGGTATATTGTGCTGGTGCACAGTTCTCAGGTACCTGGAACCCAAAATATCAGACTAGTTTTACATGGGTTTGTTTAAACCCTCCATTTGGTTATTACTGTTGGTTTGTCCAGAGTGGTTTCAAAGCAAGTTGCAAAAAGAGAGCAAAAGGGAGAAAAAAGTGTTTGACTCCAAGAGCTCAGAATCACTGCAAATAAAACAAACCCCAATATTGTTCTCACTTCAGGTTATAGTCCCTTGATTTTTCCACTCTGATTCCCATTCACTTGACTTGAAGGGGGTAAATCTTTCCAGGTATCAAGGTGGGCTTGTACTCCTTTGATACCATGAATTTACTTTGCTTGGGCAGGCAGATAGATACATCCAAAAATACACTTGCAGGTATAACTGCATGAAGAGGTCCCAGCAGTTAATCCTGGCCTTAACTTATAAAGAGGATGTACATTCTGTATCCACTCTCTAGAAGATAGAGCACAGCTTTTAAATGCACTCTCTAAGGTAGAGTATGTCTTCTTTGAGTTGAGTTTTTATTGTCTCCTAGAGTGGTGATGGGCTCACCACTGATCTATTGCTGGGTGAGCAACAGTTCAATGTGTGGTACTGGAGCAAGAAGCTGTCTTGTAGTAATGACTTCATAACACCATTATGAAACCAACTGTGTCAACTACCTTAAGATAAGTTAGCACACACATACACTCACAAACATTTTAATCCTGCCCTGGAATAGAGATTATGTCATTTTCTTACACATGATTTGTTCATTGATTCATCAGGAAAAGTGTTCATTCATTACAAATACAGAATTGAAAATATGAGCAGCACATTTACTCTTTCTAAAATTCACGTACTGAGTCTCCTTTGTCCTTGAGCTGTATGGATACCAGGATAAAACACAATCAATATTTATTCTATTCATCCTGCATAACTATTTCCCAGACAAGTGGCTATTTACCATATTGAGTCAACATACACTGCTGGAATATAAGAAGGTTTCCTGGAATGTTCTCTCCTCCCACGGGTCTGGTAACATGACCGAGGAAGCTACCCAAAAGGGAGGGAAGAGACATTGTGTGCCTGTCACAGTAAGTCAATCTTATAGGCATTTACATATATTATAGCATTTCATCCTCATAAACACCCTACTCTTCTTCACTTCGTCTTACAGATGTGAAAACTGGGACTCTGAAAGGTTAAGTAATTTTCTTCTTAAAATGTTCTGCTCTCACATTTCAATGACACAACATTTTCCTGTTTTTTCCCTTTCTTTTCCTTTTTAGCTTTTTCGCTCTTTCTCCTTTTCCCCTTCCTTCATGGTTCAATTTTGGACATTCTCCATCTATATTCCCTGGTGATCTCATCAAGTACGATGGCTTTAAATACCATCCATGCGTTCGTGGCTCTTCAATGTATATCTCCAGCCCCAAACTCTCCCATTACTACTAGACTTGTATATCCAACTGCCTACTTGACATCTACACTTGGATGATGGGAAAGCATCTCGAAATTTGTATGTTCAAATTGGAGACCTTGCTTTTTTTTTCTCTCCAGATCTCTTTCTCCCTGATTTTGAATCACTTCAGTAAATGGCTCCATCATTCACACAGTTTCTCTTAAAAAAAAAAAAATCATTGTTTTCTTTATCACCTCCCCAAACCATGACAAAAATATATTGCCAGTCTTTTTGCATTTCTCCATCTCCACCTTTGCCTAAGCCTTGACCTGATAGCTGGTAAAAACTCATCTGCCTTCTCTTTCTCCTTGCCTAGAATGTAGATTTGATGGTGGAGCTGCTGCAGCCATTTGTGAGTATAAGAGAAAAAGCATCAGAGTCACAGAGACATTAGCTGTGATTCACTAGAGACAAAAGCCACACCTTCAGACATCATGTTCTGAGTGAAAAAATAACTCATTTATTTAATCCAAAGTGGTTCAATTATTTTCCTATTATTTGCAGGTGAAAACATTCCTGATATACCTTTTCTCCCTACCCCCATCAATCCATATTCATGTAGCAAATGGAGAGCCCTTTTTAAAAAATATATAAGCAAAATGTTTTCAGTAACCAAGTATTTACTAAGCACATATTATGTGATATGAATGCTTCTAGATGCACACAGATACAGGACACCAGTGAACAAAGCAAACGCATCAGTTGGGACACATCTGTGAACAAGGCAAAATCCTCACCTTTGTGGAGGGAAGAAACATAATAAGCATAATAATTAAGTGAATTACATAGTATGTTAGAGGATGATGTATGCTATATGGGGTAAAAAGAAAAAATAAAGCAGGGTAAGGCTGATGAGAAGTGAGGATACAGATTTAAACAGTGTGTGGTCAGGATAGGCTTCAATGAGTAGGTGACCTCTGAGAAAAGACATGAAGGACCTGAGTCACAGTGGAGATGGGATGGAGCTGCCATCAGCTGAGATGAAGAAGGCTGAGTGCAAAGTAGATTTGTGGTATGAGATGGACATCTCAGTTTTAGACATGTTGAATTTCAGATATCTATCAAACATTTGAGAGGAGATGATGTCAAATAAGCTGTCTGGTGTGTGAGTCAAGAGTTCAGGTGATAGGTCTGCAGAGCAGATAAAAATTGGTGAGTCATGATCTATAGATGGTATTTAAAGCCATAAGATTATAGGAGATCACTAAGAAGATGAGTGCAGTTAGAGAAAGAAAGAGGACCAAGGTCCTAAAACTGGCATGTTACAGCTTTAATAAGTTGGAGAGAAGAGGAACAAGTGGAGGGGATTGAGAAGATGCAGACAATTATATAGGATGAAAACCAAGAGATTGAGGTGACCTAGGAGCCAAAAGAAAATGTACTGAAAAGGAGAGAGTGATCACTGCTAATGATTGTCAAATAAGGTGAGAACTCAGAACCGATCATTGAATTTAGCAACGGTGAGGTCTTCACTTGATGGCTTGACAAGACAATTCTCATGAATGGTTGGGGAAGAAATCCTGATCGATGTGGGCTTGAGAGTAAGAGGAGACTAATGGCGGCTCCTTTGAGGAGTTTTGTGCAAAGGTGAGAAAGAATTACAGTGTGCCTGAAGGAAGTTTTTTTTTTTAAGGTGGAAAAATAACAACATGTTTGCACAATAATGGCGATGATCAAGTAGAGATATAAAAATGGCTGGTATAGGAGAAGGGGGGACAATTGCTGGACTGATGTCTTTGAGTATAAATGGAGGGATTCACCTTTATATAGTGCGATTTTTAAAACGTGTCCACAAATATTTTGACATATCTCCCTTCGAAAGCGGGGAGCCTAATTTTTCCTCTCCCTGAATACAGGCTGGACTTGGTGACTTGCTTTAACAAAGAGAATGATGGTGTGTGACTTCCGAGACTGGGTCATAAAAGGCACAGTAGCTTCCCTCTTGCTCTCTCTTGGATCACTCACTCTGGAAGCAACTGGCTGTCATGCTGGGAGGAATATCAAGCAACCCTTTGGAGAGGCCCATGTGATGAGGAACTGAGGTCTTCAACCAACAGCCATATGAGTAAGCCATCTTGGAAGCAGATCCTCCAGAACCAGCCAAGCCTCCAATGACTACAGCCCAAGCTGACACATTAATCACAACTTCATGAAAGGCTCAGAGCTAGAACTATCTAGCTAAGTGACTCCTTAATTCCTGACCCACAGAACCCATGAGATTATTCATGTTTATTGTTTTAAGCCACTAAGTTTTAGGGGTAATTTGTTATGCATCAAGATATGACTAATATGGAAACCCAGGATAGATCATTTAAAGCAACAGGCAGGAAGACCAAATACATGAGTACAGAGGCTGTGGTAGCGGAGGAGCTATACAGTAAGGAATTTGGGTAGCTTCTCCTCAGATTGCTTCAACTTTCTCAGTGATGTAGGAAGCAACAAGCTCAATGACCACATGAGTGAGCAGGCTCTGCAGCTGAGAACAAGATGGGAGAGGCTTGAGGGGAAAGGAAAAATTGTGAGGTAATTGTATTGGGTAAGGATGGAGGCTGGTAGAATGGCCTAGGGAAATGCAGTGGGACTGTAGGCAGTGTTAAGGACACAGAGGAAGGAGTATATGCAGTCATCAAGGAAAATGAGACCAGTCAGTGTGGTTGTGTGCTCTACTCCACACAGATTCAACTGCATTCTTGCAAAAGCACAGGGTAGTGGAGAGTTGGATTGAATTGGCCACGAGTTCATGGTGAGAGTTGAGACGAACCAGTTTTGCCAAATGAGTGCTATGACGCAAAATAGGGCAAGGTGTTTGCAAGGGAGAGGTTACAAAAATCAGGCTAGCTGCCTTAAAATCATTTCAGCCTTTGCTGCTTCTGGGGAAGATGAAATAGACATACTTTGCCACTTCCCTCCTGCAGAGTTGTTTTGTGCCCGGGTCCTAATTTATAAAGGTGACCGAGTAGTCAATGCCATTGAAAAAAAAGTGGAATATTACTCATGGTTCCCCTAGAAACAAGAGGCCTGCTTTTGGTCAGGACACAGAAGCAGGAGTGAGGCTAGAGCACAGGCCAGAAGCATTTATTGGGATTCCTGCAGCAGAGGCAAAGCAGGGCAGAGTAAGAGTTTAGGACTGGCTAGTTTGAATAATTTCAGAGGGCTTTGGGCTATGGGGTGGTCTCTAGTTGTCTGACTCCTGGCCCTGGAAAGATATTGCCTCCTGTGGTACACAGGCCTCAGAGGGGAGATAGGGCTCTGGATTAGTTAATTTGCATTTCAAAGGCCTGCTCCTGGCCAACTTAGCTCTCTAAGAACGATCAGCACAGGGAGGGGCAGTCCTTCCCCAGCCAGAAAGGTATTTTAAGATGTCAAAACATCAAAATTTACAGAAAATAAAAAACACGATTATTACACGAGTACAACTAAAATACCTGGACATTACATGTAAAACAAACATAGAAAGACTCTGAAAGGTGGAGAGAAGAAAGCAGATTGGCAAAAGACCTTAGGACCCAAGAAATGACCTTGTGGTGTTTCCTGGGTTTTCTTATTGCCCCATGTATCCCGGACTTGGAGCTGGCATCTGCGAATGCCAACAGAAGCAGATAATAAAGTTTCAACAAAACCCTACTCTTTCTAGTATAAGGATCAGGAAAAGGACAGTCTAGCGAGACAAAATCTTTTAGATAATAACTACTTTATTCCAGCCACACATCACAGAAACAAAATTGTGATTTCACCCCACCCACGCCAGCAAAGGCCAAGTGGGAACCTAGACTTCCACCCTCACTAAACTGGCCTCTCCCCAGGGCCATCTGACTCCCACAATGGTGTCAGATTGTAAGCAGATAGGGTAGAGGGTCTCTGGAGGAAAGGAACCAGATATAGTTTTTTGACATAAGAGAAGCCATTTTAGGCCTAAGCCATTTTGTGATCTAAACCTGGCCACACTACTTGCTCTTGAATAGGTCTCAGGAATAATGATGTTTTTATTATGCAAGAGAAGTAATAATAGCAAAAATAATATGTCAGTTGTAAAGACTTCTGGTTCTGTTTCAGTGGTAAAA
This sequence comes from Kogia breviceps, assembly GCF_026419965.1. Lineage (NCBI taxonomy): Eukaryota > Metazoa > Chordata > Mammalia > Artiodactyla > Physeteridae > Kogia > Kogia breviceps. The sequence continues at coordinate 51,621,587 of NC_081318.1, forward strand.
GTTAGCCTGAAGCACTCGACCATCAGATAAGCTGGAACCTAAGGGATGATGACATTGACCTTTTCCGACCCTTGTGACTTCAATCATCTAAAGCTTGGATTCTGTAAACCTTTGCCCCAATTCTATGCTGAATTCTCCTCTGCTCAAGCCCCTTCATGAATATGCAGGTACCCTTGGCTTAAAATTTCCCTGATTTTGCTCTTCAGGAAGACACTGTTCTGGGAAAGATGCCAGGTGTTCTCCTTACTTGCAGTAATAAATCCTTCCTTCTCCTGATCTTTGGCTTGGTTGTGTCTTGTGGCTCAACACCCACCAAGAGGTGAACCTAGTTTTCGGGTAACAAGAGGAGGCCAAGAAGTGAGTTGGGACTTACATGCTCACAAGCCAGTAATGAGGCTCACTCTTCCTGTAATGTCAGTGGAGAACACATAACGAGCCTGGACCTCTACCTCTGCCCAGCAGTAATGAGCTGCCTCTCCCTTTCCCTACTAGAGTGGTCTCAGAGAGGCCTAATAGAGAGTCAGGACTTTCACCATCATCCAATAGTAATTAAACTATTCCCACTGCAAAGTCAGTGGAGACCACCAAGGAGTCAGAATTCCCATTCCAATCCTGCAGTAACAGGAAGAACCCCTTTCCCCTAGGTGGCCAACTTCAGCCCTAACATATCAATAATTACATTATATGCACACGGTCTAAATACGTCAATTAAAAGACAGGGATAGGCAGAGTAGATTTAAAAACACAACCCAACATGCACTGGCTTCAAGAAACTCACTTCAAATATAAAAATATAGGTGAGTAAAAGTAAAGGATGGAATAAAAACTACCACGCAAACAATAATCAAAGGAAAGCAAGAGTGGCTATATTAATAACAGATAAAGTAGACTCCAGAGTGAAGACAATTACCAGAGACAGAGAAGGATATTATGTAATGATAAAAGGGTCAATCCATACAGAAGACATAGCAATCCTAAGTATGTATGCACCAAAGAGATTTGCAAACTATATGAAGAAAAAACTGATAGAAGTGAAAGAAACAGACCAATCAACAATTACTTCAATATGCCTCTCAACAATTAATAGAATAACTAGACAGAAAATCAGTAAGGATATAGAACTGCAACAACATCATCAAACAAGAGGACTGAAGCAACATTTACAGAAGACCCTGACCAACAATAGCAGTGTACATGGAACATATACAGAGACAAACCATATCTTGGACCATAAAGCAAATCTTAACAAATTCAAAATAATTGAAATCATACAGAGTATATTTTTTGACCACACTGGAATCAAAACAGAAATCAGTAAAACAGGGAAATCTCTAAATACTTGAAAACTAAGCAACATATTTCTAAGTAACCCATGGGTCAAAGAAGAGGTCTCAAGGGAAATTTTAAAAATACATAGAACTGAATGAAAATGAAAATACAACGTATAAAAATTGGTGGGCCACAGCTAAAGCAGTACTGAGGGGGAAATTTATAACACTAAGTGCATGCATTAAAAAAAAAAAAGGAAAATTCTCAAATCCATAATCTAAGCTCCCACTTCAAGAACCTAGAAAAAGAAGAGCAAAATAAACTCAAAGCAAGCAGAAGGACTAAAATGATAAAGATCAGAGCAGAAATCAATGAAATTGAAAATAAAAAATAGTGAAAAATCAATGAAACAAAGCACTGGTTCTTTGAATGATCAATAAAACTGACACACTTCTTACAAAAACTGACCAAAAAATTACCAGATCAGGAAGGAAACAGGGGATGTTGCTATAGCCCTTGTACACACTGGAAGGATAATAAGGGAATACTACAAACAACTTCACACATAGAAATTTGACAACTGAGACAAAATAAAGCAATTCCTTGAAAACCACAAACCAGCACAATTTACTCAACATGATGTAAATAATTTGAATAGCCATATAACTATTAAGAAAATTGAATTGTGATTAAAAAACTGTCCAAGACAAAAATCTCTAGACCCAGGTGGCTTCACTGGAGAATTCTACCATACGTTTAAAGAATAATTAATAATGAATTCTACACAATCTCTTTCAGAAATAGAGAGAAGAAAAAACTTCTAGATTCATTTTTTTGAAGCCGGTGTCAGCTTTGATATCACAACCAGACAAAGATAGTACACAAAAAAGGAAAATTATAGACCAATATCCCTTATGAATACAGAAATAAAAATCTTTAATATTAGCAAATAGAATTTAGCAATATATAAAAGAATTATATACCATAATCAAGTGAAATTTATTCTAGGGCACAAGGCTGATTCAATATTTGAAAATAAATCAGTGTAATCCACCATATTAACAGGATATAGAAGAAAAATCACAGGATTATATCATTTGATGCAGAAAAAGTATTCAGCAAAATTCAACACCATTCATCATAAAATCTCTCAGAAAAACTGGAATAGAGGTGAACTTTCATCGACATGATATAGAGCATTTACCAAAAAATCTCCAAACTACAGCTAACATTATACTCAATAGTGAGACTGAAGGCTTTCTCCCTATGATCAGGAATTAAGCAAGGTTGTCTACACTCACCGCTCTTATTCAACATAGTGCTGGAAGTTATAGCTGGCATAATAAGGAAAGGAAAGGAAAGAAATGTCATATAGATTGGAAAGAAAAAATGAAAATGTCCCTATTTGCAGATGACGTGACAATCTACTTAGAAAATCCCAAGGAATCTACAGAACTTCCTAGAACTAATAAGTAAGTTTGGCAACATTGCAGAATACAAGATAAGCGTTCAAAAATCTATTGTATTTCAATATACCAATGAATTTGTGGATACTGAAATTAAAATTCTAATACCATTTATAATTTTTCAAAAACAAAAATGAAATACTTATATGTAAATCTAAGATAACATGTATAGGACTTGTAGAATGAAAACCATAAAATGCTGATGAAAGAAATAAAAAAAATAGACATACAGTGTTTATGGATTGAAAGATTCAACTTGATAAAGACAACAGTTCTCCCCAAATTAATATATAGGTTAACCCAATTTTTACCAAAATTCCAGCAAGATTTTTAGATATAGACAAGATTGTTCAAGAATTTATATAAGAAAGAAAAGGAAATAATCTTGAAGAACACTAATAAAGTGTGAGAAGGAATCAATCTATCCAATTTTAAGACATTAGATAACTACATTTATAAAGACTGTGTGGTATTGGTGAAAGGAGAGACAGATAAAACAATGGAACAGAATGGAAAACCCAGGAATAGACTCATATAAATATGCCCAATTGATTTTTGACAAAGGTACAAAAGCAATTCAATGAAGGAAAGATGCTTCTTTCAACAAATGGAGCAAGTGGACATCCATAAGCAAAACAATGAGCCTCACCATAAACCTCACCCCTTACACAAAAGTTAAGTCAAAATGGATAACAGATTTAAATGCACAACTTAAAATTAGCATGCTTTTAAAAAACATGGGAGAAAATCTTTAGGAACTTGGGCTGGACAAAGAGTCATAATCTTGACACCAGAACCATAATCCATGAAAGGGAAAGTTAATAAACTGGATTTTATAAATGTTAAAAAGTTGCTTTGTGAAAGACCCTGTTAAGAGATGAAAAGACAAGCTACGAGTGGGGAACACATTTGTGAAGCATGTATCTGATAAAGAATTAGAATGCAGGACCTCTATTATTTCTTATGAGTGCATATGAATTACATTTCCCTCTCAAAATAAAATGTTTAATTAAAAAAATTACTTCTTTACTTCCTGTTGCTTTTAAAACAAAATGCAAATTTCTTACTGTGGTCTCTAGGGATCCGTTTGATTCCATCCTCTGCCTCACCCTCTAACCTTTTGTCCCACTACTGTTCTCTTTCTAACTCCAGTCACATGACCGTTTTACTCTCTTTAATCACATTGAGCTCTTTTCTACCCATGGTCCTTTGCATTTGCCATTTCCTCTGACTGGAAAAGCTCTCCCCGCAGCTCATTGCATGGCTCCTCATTCCGATCCAGTAGGTCTTAGCTCAAACACCACCTGCTCGGAGAAGCTGTCCCCCACCTGAAAGCTCAAGTGCGCAGGGAGGGACAGCAGGTAAGCCCTGTGGCTAGGCTGCCTGGGGCTCAGATCTTGGGCTTCACACTGAACATCTCTGTGTCTGTTTTCTCTCTAAAATGGGCACACCCTATTGGTTCCTCCTTCACAAAGCTGTTAAAAGGATTAAATGGGGGTAACATAGGCAAATCATTTAAACTAGTACCTGGAATGCAAAAAGCCCACCTACATGTTATTTGTTATTTTCTAAAAAACCTCCCCTAGTTACTCTATTTCACAGGTTCTGAAGGTGTCTTCCCTGGGGCAGCAGCATCCCCTTTACCTGAGACCACTGAATCTCTGGGAATGGGGGTGGGTGGGTCTTAGCAATCTGTGTTTTAACAGCTCTCCAAGTGATTCCGAAGCATACCACTGGTTTAGCTCATCTTCCTATTTACTTCCTTAATGTCTAACTGTCACAGTTAGATATTATCTGTTTATTGACATAATTTATGCCCACTTCTCCTACCAGAATAAACATTCCACCAGGGCGAACTTGTCAGTCTTGTTCACTATTGCTAGCATAATATCTAGCACAAAGTAAGTACTGGTAAAATAGTAACAGATAATTGAATGAATGAATAAACCTGGCCAAGGTCATGTATTTAAATAACTGAACTGATTGATGTTGACTCCAGCCTTGCCCACTCTGACAAGCTGAGAATCGGTGACACCCTAGTCCCTCGTCTTTGCTCAGCAGCCTGACGTTTCTCACATGGTTCTGTGCAAGATGAAAGTCCCTGCCACTTGAAGCCTGACTTCCAAACAGCATTTTAAATACAATCATGGCCAGAGCAGAGCCAAGGACTCTCTGAATATGGAAGGGGCTGTGCCCTCTTCCCATTGTGCTGCACTGACCACCTCATTATTTTTCTTGTGAATATCAGTGGCTGCTTTTCTGAATGACAACAGGTCACCCACTCTCTCTCTGTGTGTGGCTATTAGTGACTCTGGCTGGTGAAGGGTCCTTTTCTTGCAAAGAGGCGACCTTCCATCCCAGTTTGGAGGGACACCTCGGGTTTTAGTGCAAAGAAGAATCAGTGCATTCATGTTCACACTCCTTTCCATGATGCTGGCCTCTCCGCTTTTCCTGATCTGTGTCCGACAATGCCACCTCTGCATCCTCCGTGGGCTTCTTGCCCTCAGCTTCTCACTGCCTGAGCGTTAGTGTTCTCCAGGGCCTGTCAGTTCCCTTTACAGGCACATTCCTTGGAGGATCCTCTTCTTCCCACAGCATTTCTAATTCAGACCCCTTTGTTGGCCTATCCACCTGGGTGTCCCAAAGGAACCTCAGCGCAGCATGTCCAAGATGAAATTATTTATCTTGCCTTTCCCTCTTCCATGTCATCGTCTTATACTGGTTAGAGGCACTACCATCTACCCTGTCACCCAAGGTAGAAATCTGGGAGCCATTCTTTTTTTTTTTTTTTTTTTTGCGGTACGCGGGCCTCTCACTGCTGTGGCCTCTCCCGTTGCGGAGCACAGGCTCTGGACGCGCAGGCCCAGCGGCCACGGCTCACAGGCCCAGCCGCTCCGCGGCACGTGGGATCCTCCCGGATCGGGGCACGAACTCGCATCCCCTGCATCGGCAGGGAGACCCTCAACCACTGCGCCACCAGGGAAGCCCTGGGAGTCATTCTTCATTCCTGCCTGTATCTTATCAGTGTCCTGGTCCTTGAAATGGTACCCCCTTATCATGCCTCACATCACCCCCTTCCCCCTTCTGGTGCTACGCAAGGTTGCTATATTGCACCATATGACAGCCCTACTGCAAAGCTCCAGGCGTCTCACCTAGACTATCTTAATCATCTAACTAATATCTTTGTTACTGACCTTAGAGCTCTAAACATCCTCTATATAACCACATTATAATTAAATAATTTTTTGAAATGCAAATTTGGCCCCTTTTCTTTAAAATTATTGCAGAGGTCCCTTGTTACAGACTGCTTAGCATGCTATTAAAGGTCCTTCCTTACCAGTCCAGAAATCTCAATCTCTGTACTTTGCTTCAAAACCTGTATAATCTCTGTACCAACCTACTAGCATCCTTAGATTTTCAAAGTCTTTTTTTAAAAAATTATACTTTCTTCTCAGATGCTCAGGTAGAAATAAACATGCTCTCCTTTAAGCCCATCAGTGTGAGTCAGGTTTTGCTGCAGTAACAACTCCAAATTAGAATGACAAACGCTCACCTCTTGCTCATTTGCATGAGTGCTGCAGGGTAGGCAATAGTTCTGCTCTAGGCTGTAGGTTGACTTCCAGTTTGCTTCACATGACTCTTCACTCGGGACCCAGGCTGAAGAAGCAGCTGTTCCCTGGGGCATGCTCTTCTTTTGCAGGTATAAGAAGTGTAAGTTAGAGGCCTAGCTGAAACATGTGGTTGCATTTTAAAGATTTTGCTCACATTTTGCTCACATTTCAGGACATCTACTTGGTAAATGGAATCACATTCCAAGGGTGTTCATGACACCCTTGCAACTGTGGGATCTGATGGGAGATTCAGTTTTGGGGATAAAGATGCCAGAACAAAACTAAAAGCTTTAGAACAGATCAACTGATGTCAGCTTATTGCTTCAATCACAGTGGAAACATATTTGCATATGCTTCCAGATAAAACTAGTCAAGGAGACATGAATTCCATAATCCCCAGAAGAAAAGTGACATTTTCCTGCATGATGCAGCTGAGAGCTAAAACCCAGGAATAAGATGTAGTGGCTTCTGGGTTGTTGGGTGCTGTTTTCTCTCCACTCTATCTTGTCTCTGTACCAATTTGGGTCCCAGCTTTTGGTGGGTTGTCAGCCATAGATGTGGATTTCAACCCCTGGAGAAAACAATGTCGTTGTTCACCAGTCAAGAGCCTACTGGCCACAGTGTCTGGCCATTTCCATTCCACTGCCCGTTAGAGATTTCTTCTGTAACTCTTAAGTGGTTGAAATTATTATAGAAGTTATAGTCATGTGGGAGACTCCCAGGAATTAGCAGTGCTTCATTCAGCAATGTATGTATTAGAGAACAACAGGAAACATTCTATAAACCCTGTACTGTAATTCATAATAAATTTTTTTTTTTTTTGCAGTACGCAGGCCTCTCACTTTTGTGGCCTCTCCCGTTGCGGAGCACAGGCTCCAGACGCGCAGGCTCAGTGGCCATGGCTCACGGGCCCAGCCGCTCCGCGGCATGTGGGATCTTCCCAGACCAGGGCACGAACCCATGTCCCCTGCATCGGCAGGCAGACTCTCAACCACTGTGCCACCAGGGAAGCCCTGTAATAAAATATTTTGAAGATTGAAAAAAAAAAAAAAAAAAAAAAGCCCTTGGCTAAAGCAAGCTGCATAGACAGATGGAATACCTGGGAAAAATTATCCAATTTTCACTATAGCCCCCAAAACCCTTCATTTGTTTAGCTATCTTTCTCCTCTAGACTTTAAGCTTCTGAGGGTAGGGTCTGATTTGTTCTCCTATTCCTTTCCAGGACTTTGTATAGTTGCTGAATGGTAAATGAATTAATGATTGACCCAACAATTCAAGATGGAAAGTGCAGGAAGAGGACTGAATTTGTTGAAGATAATGAGCTCAGTATCAACCTCAGAGTCTAAGTATGTTCTGAGAACTGTCCTGGTTATGGAACTGTAATTTTTAATACAGTGACTAAGAGCTAACGTGTTCTGAGTTCTATACTATCAACTCTTTTCGAAAGAGGCTAATAAGCTTTAAACAGTATGTAAGTTTTAAAAATAGACTTTAACTTTTTAGAGAAGTTTTAGGTTTACAGCAAAATTGAGTAGAAGGTACAGAGATTTCCCATATACTCCCCATACCTATTCTTGCCTAGTCTCCCTCATTATCAACATCCCCACCAGAATGGTACAGTGGTTACAATCGATGAAACTACATTTACACAGCATTGTCTCCCAAAGTCCATAGTTTACATTTGGGTTCATACTTGGTGTTGTATATTCTCAGCGTTTGGATAAATGTATAATGATATGTATCTACCATTATAGTACCATATAGACTAGTTACACTGCTCTTAAAATCCTCTGGGTTCCACCTATTCATCCTTCTCACTCCTAACCCGTGACAACCACTAATCTTTTTATTGTCTCCATAGTTTTACATGTTCCAGAATGTCATATAGTTGGAACCATACAGTATATATCCTTTTCAGATTGGCTTCTTTCACTTATTAATATGCATTTAAGGTTCCTCCATGTCTTTTCATGGCTTGACAGCTCATTTCTTTTTAGCATTGACTAGTATTCCATTGTCTGCTTGTACCACCGTTTATTTATCCATTCACCTACTAAAGGACATCTTGATTGCTTCCAGGGTCTGGCAATTATGAATAAAGCTGCTATAAACATCCATGTACAGGTTTATGTGTGGACATAAGTTTAGAGCTCCTTTGGGCAAATAACAATACGTGTGATTGCTGGATGGTATGGTGAGAGTATGTTTAGTTCTGTAGGAAACCGTCAAACTGTCTTCTAAAGTGGTTGTACCATTTTGCATTCCCATCAGCAATGAATGAGCATTCCTGCTGTTCCACATCCTCACTAGCACTTGGTATTGTCAGTATTCCAGATTTTGGCCATTCTATTAGGTGTGTAGTGGTATCTCATTGTGGTTTTAATTGCATTTCCCTGATGACATATGATGTGAAGCATCTTTCCATATACTTATTTGCCATCTGTATATCTTCTTTTGTGAAGTGTCTGTTGAGGTCTTTGGCCCATTTTTAAATCGAGTTGTTGGTTTTCTTATCATTGAGTTGCCTATAATTTTTTGATTGCCTGATTACCTTGATCTGAAATTTTCTCAAACCTTAAATATAAACATGATAGGTTTAGCATTGGCTTTCTTACTTCCAGAAGCTGCCATTAAGGAAGACTAATTAGGCAGTGGTAAAATACGGATAGTCACAGAAGTTAAAAATAACAGAAAGGAAGAATGAAAAGATAGATGAGAGCAGAACTTTTTAGACTCCAGAGAGTGCTTGAGCCTAAAGTTGCAAAATATTTAGTGTGTATACATGTGCAATTATCTTGAGAAATAGATTATGGTTTTACATCAGAGTCTTAAAGGTTTTCTCAAGTCACAAAAGGTTCAATAAACCCATTGCTGCTAAGAGAAGATAGAATAAATGTCATTTAAATTTATTTCCAGATGAAAGCATTAACAATAATTTATTGAACACTTATTTTGTGATTGGCACTGTTCTAAGCACTTTTGTGGAAATTCTCATTTAATTTTCAAAGCAACTGGGTTATTGTTCTCTTTAATTGACAAATGAGGGGACTGCTAGTGGTTCTAGGTCATGTGCCTAGCCAGTGGCAGAGAGAGAAATGCCCAAAGCTGCCCTGTTAACCATTATGCTGTATTCCCTTCAGTCCTCAACTTAATTTTACTTTACTCCCTCTGCCTTCCTTAATAATTTTGGTTAAAAAAAATAGCTTTTAAATTTAGCTCCATGGCAGTCACAAACTGTCCGGCTCTCAGATTTCTGGCAGGGCAACCCAGTTTGCGTGTCACAAATATAACTGAAGACATAACTAGAGACTTAGATACATTTTCATCATTGTGCAATCATACTAATGGATGGGCCTCAGAGTCCAAGTGGAAAAGTTGTGGTGTCTCTCCTAATGGGCAGGCATTTTCCAAGTCTGGTTCAACTACTGAATTCTGCTCATTAGGTTAATACAAAGCAAATTTGCAGTCCCCTTGCTAATGTACAGCATTCTAGCAGTGATAAATTCGTATGGAATTTATTTATCAGTTCTCATTTAAGTAGTTGCAAACCTCCAGAAACGCTCCTGTGTATTATGGGAATTCACTTGCTGAGGGTAACACTGAAAATCTGTCCTGTTTCTAGAGATTCTCTTCCAGAGAGATATTTAAATGAAGACTTTAAATTGGTTGTCCCAAATGTGATGAGTGATAGGCCATCTTGAGTGTGCAGTCGAATGGGTGTTGGGTTTATGGGCTTCCTGAACTTAACAGTAAATCAGTGTCAGTCACTTTAGCTGGAGAGTTCAGCTTCTCCACTCACCTTTCATCTCTGAGCGGTTACGGTTGCTGTACACACTTGGCATTTACATTTGCTAAGTGTCTTTGTCCACCGAATGTCACGGTGGATGCAGGCACATTTTATGACTGCTAGTTCAAAGGTGGAGAGACTGACAGGGTGACGGAGGCAGGGCGGCTAACCAGGGGGGCCGGGTCCTTCCTCTGACGTCACTCTTCATAGGTCTCTTTTATTTCTTCCCTTCCCGTTTTTTTCTTCTCTGTTTTTTGCTTTTTATGCTTCCCAGTAATAACCCACAAATATGACTTGTGGAAGCAGCACATAGCATAGTGCTTAAGAGAAGGGGCTCAGGAGTCAGACTCCAGCACAGCTGAAGTGACCTTGGGCAATGAACTCAAGTGTAAAATGGAGCTAGTAATGCATCCCCTGCAGAACCTGCATGAGGATTTTAATTTCGTTAGACCATCTATGTACAGTGGCTGTTATCATTTTTGTTACTGTCATCAGAAACAAAACAATACAAGGCAGAAAACAATTAAAGGTTTATCTCTGTGATACAGACCCTAGACTGTGGAATTTTTTTTTTTTTTTTTTCGCCGTACGCGGGCTTCTCACTGTTGTGGCCTCTTCCGTTGCGGGGCGCAGTCTCCGGACGCGCAGGCTCAGCGGCCATGGCTCACGGGCCTACCTGCTCCGTGGCATGTGGGATCTTCCCGGACCGGGGCACGAACCCGCGTCTCCTGCATCGGCAGGCGGACTCCCAACCACTGCGCCACCAGGGAAGCCCTAGACTGTGGAATTTTTGTTAGAGGAGAAGTGACTGAGATCTGGAGCAACCCGGGGTGTGGCAGGGGACTGGGGACATTTGACTTGGCTGCAAGGGATGACAGAATTTGAATAAGCAGATAAGAAAGGGAAGGAACTGTGTAACTGATGGTTTCAAACATGTCTGCAAATTCTCAGACAGGTCTTCCATAAAAGTAGAGTTTAATTCAGCTCCCCTGGAATGTCTACCTTGTGAGAAGTCAGGCTACCATGAAGCTACCATGGGACCACGTGGGGAGAGCACAGAATTGGAGATACCTGCCCAAGGAGACCCAGCTGTTCCAGCCTTCCCAGCTCTGGCAACAGCCACGTGAGAGAGCCTTCAGATAATTCAGTCCGAGCCACCATCTGACAGTAGCTGTGTGAGAGACCCCTAGCAGGAACTGCCTAGCTGACCGCAGTCAATTGCTAGAACCCTGAGAGATAATCGTAAAGTATTATTTTAAGCCAGTAAATTTGGGAGCAATTTGTTACTCACCCCCAGTAACTGGAACTATAACCAAAGGCATTAGAGCATTTATAAACCAAAGCAAATTTACAATTAAGTAGCAAAATGACAAAACCAGTAATATTCAGTTTAAATGGGTTAATTTATTTTGATGATGTTTTGCAGTAGCCAAATTGATGCTTCTGTGATTAAAAGGTAAATGCCACAGTGCAAGCTTCTGGCAGATGTATACATGTGTGACATGTGATGTTTCAACTCTCCTACCACACTGCTCCAACCCAGCTACCGGGAAACTTTGCTTAAATGGAGCACAGAGACATGTGGCCTTGAAATAGTGCTAGCATGTCATTATTGTGTCCTGTTCCTGCCTCTGTTCTTTTCACATCAGCCCACAGCAATTAAAATGTTCTCCTTAATGCCAATGTGATCCTAAGTACAGACAAGGCATCCGGGCACCAACACTGAGTGTCAGCCCTCAATGACAAGGGGTCATCCAGAGAAACCAGATTTAAAAAAAATTTTTTTTCTCTTTAGATTAACAAAAAAATAAACACAAAATTTGAAACCTCTTGTAGGGGACTATCCACCAAATGCAAAGTATTAGGGAACTTGGCTGGACTGGAAAAAGTGGGGAGAGAGACTCCAGATAGTTTTAAGGAAAAAGTTTAGCTGAAGTGGAATAGAGTGGAGTTTTGGCCCCAAAAGGCAGCATCTAGAGTCTGAACTATTGACTTGTCATTATTAGTTCCTGAGTAGGGCAGTGACCTGATTAAAGCCCTATTTTGAGATTCATCTCACAATCATATGTGTATGATGAATTAGACAGAGGTGAGGCTGGAGTCAGGAAGACTGGCTAACACTCTCTTCTGCTACACTAATTCCAGCACTTAAAAAAATCAGTGTTCACCAAGTTCTCACTGAGTACTCTGCTTGGCTCTTTGAAAAATGCAGTATAGGTTGGGAATTGGATTTAGTTTCAGCACTCACGGATTTATGGTGTTCTTCCTTTGATTCCTGCTTGTCATTGATAAACGAACAACCTTGGTCAAACCATTCATGTCCCAGCACCTCTGAGCCTTCATCCATCAAACAAGGGATAATGATATATATATTCTACCCATGTTATATATATATAATTAAATATTGTATATATATGAAATCTCCAAGAAGCTTCAAGCCTTCACAGAATAGGATGAGTTTATACTCTTTAAAGTACACTTAAGTGTTAGATTAAGCTTATAAGAGAACATTTAAACTGTTGTAAAAAGGAGATAACAATGTTACTTTTTTATCGCACAAACTATATTGTAACAGCATTCATGGACATTTTGAAAATGAATAAAAACCCTCAGTATTTCACAACTACCAAATACCACCTTTTTTTTTTTTCTATACTTCTTGCTAGTTCTTATTCATATACATTCATTTACAATGTGCAGTATAGATGTATTTTGCTTTTTTTCACACAAACGTTAGCACTTTCATGTTATTCTATACTGCTCATAATCAATTTTATAATAGCCCATCAAATTGACATATAACAATTTAGTTAACCAATCTCAGTATTGTTTGAAGCACATCTATATGTGTAACATGTTTCCTTCCTTTCTTCTATCATGGAAGAGGAAAAGGCAGATCATAAAGCACCAGGACTAGAATTATTGAAGCAAAAAGAATAAATATTTTAATTTCTTCTAAAAACACTTATTGAGTGCTCTTTTTCAGAAAAGGCAAACTTTGAAAACCCTGTACAGACAGGATCCAACTAGTAGATCCCGTCATTGAAATTCTCCATATCTGACACTTGGTTTTCTTCGTCTTAGTAGCAGGGAAGAGAGCAGGCATTGCCTTCTGAGGCCACTCTGCAGTCTTCTGAGAAGTATCACTTGGAAATCAGGGTTGCTGACTGAGTTAAGCAAATGAGCGATTGAATCAGCACTGATAGAGGTATGCTGTAGCATAAGTCCAGCCTTAGCCCCTGGGTGATGTCAGACAGATATCTGAGAAAATCGTCAATCCCAGTCAAACAAGGTTAAGCTAGTGTGTTAATCTGCAGGTAGTTCTCCAATTTAGGAATGACCCGAGGTTTATCTGCCTGCTTGCATTAATCATTTAGGGACAGCTGCTGGAAGTGCAGTGCTGGAACCAGGGATGACAATCCTTTTTGGAGAGCAAGTAAACAAGGTTTCCAGTGCCAGGGAACACACTTGAGCGGGAGTGATAGTATTTCACTTCCCCAAAGTTTTTTTTTTTTTTTTCTTTTAAGTCACATTCTTGAAGATTAGAAGCTATGATCCAGGAAAGTCTGAAGCTCAGATAGTCCAAAGTCCCTGAACTCTGTCACACAGACCACTGAACCATCATCAGAGAATTCAAATGAGATCATGATGTAGCAATTCTCTTCTGTGTGCCATGGTTTCAGTACTTATTGAACTGTTTTGTAAACAGTGTAAATATTAACTTTGTTGTGTACCCAGCAGGGTTAGGTAATACTGAAACAGTAATGACAGTCACGGAAAGATGGATTTAGTCAGGTAAATGATAAAAGGATTTCAGTTTTATTTGCTTTTGATGGGTATATGCAAATGTCTGCCTTGAGGAAGAAGCAGACAGGCACGTTAGCTCTCTAAACACAGTGATTCTCAAACTTGGCTGACTTCAGAATTCCCCAAATACAAAAAACTAGGCCCTACCCACATCAACTGAATTTGAAATTTCTGTGTGTCTGTGGGGTAGGGGCTTTAAAGGGGGCATCTGGAATTTTAAACCCTAAATCAAAATTGAGGATCCCTGTTCTTATACTGTAGCAAAAGTGTCTGAGGTGCAGATTTAAATACAATTAGTGCTGATTGTTACCTATATACGCCTGTTGCTTGTTTAATGGCATCAACATTATTATCATCATTCACAGAAAGCCTGCCCCTTGCATTCTCAGCACTAGTTCCTCATCTGCAGCTGCCAGTGTTTATTTCTCCTAAAATTTCTCCCAAACCTCAATGCAGACTTGGCAGGCACAACCTATAATCTCATCTAGAGCACTAGATACAGTAACAGTTACTTTGAAAATTCTGACTCCTTCTTGGATAAGGGAAAAGCACAGTCCTTGCCAAAGGCAGAGGCCAAATGTGGAGCTTCCAGAACTCAGAGAAGCTGGAGGGAGCTCCAGAAAAAAGCTGATGGGAAGACTTTGAAAATCATAGCTATAGAATGGAAGGCACCACAAGGTCTCTTCATCTTATGGAGGAGGCAGTTGAAAACAGAGAGGCTGGAACTTGTTCAAGATCTCACAGAGCCAGGGGAGTGGGACACTTGGGTCAGGAACTCTGGTCTCCCAGTTCCTTTTACCCACATGGAGGGGTGTGGATGCGGTGGGGGAATTAAGGGAAAGCAGAGTGTGCGTGCTCTTCACCCTTCCAACAGAGCAGCTTTGGTGGGATGTTTTACATGAGGCTTTTAGGAAGGGTTGAAAACTACAGCATACTAGAGCCTACTGATGGTTCTGGTTTCAGTCACCATATTTTCTGCAGGTTCTGCTAATGCAACAAAGCTTGTTTACAGAGCATTTAGCAGAGGTTTCCACTTCTTTAAAACACACACACACACACACACACACACACACACACACACACACACACACACACCCCACACACACACACCCTCTCCTTCAGAGACTCCACCAAGCTGTAACTCTAGAGACCAATTGCTCCCTTTCACTCAATACCTTTAACTTGCAAAAGGGCCAAAGATCAATAGGTCCTAGACATTCTGAAATGTAAGAAGTTAGCCTTTTTGTGACTGTGCAAGATCACTTTTCCAGGTTTACAATGAACAGCCTTGATTTTTCACTGTATGACCTCTGCAAAATTCTCTTTTCAGATTATGTATAGATTTGTAAACTTCTAGCCATAACCTTTCTAAAAACAAAAACAATCATAACAGTTTTCTATGTGCTTATGCAGTCTGCAAGGATTATATCATTTAATTCTCACAATGACTCAGTTATATTAGCTCCATTTTACAGATGAAGTTAACTAGAGGCTGGGTTCTGTGTCTAGGTTGAATATCTAATGAGAAGGAGATCTGAACACAGATCACTCTGATTCCAAAGCTGAGTCCTTCACCACTAAAACCAAGTTTATGGGGTGAAGTATGCCTCACCCCATAAACAATTATTATAAATTCATTTTTTGTTTGGCCGAGGCATATAAAAATCACTCTTATTTTCTTTTTAGATCATCTTCAAATAGAAGCATCTTGCCCCACCTCTTATTATCTGAAGACATGCATAGTGAATTATTTTGAGAACGGCTAGCATTGCCATGAGCCTACAATAGTTGGAAGTCACACCCAGAGCATAGGCAAGTGGTAAGGCCCCAGAGATATGGACGGGGGTACCACCACCACCTGCTATATTATTTATTCAGTATTATACGCACTGTGCTAGGCACTGCAGCTACAAAGTTAAGTGAGAACAGGCTTTCTGTCTTGGAGGAATTCGCAGTCTAGTGGGGAAGCTAGACTTAAAAATGCAAAATTTCAATACAATATAACAAGTACTCAATTAGCACGATGCACAAGGCATGTTTTGAGCACAGAGATGAGTCAATAAATCCAGCCTGTGAGAAAGGGGTGGGCAGAGAAGCCTCACTCAAGGGCATGACCCATATGCTAAGCCTGGACGGAGGAGAGAGAGCTAGCCTGACAGAAGATGGCTGAGGAGCAGGTGGGGAAGGGTATTGCAGGCAGAAGAAATAGCACAAAGGGTAGGGCAAAGTCTGGAACAACACAGTGGGTGCAAGGGAGCAGTGAGCAGATCCGTATACTGGAATGTAGAGCCAGAGGTGGGAGGTTGGTGAGGACATGGGCAGCCTTATGGGTTATGCTGAGTTTGGAGTTCTTTGTAGACATTGGGAAGTCACTTACGTACGAGTCTTAAGTTCATGAGTGACATGATCAGATTTACATTTTAGGTCAGTCACCCTGACTGGCTATCAGCTGTTTCCTGCTATCACCAGTGACGCTCATACATGGGACATTCTCCCAAGAGTTTATCCAGTGGTTATGAGCAACTACTGGCCACAACTTTTTTCCTACTAAGAAAACATGTTAGAAAATGCAAGTTGAGAAGACATTATTATGGGGATATTAGAAATTGGAAAACTGGCCACAGTTCTTGACCCTTCCCCCTGTAAGCCACATTCTTTATAAAGTGACTTTGCTGCTTCTCCCATCAACACATGGAGTCTATTTCCCCCACGCTTTGAATCTGGACTGGTTTATGCCTTGCTTAGCCATGAAAATGAGGTAAAAGTGACCGCCAGAGCCTTGCCTAGACCTCAAGAGGCCACACCCACTTCTGCTTTCTCCGCTGGATCTCTGACCTCCCTGTGTGAGCTGCAAGGATGAGACACCACGTTTACCAGCCCTGAGTCAGCCCAGTCATCTAGCTGGAGCCCCAGATATGAGAGAACCCAGCCAAGGAGTGGGCTTTAGCTGACTCGCCGCAGACCACAGACACATTTTAGTGCCTAGTGGAACCGAGCCCCAATTTCTGCCCCGCCATGAGCTAAATCAGTGGTCCTTTTTTCAAGCTGCTAAGTATTGGGGTGGTTGGTGATCCTACAAAAATGACCAGAAAGGTAGGATAATCTTGTACCTTCTCTGATCTATCAAAGAGTAAATCATTTGCAAGCCTTGACACTTTATCCATTATAAGTAACAAAGTACTTTGAACATGTTGGGATGTTGCAACTCATTGACAAAGCATGATAAAGAGAGTTTCTCAAAGCGTGCCCTGGAAAGGCTTCTGCTTCAGGGAAGACAGAGCAAAGATGCTTTGCCCTACTCCTCCGCCCTACTTCTCCAACTAAAAACCCTGGGCATTATTTATAAGACAAAACTCTGAAAGGTGGAGAGAAAAGGCAGACCACCTAGGGGAGTATGGGACCTGAGGAATGACACAGTGGTTAGTTTCCTAAGGTTTCTTTTTGCCTCGTATATCCCAGATTCAGAGCTAAAGAAGCTGGCCATCTAGAAACGCCAACAGACATGGACCAAAAGGATCCCAGCAAAAACTTGCTGTCTCTAGTCAAAGCTGCAGGAAAGCGACAGCCTCGCAGGACAAAAAACTTCTAGACAGTAACCACTCTCCTCTAGCCAAGAGCACAGGAAAAACTGTGGCCCTGCTCTCACTCCCACCAGTAAAGGCTGTGTGGGGAGCCTAGACTTCCACTCTTGAGAGGCTGTAATGAGCACCTTAATTCTGGGGTACTGTCAGAGGAGGATAAGCAGGGGCTGGGACCTTCCTCCCACTAGGCAGTGAGCTGCTCCCATCTCCCACCCTCCTGCTGTGTCCATGGAGACCATGCGGGATCCTGGACTTGCATTTCCCCCTGGCCGGAAGGAGGCACCCTCTTCCACCTCAGGGATGGTGTCAGAGGGAGTGGGAATGAAGCCAGGCTTCCATGTCACCAGCAGTAATGAGTTGTCAACCGCCTCTCCCTGCCAGGTGGGACCACATGGCCGTCTCTGCCCAGCAGTAACGAGGAGCCTCCCCAACCTCCCTAAGTGTCAATGAAAGCTGAGCGGGAAACAGGGACTTCTCCCTTCATCTGGCAAATGAGGCAGTGCCCCCCAACTTCTCGTGCCGGAGCAGGGCCAGAAAAAGTCGGTAATAGAAGGTGAAGTAAGATCCAGAGTCTCATCACATAATATGAAAATATCCAGGGTGTACTTGAAAAATCACTCATCATACTGAGAATCAGAAAGATCACAAGTGGAATGAAAAAAGACATCAGTATCATGGAAATGGTAGAATTAAGTGACAAAGATTTTAACTTAGCCAGGATAAAAATGCCCCAAAGAACAATTATAACTATGGTTGAAACAAATGAAAAAAATAGAAAGGCTCAGCAAAGAAATAGAAGATATAAAGAAAAGGGGGTGGGTGGAAGAGAAGTGGGCATGGCTGTAGAAATTCAGCAGGATGGATCCTTGTGGTGAGGGAAGTGCTCTGAATCTTGAATGCACCAACGTCCATGTCCTCATTGTGATACTGCCCTACAGTTACGCAAGATGTTGTCACCGGGGAAAACTGGTAAAGGGCACATGGGATTTCTCTGTATTATCTCTTAAAAACTGCATGTGAATATGCAATTATCTCAAAATAAAATTAAATTTTAAAATAAGTTTCTCCTTGAAATGCCAGTACTGTATAATATTCATGGCCTGAAAAAAGAGTTTCTGTAATTAAATAAGTTTGGCAGATGCTGAGATAAACAAAGCTTACCAGGTTGTTTTTATTATAGGACTCCCCAGAGCCCTGAATTTGCATTTTCTATCATAAGTAATATGCCCTAATAACAGAAGATTTCCTAATAAGGCTGTCTTGAGGATTAAACAAGAGGTACCATGTAATGGGAATGTAAATTGGTGTAGCCACTGAGGAAAACAGAATGGAGATTCCTCAGAAAACTAAAAGTAGAGTCGCCATATGATCCAGCAATCCCACTCCTGGGCGTATATCCAGAAAAACTATAATTTGAAAAGATACATGCACCCCAATGTTCATTGCAGCACTATTGACAATAGCCAAGACATGGAAGCAACCTAAATGTCCATCGACAGATGAATCGATAAAAAAGATGTGGTATATATATATATATATATATATATATATATATATATACATATATATACATATATATGTATATATATATACACAATGGAATATTAGCCATAAAAAAGAATGAAATAATGCCATTTGCAGCAACATGAATGGACCTAGAGATTATCATACTAAGTAAAGTAAGTTAGAAAGACAAACACCATATGATATCACTTATATGTGGAATCTAAAATATGACACAAATGAACACATCTAAAAAACAGAAACAGACTCACAGACATAGACTTGTGGTTGACAAAGGGGGAGGGGAGAGGGGAGGGAAGGACTGGGAGTTTGGGATTAGCAGATGCAAACTATTACATATAGGATGGATAAACAACAAGATCCTACTGTATGGCCCAGGGAACTATATTCAATAACCCATGATAAACCATAATGGAGAAGAATATGAAAAAGAATGTATATATGTGTAACTGAATCACTTTGCTGTACAGCAGAAATTAACACAGCATTTTAAATCAACTATACTTCAATAAAATTAAAAATAAATGCATCGGGCTTCCCTGGTGGCGCAGTGGTTGAGAGTCCGCCTGCCGATGCAGGAGATACAGGTTCGTGCCCCGGTCCGGGAAGATCCCACATGCCGCGGAGCGGCTGGGCCCATGAGCCATTGCCACTGCGCCTGCACGTCCGGAGCCTGCGCTCCGCAACGGGAGAGGCCACAACAGTGAGAGGCCCGCGTACCGCAAAAAAAAAAAAAAAAAAAAAAAAAAAAAAAAATAAATAAATAAATAAATAAATGCATCATGTAAAAGAGTGTATAATACCTGACACAAATGTTAAGATTATTATTATTATTGTATTTACTCTTTACCATAAATTTATCACATTGGTGGTATTACATTGATTTTAAAAATAGGGAGTTGAGGTTTAAAGAAGTTAAATAATTTGAAAGACACAGCTAGTAAGAATCAGAGCCAGGATTTGATCTCAGATTGGACTCCCAAATATCTGCTATTAATTTTGATGCAGAATTCCCTCAAAAAGCATGCTTTATTTTTTAAAAAAAAAACCTCAAAAACAAAAATTAAAAGGGAAGGAACAAACTAGGAAAGTGTTTAGAATTATATCACTTTCAAAGGGTTTCATTTATTATATAAAGGGCCTTCATAAATCAATAATAAACTTTTCCTAATACAACCACGGGCAAATTACTGATATGCCAATTCATGATAGTAGCTAAAGGACATATGAGGTGTTCAAGACTCAAACTGTAAATTTAAAAAAAAAAAAAAACCTTTAAATTAAATACACCAGTGTCATTGTTTCTTTTTTTCCCCCCACATGAGAACATCTTATATCCATTCATGAAATGGCTGTGGTGAAACAGGTACTTTCAAACAGCTGCTGTCATCATTACTAGAGTTAACTTTAGTGGCAGGGAATTTGCCTTAAATGTCTTCTTTTTCAACCTAGCTATTTAATTTCTAGGAATCAATAAAATTAATTTAAAAATAAAAAAATGAAGCAGATGCATAAACAAAGATTTATGTTCAATGATGTTTATCACAGCATTATTTATACGATCAAAAATATGAGAAGAGCCTTTATATCTGTCAGTAGGGAATGGTTAAAAAATTATGGGACAGGCATGTGATTGCAGTCATTAACAATCATGTTTTAGAAAAGGAGTGATATGAGAAAATGCATATGATAAATTGTTAAGTGAAAAAAGCAGGAAACCTCCAACTTTATAAAAGCATAATATGTGCCAATGTATGTGTGTGTGTGTATTATATAAAGAAAATACATGAAAAGGACAAGGGTATCACTCAAAAATGATACTCATATTCCTTACTATAATTTTCAAAATGTCTACAATAGTAATTCAGGAAAAAGTAGCAATAATTTACTGCCCACCGATCTTTACATCCAAAACGTCTTTGATGTGAACACAAGCAAGTCCATGCTTTAATCAAAACCTTACAGTTGGAGCCTGAATACTCTAAAGCAGAGTGGGAAGAACTCCTGCTTCAGGGAGCTGTATTCCCAAGGTCATGTCGGGGTGAGGAGTGGAAAAAGACAGCAGGACATCAGCAGAAATGCCTTTCCCTACACGAGGGGAGATTTGTCGGCAGCCAGGATGAAATGCGAGAGGACTGAGATCTGGCTCTCCCCACAGAAGCTGCCCCAGCCCCTTCTGTTCACGCCACCACTGACAGACTCTGCAGTCACATGGGAGCCAGGTTACATGTGTGTGTGGAACACCAAATGGCGGTCAAAGTGCCTTCTGCCAATTTGTTGAAAGTAGTAATAATAAAATAGAATAGTATTGATATTACATAATTTGATGGGCAGAGTACACCACTGTCTCTACCAAACATTATTTCGATTTTTGTTAAAGAGTAGGGATGCTGTGCTTTTCTATCTGCTGTGAAACTGCCCAGTAAATTGAGGGTGTAACAGATTATTCAGTGATTGGTACCTAAGAGGCATCTTAAAAATTTTTTAAAAAATTTTAACATCTTTATTGGAATATAATTGCTTTACAATGGTCAATTTCTGCTTTACAACAAAGTGAATCAGCTATACATGTACATATATCTCCATATCTCCTCCCTCTTGTGTCTCCTTCCCACCCTCCCTATCCCACCCATCTAGGTGGTCACAAAGCACCAAGCTGATCTCCCTGTGCTGTGCAGCTGCTTCTCACTAGCTATCTATTTTACGTTTGGTAGTGTATATATGTTCATGCCACTCTCTCACTTAGTTCCAGCTTACCCTTCCCCCTCCCCGTGTCCTCAAGTCCATTCTCTACGTCTGCATCTTTACTCCTGTCCTGCCCTTAGGTTCTTCAGAACCTTTTTGTTTTTCTTTTAGATTCCATATATATGTGTTAGCTGGGTATTTGTTTTTCTCTTTTTGACTTACTTCACTCCGTATGACAGGCTGTAGGTCCATCCACCTCTCTACATATAACTCAGTTTCATTTCTTTCTATGGCTGAGTAATATTCCATTGTATATATGTGCCACATCTTCTTTATCCATTCATCTGTCGATGGACACTTAGGTTGCTTTCATGTCCTGGCTATTGTAAATAGAGCTGCAATGAACATTGTGGTACATGACTCTTTTTGAACTATGTTTTTCTCAGGGTATATGCCCAGTAGTGGGATTGCTGGCTCATATGGTAATTCTATTTTTAGTTTTTTAAGGAACCTCCATACTGTTCTCCATAGTGGCTGTATCAATTTACATTCCCAACAACAGTGCAAGAGGGTTCCCTTTTCTTCACACCCTCTCCAGCATTTACTGTTTGTAGATTTTTTGATGATGGCCATTCTGACTGGTGTGAGGTGATACCTCACTATAGTTTTGATTTGCATTTCTCTAATGATTAGTGATGTTGAGCATCCTTTCATGTGTTTGTTGGCAATCTGTATATCTTCTTTGGAAAAATGTCTGGTTAGGTCTTCTGCCCGTTTTTGGATTGGGTTGTTTGTTTCTTTGATATTGAGCTACGTGAGTTGCTTATAAATTTTGGAGATTAAATCCTTTGTCAGTTGCTTCATTTTCAAATATTTTCTCCCATTCTGAGGGTTGTCTTTTTGTCTTATGTTTCCCTTTGCTGTACAAAAGATTTTAAGTTTTATTAGGTTCCATTTGTTTATATTTCCATTTCTCTAGGAGGTGGGTCAAAAGGGATCTTGCTGTGATTGATGTCATAGAGTGTTCTGCCTATGTTTTCCTCTAAGAGTTTTATAGTGTCTGGTCTTACATTTAGGTATTTAATCCATTTTGAGTTTATTTTTGTGCATGGTGTTAGGGAGTGTTCTAAAGTTTTTTTTAACTTTTCAGGTCAATTTTTTTATACTGTACTTATTTGTCAAAATAAAGATTTTCACATTAAAAGAATTAACCATACGTTTAAGTTTCAATCTACAGAATGTTCTTGCTTCATCACTTTCCTATACCTCTGACCCCTCCTGACATCCACTCCATCCCCAAATATATTCTGAATCCATCCACTTCTATCTGCATTACAACCCACTAGTCAAAGCAAAGCCAAATGTATCCAGACTGATACATTTTTTCCTTCTAAACAGGTCTCCCTCCTTCCATTCCTGCCCTTTATAACCTGTTCTCTGCCTGGCAATCCAAGTGATGTTTTACAAATGTAAATCAGATCACTTCAGGCCTGTACCTAAATCCCATCAATGGCTTTTGATGACACTTTGAAAAATAGCTATACTCCTTACATTGGTATTAAGGTTCTACCCGATCTGGCCCTGCCAACCTCTCTGATTTCACCTGGTCCCACTCTTCCCTACATGCCCATTTCCACAGCCTTCTTACTGTCCCCAATGATGTCAAGCTTGTTGCCACCGTGGGACCTTTGTCCTACCTCATCGTTCTGTCTGGAACGCTTTTCCCCCAGACCTTTCTATCATTCACGCTTTAACCACCTCTTCACTAATTACCTTATTAACTACCTAATTTAAAGTCTCTATCACCTCACCCTGTTCTATTTGCTTTATAGCACTTAGCAGTCCTTTTTTTTATATATTAGTTATCTATTTTGTACATATTAGTGTATATATGTCAATCCCAATCTCCCAGTTCATACCCCCTCTCTGCTTTCTCCCCTTGGTGTCCATATGTTTGTTCTCTACATCTGTGTCTCTATTTCTGCCTTGCAAACCGGTTCATCTGTACCATTTTTAGCATTCTTCAACAGTATTTTTTTATGTGTTTTATATGTCTGTCTCCTCTAACTAGAATGTAAGTCCCGTGGAGCAGGAATCTGGTCTGTCTTGTATCCTTCATTCCTAGAATCGTGCCTGGCAGGTAAAATACTTATTGAATGAATGAACATGTATTTAATCATATTAAATATAGATTTTCTGTTATTGATCTGTTGAGCAGGAAGCACATAACTTACATATATATTCTAAAAAGCATTTCAAATAACACTAGATAATTTGGGGGGGGATGAAGTATATCAATACCTAAGAGCCAGTGACTGGTTGCTTTTGGCAAGTGCTCCTGCTTGGTCATGAGAGGATTCTACCAAGTGCAGTGAGGTGATGGATGGAGAAGAGCCAGCAGTGTGGGACAGGGCTGGGAGCAGAGATGAGCTCCATGGCGGGGACAAGGAAGAATATGGGACAAGGAGGATAATGATCCAGTCCAGCAGCTAATGGCCACAAGCAAGAGTGTGTGCTTGGTGTGCAAAGCACCACAAAGCATGTTGCAGGAACAGGTGATGGCTTTAGGAACAGCTGTCTGTGAATTGTAGGCTTGAGGCAATTCGATAACAGTTGCAGGTAGACTTCTGGTTCAGGGAGACAGATAAAGCCCAAAGTAGTAGGAATTGGAGTGTGAAGCAGGTTATTAAAACAGGAACTCAGATTCAAGGAACAAGGAGGGTGTCTGTAATTAGAACTGATACACCAGACAGAGCCTGGGTCTGGAGGTAAAGGCAGAAGTCCAGCTTCCTGTCCAGGCACCCCGCTGAGCTGGATGGCTGCCAGCTCTGTGTGTGTGTGTGTTTCAACAATTTTAACATAGTCAAGAATATTTAATAAAACAAAATAAACAGTATCATCAGTCAGCTGAAGGCTGCGGTCAAAAGAAACAGAAACAGAACTGGCTCTTTCACAATAAAGCTTGTGCCTGAGAGGAGAAAGAGGCACAATGACTCCTTGGAGGCTTCACAGCAAGTGCCATGGGACTAAAAGCACCTCAGAATATCACTTTTAGATATTTATGACCATCTATAATCACCGCATAAAGCCAACAGTGTTATAAAGATCCCATTAGGGGCTTCCCTGGTGGTGCAGTGGTTGAGAATCTGCCTGCTAATGCAGGGGACACGGGTTCAAGCCCTAGGTCTGGGAGGATGCCACATGCTGCGGAGCAACTGGGCCCGTGAGCTGCAACTACTGAGCCTGCGCGTCTGGAGCCTGTGCTCCGCAACAAGAGAGGCCGCGGCAGTGATAGGCCCGCACACCACGATGAAGAGTGGCCCCCGCTTGCCACAAATGGAGAAAGCCCTTGCACAGAAACAAAGACCCAACACAGCAAAAATAAATTAATTAATTAATAAAACTCCTACCCCCAACATCTTAAAAAAAAAAAAAATCCCGTTAGAAAAAACAATCCTCTCACCTGTGGCGTGGGCCAGGCATCCCTGCACGGCGTGTTGTTGGGGGCCCGGGCAGAGGTGAGCCTCCAGACAGGCTGCCCGGTCACTGCTCTCAGGGCACGATGCTGGGCAAGGCTTTCTTCAGCCCTTCTTCCCAAGGTCTGCACAGATCCTGGAGCAGCGTTCTGAGCTGTGACTGCAGAGTGGAATCACCTGGAGAGCTTTAAAAATTCCAGAAGCCTAAGTCCCACACCTAGAGATGCTGATGTAATTAGCCCGAGGTGCAGGCAGAGTTCCCGTGATTTTTAAAAACTCCCAACGGGATTTAAGGGGTAGCCTGGAGACCAGGCCTGAACTGACCACTGATGGTGGGGTCAGCTGTGTCAGCTCTGGTGGGGAGGGCTGCTGAGGGGTACCTGGACACCAGGCAGTCAGGTCACTTCTATCAATTCCCAGCATCAGTGGCTATGAATCTATTGGATCTGCTTTACTTTGTTGTTCTATCAGATCAATTCCCCGTGCAAATAGCTTTCCTATATCTTGACATTATCAGTAAATAATTTTAAAATATGTCACACAGATTTTATTTCATTATTTAAAATATGAATTTTTACTCCTTGTTCTTTCTTGTGGTAGAATAAGACATTCAAGCTCAGGGCCTGGCTTGGGGCCACATGTTGCACTAATAATTTTGTTTGAAACAGTAGTGCTTAGGGATGAATAAAGCAGGGCCTAGAATCAGCCAGACATACCTTAAAATCGCAGCTCTGCGTCTTCTGAAATCCACAAGTGAAACTGATGATCTCTCTTTCAGGATCCCTTTTTCCTCTCTCTAACCCAAGTGTCTCTAGGCCTCAGCCATCTCTGGGGCCATATTTGTCTCTCCACCTACATTTTGCTGGCCTACTGCCTTCACCGGTTTATGTGGCACCTCTGGTCCCTTGAGAAGCCACCCTCCCACTCCCCACTGCCACTGGGCATCCCCAGAAGGTGTACCTCCTGTGCACTACGTCCTGGTGACCATGGGACTTGCTGGACCCCCTCCCCCCCCTCTCTTTCCATCCCCCAGGAGCAGTGGTCTTCTAGGCCTGTGGCCACTGCACCTGGCCCCTCACTGCACGCTGACCTCAAGCTGACAGGCCACTGCTCTGGGCTGCTCTGCTGGACACAGGTGTCCACTCTTACGGTGGTCAAGTGCTGAGGTCACATCATAATTTTATAGGAATGTGGGAGAAACTTAAACCCTCCTCAACAGAGCGTCCGAAAGCAGTACAGCTGTGCCTTCACAGTTTCTCGAGAAGCAACTCTTGATGTTTTCGATCAGCTTTTTCCTCCTAGACTCAGACACGGATCTGAAGGTGAGGCTGGGTGTAGATTCAAGCCACGGTTCCTGTCTTGTGTTAGAAGTCCACATCTGCCTTCGACTGTCGGGCTGCTGTGACACAAATACCATAAACTTGGCAGCTTATAAACTACAGAAATTTGCTTTTCACAGTTCTGGAGATTCTGGGGTCCTGCAGAGGGCCCTCTTTCTGGTTCACAGATGGCTGTCTTTTCACTGTGTCCTCACATGGCAGAAGGGGCTACGGAGTTCTGTGGGGCCTCTTTTAAGGGCACTAACCCCAATCATGAGGGGACACAAACACTCAGACCATAGCACCATCCTATTCCAATGGCTACTTAAAGGTCTCTTTAAGCACTCATCTTTCCTTAGGATAAGTTCTCTCTAAAGAGCTCTTCAAACCTCCCCTCCCCCCAGATTATCCCCTTCACCTGGCCTTCAGAAGAGTCCAGTGTTTCTTAATTCTAGGGACTGACAGAGCTAGCATTGTTTTCCAGGAGGCTTCTTAACAAGCATGTCAAAGGCTTCAGTGAGGCCTACCTGTCCTGTTCAATTAACAGACGCCCCCAGAATATCTGAACCCTATAGTAGAAGGCTCCAAAACAATATCTTTGTTATGTCTATATCAAAGCATCTTTTGGCTCGTCTCCTTACGTTTTCTATTTTCTCTCTTTTTCTTTTCATATATTCTTATTAACATTTTAGTTCCAAGGGTACATCCTTCTGAGTTTTCTTTCCTTTTTTTTTTTTTTTTCATTCTTTGGTCTCAGGTTTGCTTATACAGTAACGTTTTGTTGATTTGTTTTAATTTTTTATTTTCTTTGTTATTTCATTAGCATTCTCATTAATTTCTAAAATCAGGTCAGGGAAAAGGAAACAGGCACCAAACTGAGTTTTCTTTCCTTTTAACAACAGAAGAATTCCAGAATGTCATAAGAAAAATAAAGGCAGCAACACAAGAATATCAACTGAGCAATTTATTTACTGCAGTTGAATTTATCTCAGAACCGACAAAAAAAAATTATGGTTGAACAGAAAATGAGTTAGAGAAGCAAATTTTCTTTCACGTAGTTTAGAATTTCCAGCGGCATATGAGTTCCATTCGCCATTTGAAATGTCCCACATGGGGTATATTCAAAGTCTGAAAACTCCAAGAGCAATGTAACTTAGTACTTAGAAAAAAGAACTATGTGTCAGAATATAGTACTTTTGCCAGAGAAACATTCCACACAGATAAAAAGTCAGGCTAAAGATAAAACAGACATTTCAATTGAAGAAACATTTAAAGATTTTGGCCCAACAGATCTTTGTTGAGTGGTAAGCTCTGTGCTAGCTACTAGGTTCTTGAACTCAATACTCAGAGAATTATAAAAATAAAGTTAGTCTTGTTATCTCTGCTGAGCTTTCAAATTTTCTTTCTAGGTTTTTTGTCTTTTAAAAAGTTTTAACACTCAATTAAAAAAAATGTAGTGCTTTCAATTCATTAGTGAAATATTTCGTGCCAATTGCAGCATAATCAGAAAACAGGGTTACTTCTCCACTAAAAGATTTTGAACTGTTTACATGGAAGAAAAGTTCTCAACAGCACTATTTTTAAAATAGAATTTTATTATATTTTGTAGTATTATCAATACCAGATTAGTCACATCTGTCACATTTAGTCTGTCACATTTAGTAAATCAAGTTGTTAGTAGAATCTCGTTATTGTTCACTGAAGAGCACTGTTTAGTATCTTAAATCCCATCTAAAATCTGTAAAGCAGATTTCTTTTGGCAGACGGGATTTGACAGCTCACAGGGAGCACGTGCGTGGTGCTGCGCACACGCGCAGCGGATGGGAAAAGAGGCGAAACAATGATTTAGTTATACAGACTAAGAATTATTTCCATCCAACACGTTCAGTATCAAAGCAAGCCGATCTCTCTTACCGTCAGACACAGCAGAGCTGGGAAACAGATGATGGTTCCATGGCAAACATCCCTTTGCTGAATATTCTATGTATGGTTAGTGAAATGATTGAAGGATGAGTTCCAATCCTGAGGCTTTTATAGCATCCAGCTGTTGTGGCTCCTCTGATTCTTTCTGGACTCAGTAGATACCTCCGGTTTCAAAAAAAGCTCTTTTAACATTTTTCAACAGGCAAATATAAACTGAAGTTTTTCTGAACCACCTTGCTGCCTGGCCCTAAATGCCATCCAACTAATACACAAAGATCCTTGAAAACCCCCCAAATGTGACTCTAATTATCCAGAAACATGTTGTTTAGTGGCAGATGAAAAACCAAAAGCATTGGAAGGAGAAATGTTTCAGGACTATGAAGCTAAATTGGGAATGCAAATTTTTTATGATTGAAATAAGTATCACCGCTGGGACTTTTTTTTTTTTTTAATCAACCTCATCTTTTCTCTGTCAAAGAGTCTCTCTCTTTATCCAGGTGTCATATCTTTTTCAGTGGAAAATAAAGCTAAGCATCATTTTACCAATTACTTACTTTCCCATTTTTAATAACCAGGTACATTCCAGTTTGTAAACAATGTCAGGGTGAAACCCATAGATTTACAATCTTGTGATCCATCTTTCTTGGCATTTTTGCAGGAGAATAAATGACAACAACAATAAAAATACTGTGACATTGAAATTTTATATCTACAGTGAGGATGTTTATGGGCGTTGCCTAATTGCCCTAGTCACCTCTGAAGTTGTGGAATGGAAGGGGAAGCAAAGAGGTGTCTTCTTTAAGGAGCCTCAAATGGGTCTTCTAGGAGGGTAATGTAATAACATATGATGGCGCTGCCCTGTAGCCTCAGGACTGAGACTTGTGAAGGAGAAGCAGAGGAAAAAAAACCTATTTCTTGCCCTTCTTGCAGTATCCAGGGAATTTATAATTGGGAGCAGAGGAGGTAGACATCAGAAGTCAGTCCTGGGGAAGTGTAACATTGAGTGAGGCACTGTGATGTTATTTTTGTGTTTCATCTATCCAACCTCCGTGCCTAGCCCAATACCTAGCAAATGGTAAGCGTTCAATACATATTTGTTGAGTTAGTTTATATTTTCTTTCCACCCAAATTCTAGGCAATTTGCCCAGGCTTAATGGTGCAAAGACTCTGTCAGAAGCAATGAGACAAATTAAAGCTGTTATGGTAGGAGCACTTTAATAAAGAAAATAGGGCTATAAAATTTGGAAGTTGTATTAGTCAGAATATGTTAGGCTACTCGATGGTAACAAACAACCCCTCCAATCTCAGAGACTTATTAACATAGTGAAAATTTATTTCTAACTGATGCAAAGACTAATGCAGATGTTCCTGCTCAGGTCACTCTTTTAGGTGGCTCTCTTCCAAGTGGTGACACATGGATCCAGGCTCTTTCCATCTAGTACTTTTGTCATCCCCTATGCCACCGTTGTCTTCCAGTCTATCTTTTCCAACCAGCTAACCATGGAATGAAAAGACAGCAGGGAGAAGGTGCACCCTTGTTTTATCCTGGAAGTTATAGATCAATTCCACAACAATTTTTTTTCATTGATGAAGTTATATATCAATTCTGCAACAAAATTTTAATAAAAATGGTCCCCAACATATATTAGGGACTGGAAAATATAGTTCAGCTATGTACCCAGAGAGAGAAGGGGGTTTGGTGAGTATCTAGCCAGTCTTTGCCATGAGAACCTGCTAAAAATACTGATAAAGAGAGTAACAAGACAGAACTAATGGCTGGAGAAGCCAAGCCACAGTAATAATGTCAACTTGTCAGCAGTCATGAAGATCAGGGAGGAACAATCAAACAATAGTGACAAACCAGGAAGGCAGGGCAAGGACAGTGCAGGGACACTGAACCATAGCGAAAGTCCAGCAGAAGTGAAGAGTTGGGGGTGGAGAGTGAAGGTCTGGGCCAGATAATTTCTAGACCTCCAAGGAGAACCACCTTGAGATATTGCTAGGAGAAGAAAGTTATTGGAGGAGCTTGGCTTTAGACAGGCCTCCTTGTGAGGGCAAGATACACAGACCACTTTAATAGTTATACATGTATTGCTCATAACCTGTGGGCTCCAGGAAGGTGAAACTTATTAGTTACAAGTCACATAACCTCAAACGTATACATAAGCATACAAGTAATTTTCATTTATTGAGCACCTGTTTTCCAGACACTTTATGTATATCATCTCTAATCCTTACAATAGCCCTGCAATGTACTAGTTTTCCTTAGTTTCCATGAGGAAACTAAAGTTTAGATGAATTTATTTGTCAACCATTTTGTAGTGATATAGCTGGACTTGAACATGGTGAATCTGACACTAAATTCCAAACTACGGTGTAGTGGCACCTACATCTATGTTCCTGTTCTCTATGATATACATCCATATATACCAAAATGCCTATTTTATGAGGAAGTGTATCAAATAGCTACTGTCACATACAAACCACCCCAAAACAGAGTGTTTTAAGGACTCTTGCCATATGATCCAGTAATCCCACTCCTGGGCATTTATCCAGACAAAACTATAAATCAAAAAGATACATGTGGGAGAAAAAAAAAAAAAAAAGATACATGCACCCCAATGTTCATTGCAGCACTATTGACAATAGCCAAGACATGGAAGCAACCTAAATGTCCATCAACAGATGAATGGATAAAGAAGATGTGGTGTGTATATATATATATATATATATATATATATATATATACAATGGAATATTACTCAGCCATAAAAAAGAATGAAATAAGGCCATCTGCAGCAACATGAATGGACTTAGAGATTATCATACTAAGTAAAGTAAGTCAGAAAGAGAAAGAAAAATACCATATGATATCACTTGTATGTGGAATCTAAAATATGACACAAATGAACATATCTAAGAAACAGAAACAGACTCACAGACATAGAGAACAGACTTATGGTTACCAAAGGGGAGTGGGGAGGGGAGGGAAGGACTGGGAGTTTGGGATTAGCAGATGCAAACTATTACATATAGGATGGATAAACAACAAGGTCCTACTGTATAGCCCAGGGAACTATATTCAACATCCTGTGATAAACCATAATGGAAAAGAATATGAAATAGAATATATATATATATATATATATATATATATATATATTCTTTTTCATACTCTTGCTGTACAGCAGAAATTAACATTGTAAATCCACTATACTTCAATACAAATTGTTTTAAAAAAAGAACTCTTCATTATTTTTCACAAGTCTGTGGTTGGCTGAGCAGTTCTGCTGATGGGGTGGGGTCTGGCTGGTGTCTCTCATGCATCCGTGGCCAGCTGGCAGGTGGGCTGGGGGTTGCCTCATCTGGAATGGCCTCAGCCAGGGTAACTTGGTTACCCTTACTTGCTCCATGAGTTCTCTCATTCTTGTTCTCGTGACAGCAGCAAGACTCCAAGAGAGAATGGAAGCACAAGGTATCTTGAGATCTAGGTTTAGAGCTGGGACACCACCACTTCTGCCATGTTGGTCAAAGAGAGTCACCAAACCAGCCCAGGTTCAAGAGTGGGGAAATGAAATCTATCTCTTGATGGGAGGAGCTAAAAAGTCACTTTGCAGAGGGCTTGGGTATGAGAAGAGGTAGAGAATTGGGGCCATTTTTGCAATCAACCACCCACATCCAATATCTTAGATATTTTTCCCCTAAAATAAAGTAGATAAGAGAACATGATTGCCTAAAATGTCATTTTATTAATTGGTGGAATAGCATGTGAGTCTTCCAGAATGTATGTGTTATCTAGTCCCTCTGGTCTGAAAAGCGCTAGATAGACAGTGTGTTGGATAAATACCTTTTGTCCAGAGGTAAAAGGTAAAGTGGATAAATACCTTTTTTATTTAGTGAGTCAGGGCAAAAAAATACCCACTTCCAGACACCGGATCCATCTAAACAGAAAAGCTTTGCAGTAGAAGATTTTTAAAAAGCAAGATAAAATTGAAAATTGAAAATCTGACTTCCTGTATGCCTGGCAAAGAAGCAGGGAGGGCAGGGGAGGAAGCTGTGAATGTGTGATGAGCAGCTGGCTTTTATTTTTAAACAGATATTACTGTTACCCAGATTTTTGTTTTTAGAAAAATGAAAAGAAACTTATAAGGGGTTCTAACACACAAGAATACCATTTCCAGTAGATGCCAGTGGGGTTGACATGGTCTTCTCAAAATAA
The DNA here is from genome assembly GCF_026419965.1 of Kogia breviceps. Lineage (NCBI taxonomy): Eukaryota > Metazoa > Chordata > Mammalia > Artiodactyla > Physeteridae > Kogia > Kogia breviceps. The sequence goes on from NC_081318.1 coordinate 51,654,254, forward strand.
AGTATTCTATTTGTAGTCTATTTGTTTAGTCTACAGAATGGGAAAAAGAAATGCACAATAAATGCTGAAAGGTGGAAAATACTATTGATTGTTAGTAGGTCCTCAAGAGATGTTTGAAATGCCTGAATCAAGCTTTACTCACTATTGCAACAGACTTTGCTTTCAAGTTTAGTGTTGTTGTTTGTGAGCTTGAGAACCTACATCTCATACTCCTCTAATGCTAAAAGTCTTTGTTTAGAGGGAATAATCCAGTACCATCTGTGGTAACCAGGGTGATCCAATATTATTTTTAGGTCCAAACTTATGAGTAAACTAAAAGCATAACATTAAGAAAGCCACAGGGAGAGCCAACCAAATGCTCCCTCTTTTCTTCTGAGGCCACTTGATAGTAAATCCAGAAATGATAAAGCAACTGGCACATAAGCAAATTGCTTTGTAGCTTTTATGGCCAACTATGGAACTAATTTCTACAAACTCTCACCAAAGGTTGCAAAAAAACAAAACAAAATACAACAAAAAAACCAATCCAATAAACAAAACAAAAAACCATCCACAGGGACCAGTAAGATAATATAAATGGCTAAAGCAAGCAGGGGGTAAGGAGTAGTGGTGATTATGGTGAACCCCATCTAAAGAGAAATGTTAAAAACTTAAACCAAACAAAAACCATTGTGTAAACCAAACAAAGCAAGTCCGTGGGTCAGATCTGATCTGTGCTTTGCTGATTCATGACTCCTACTCAGATCAAAGCCGAATCGAGAGAAAACGAGATAACTCTAACCATAACTTCTTATGCCAAATCAACACAAGGATTAAAGAAAGTTTTCCAGCTCCTTTTCTACACTCTCCTTTGGCAAATTAAAGTAATATTATAAAATTAGGTGTCAATCTCAAGAAGCACAATTATATGTGATTATCAACTCTGAGATTCACCTTGAGTTTTCTCTGTAATTATCTATGCATGTTGAGAAATGCAAAAACAAGTATTTGGGGATAACAAAGATTCTAAACACCACATTTTCTTTTGAAACATATGAAATTTAGACACAAGCTATTTTTGCTTATTTCAATAGGCCTTAAAGAATGTATTGTGAAGCCTGAATATTACTGGGACCCAATGTGGCTCAGTGTATGTGCAGTGTCAGTTGAAAGAAATAGCAGAGAGAAGCACAAAAGAAACGGACATGTATCTCTATGTCCCCAAGTAAAACAACCTGAGATATAAAGAAAACCCCTTATTTTCCCCTATAAGAAAAATCACTAAAAACATGACTAGAGTTACTTTTTGAACCACTCTCCACAGTATTTCATAGTGCATCATCTTTATTTCCACCTAAGTTACTGGAGAATTACTTCTTTTTGATTTTGTGAATGATGCTCTCCCTGGAAATGTTACCTCAAAAAGCAAGTACTCATTCTATAATATTAGATCTCTTGTTTTTCTTTTTAGTCACCTTGTTGGTGTTTACGTTTGATCTCCATAACATAAATATGTACTGTTTTGCTTTTTATTTTATTTTTTATTTTTTATTTTTGCTGTACGCGGGCCTCTCACTGCTGTGGCCTATCCCTTTGCGGAGCACAGGCTCCGGACGCACAGGCTCAGCGGCCATGGCTCATGGGCCCAGCCGCTCCGCGGCATGTGGGATCTTCCCAAACCAGGGCACGAACCCGTGTCCCCTGCATCGGCAGGCGGACTCTCAACCACTGCGCCACCAGGGAAGCCCCTGTTTTGCTTTTTAAAGACCTAGGAAGATCTATTTAAAGATTTATAAAAGACTTCTAAGATCTATAAAAGATGTTCTATAGACAATGAATATCACTGATTGCAATTATGAGCTGATACCCTAGAAATAAACAACTAAATTTGTAGTTAATATTTTTGCTTCTTTCTTAGACTCCATCAGGGAATTTCCAGATTTTCAGAATCACTCAAAAACAGCATTGATGGAGATCTTTTAGGCCAATGTGACTTCCCCAAACAGCACTTAGCTGTTCAAAATAAAGTAAATGAAAGAAAGCCCCAGATATGAGAAACTTTACAGGGACTTGGCTATAATTCCTCTCCTCTAAAGGATACTTTTGAAAAAAAGAAAACACCTTGGTTTATAATAGGCACATATAATAATCAAACTATTTCAATGCCATTTAGCCTTTGAAAAAAGACCAAAGAGATGGAGGTGGGGATAAAGCTCTTAATGTCCAGCCAAACCTCTTAACAATCCTCTCTTCTGCTCTCTGCCACTGTTTTCCACACAGGCAGCAGCTGCTACCCCATCAATCTACTCCCCATTCCTAGTTGCCTACTATAAAATTCTTCCCCCACATGCACCCGGCACAGCGTCTCCCACTCACAGAGGTGGCACAGAGGGGCTGACAATCTGTTTCTTTCTCTCCCATCCACGCTTTCCCTCCCTTCCACATGGCTCCTCTATTCTCTCTCCACCTCCAGTCCCACCCCCAACCCTAGGGCCTCCATTTACGCTCCCTGCAAAGATGCTCCGGGAACTCTCACTCTGATTACATTCCTCGGGAAAATCTGTCCATTACCCAGATTCCGCACCAAAAAAGGAAAGTCCAGGTGCTGGCATACCCACAAAGCAAGAACCCTCCCTTCTCAAAAAGCAGAGAGAAGGGAGAAAGGCCTCGTGTTCGTTAATCCTGTTTATTCCAGTGATGCTTAAATAGACACGTCCTGTCCTGTGTGCAGCCCTGGGGGATTGCATAACTGTGCCAAGGAAAATACAAGCCCCTTCATGGCAGTAAAAATGTAATCCTCGTCAAGCACAACGCTAACTCACCCTCATGTCCCAAACCAATTACTGTTTCATCTGAGTCGCTCATGTTTCCTTCCAGAATTTTGGGGCTGGAATTTTGTGGTAGGAAAATTTAATCTTCTCATGCTCTGATATGTAAGACAAGAAATCAATTGCTTGAAGCTTTACCTTTATTTACCAAGAAGAGGAAACAATGAGATTTAGTGACTCTGTTAGATTTTAAGTGGAAAAAGAATAATATTTTTGAATTAATCCATTGCATTTTCATCCATAATCTGTTCAGGTAATTCACCTAATTTAGTGACTTCAAAGAACAACCATTCCTGTGCGTCATGAACTCGGAAAGGGCTTTGTGGGGTGATTCTTCTGACTCCTATGGCTTGGGTGGGAGGTGGAGGGCAAATGGTGGAATTCAGCTGGGCTTCCTAAACGATCCATGACAATTTTGCTCATGTGCCTGGTGTCTTGGTGTGGACGGCTTGAAGGCTGGGCTCCACTGCACCCTTCTCATCTCTGTGTAACCTAAGATCCTCTCCATGTAGTTTTTCCAGGGTAACTGGACTTTTTACGTGGCAGTTCAGGGTTTCAAGAGCGAGGGTTCCAAGAGACAGAAAGAGATCTGCCAGTCTCTTAAGGCCTGAGCTAGCAAAGGCACATTGCCATTTCCACCATTTTCTGTTGGTCAAAGCAGTTATGGCCTTTTAAAGTGAAGATTCACAGAGCCACAGTTCGATGGCAACAGTGTCAAAAAACTCCAAACAAACCCCCAAACTGTGACTATCTCTCACCCACCACACTTTTGCTTATCAGAAGCTATGCCTGGAAGACTCAGCTCAACTGATTTCTTCCACAGCAGGGGTTGGCAAACAATGACCCACGGACCAAATCCTGCCCACCTCCCGTTTTTGCAAACAAAGCTTTACTGGAACACAATCACATTCATTTATATACTGTCTGTATGGCTGTTTTTGCACTACAACAGTAGAGTTGAAAAGTTGTGACAGAGACCATATGGCCCACAAAGCCTAAAATATTTACTCTCTGGCCCTTTACAGAAAAAGTTTGCCAACTCCTGTTCTATAGCACAGAGAGAACCTAGTTATCACAGAGATAGTAGAAAACATACTCCTTCCAGCCCTGGTCAATTGTGAGTCTGAGATAGAGTAGGGGGTGGGGAGCTCAGGCACGTGTATCTCATTGTGCCCTTATGAGTGGGTCCTCCACGGGTCCTACAGTAAAAATATCCAGATGTAAGGGAATCTGAGGTCACGGCTAGTGGCATGTTCCTCTGGGGGAGGGGGACAGGGACAGCCAGTCTCTAGGAGAAGAACTGCGCCCAGGCACTGCCAACATGGCAGGGCAGGATACTACAGCACTGTTAGCAAGTCTACCTCACAGATGAGCCGGGGCAGCTCCTTCTGTGGGGTCAGAAGGTCTCTGTATGCTTTGGTAAATAGCAGCACAGAGGTGGGTATGTCCCAGGGAGCAGCTTGGAGGATTCATGACCAGGAAAACTGTCTGGAACCAGACACACATCCTTGTGGCCATCAGTCTAGAGATGGGACTAGAGGCTCCACTCCCCAGGAGAACAATGAGAGTCTGAAGCTCCCCATGTGGACACGGGCCCTCAGGTCATGAAAAATGCACACTCCTCACCTCCTCTGTAAGAAGAGCCAGAGAAGGGGAAAACCGAGTCATCTAAGAGAGTAAGAGAGATGGCTTAAACTCAACCAGCTGTGTTGCCATCCATTGTAGCAAGTTCGGACTTTGAACACTCCCCTGATCCCCAACTAATCAATAAGGTAGGCCTGAAGAATGGCATTATTTATGGGAAATAAACTACAATTTTTTTTGCACACCTGAATGTACAATATAACTTGTAGACCCTGTTGCAGTGAGAATCTGTCAATTTCTTTTTTTTTCAAGTGTTTCTAGAAACGTATGCTTTTATTTTTTGACCTAAAGATCAGTGTTTGATGAAATTATTGTAATCTTTAGAGCACCATGGTGTTGTCTTTCTTTCCCATATAGTCTTCAACTTCTGTGATTGCAGGGACTGTAATTGGTGCATCTGTGCTAGTACCTAGCACAGTCTCAGGGACGTGGTAGATACTTAAAAATATTTGTGGCATGAATGAATGTTCTCTGCAGTTAGCACATCTCCAGGAGCAGTAGACAGCTTTTTCTGCCTACTTTTTTTTTTTTTACATCTTTATTGGAGTATAATTGCTTTACAATGGTGTGTTAGTTTCTGCTTTATAACAAAATGAATCAACTATATGTATACATATATACCCATATCTCTTCCCTCCTGCATCTCCCTCCCTCCTCCTTCCCTATCCCAACCCTCTAGGTGGTCACAAAGCACCGAACTGATCTCTCTGTACTATGCTGCTTCTTCCCACTAGCTATCTATTTTACATTTGGTAGTGTATATATGTCCATGTCACTCTCTCACTTTGTCCCAGCTTACCCTTCCCCCTCCCCATGTCCTCAGATCCATTCTCTAGTAGGTCTTGCACCTTTATTCCCGTCCTGCCCCTAGGTTCTTTGTGACCATTTTGTTTTGTTTTGTTTTTAGATTCTGTATATATGTGTCAGCATATGGTATTTGTTTTTCTCTTTCTGAGTTACTTCACTCTGTATGAGAGCCTCTAGGTGAATCTACCTCACTACAAATAACTCAGTTTCGTTTCTTTTTATGGCTGAGTAATATTCCATTGTATATATGTGCCACATCTTCTTTATCCATTCATCTGTCGATGGACACTTAGGTTGCTTCCATGTCCTGGCTATTGTAAATAGAGCTGCAATGAACATTATGGTACATGACTCTTTTTGAATTATGGTTTTCTCAGGGTATATGCTCAGTAGTGGGATTGCTGGGTCATATGGTAGATTTATTTTTATTTTTTTAAGGAACCTCTATACTGTTCTCCATAGTGGCTGTATCAATTTACATTCCCACCAACAGTGCAAGAGAGTTCCCTTTTCTCCACACCCTCTCCAGCATTTATTGTTAGTAGATTTTTTGATGATGGCCATTCTGACTGGTGTGAGGTGATACCTTACTGTAGTTTTGATTTGCATTTCTGTAATGATTAGTGATGTTGAGCATCCTTTCATGTGTTTGTTGGCAATCTGTATATCTTCTTTGGAGAAATGTCTGGTTAGGTCTTATGCCCATTTTTGGATTGCATTGTTTGTTGTTTTGATTTTGAGCTGCATGAGCTGCTTGTATATTTTAGAGATTAATCTTCTGTCAGTTGCTTCATTTGCAAATATTTTCTCCCTTTCTGAGGGTTGTCTTTTCATCTTGCTTACGGTTTCCTTTGCTGTGCAAAAGCTTTTAAGTTTCATTAGGTCCCATTTGTTTATTTTAATTTTTATTTCCATTTTTCTAGGAGGCGGGTCAAGAAGGATCTTGCTGTGATTGATGTCATAGAGTGTTCTGCCTATGTTTTCCTCTAAGACTTTGATAGTGTCTGGCCTTACATTTAGGTCTTTAATCCATTTTGAGTTTATTTTTGTGTATGGTGTTAGGGAGTGTTCTAATTTCATTCTTTTACATGTAGCTGTTCAGTTTTCCCAGCACCACTGTTGAAGAGGCTGTCTTTTCTCCATTGTATATTCTTGCCTCTTTTATCAAAGATAAGGTGACCATATGTGTGTGGGTTTATCTCTGGGCTTTCTATCCTTTTCCATCGATCTATATTTCTGTTTTTGTGCCAGTACCATACCATACTGTCTTGATTACTGTAGCTTTGTAGTATAGTCTGAAGTCAGGGAGACTGATTCCTCCAGCTCCATTTTTCTTTCTCAAGATTGCTTTGGCTATTTGGGGTCTTTTGTGTTTCCATACAAATTGTGATTTTTTTTGTTCTAGTTCTGTGAAAAATGCCATTGGTAGTTTGATAGGGATTGCACTGAATCTGTAGATTGCTTTGGGTAGTATGTCTGTGAATTTCTTACATTCTCTTAAGTTAAATCCATGTTGTAAAAGTCTTAACATAAGTGCTAGGTCTTATCATCAAACTTCTAATAGGACTGGAATGAACCTCCTTCTTGAAAGTTGGAGGACATTCCTGTGGTAGGTCATAAAGTGAAGTTTATGAGCAGTTTGGCCTAGTTCCACTGTGGTTTGGATTGATAATGACCTTGGGCAATGCAGTGTAATATAATGTTGCAAGGAAGACACTAAGCCCAGTTTCCTCTCAAGAAAATAACAGTGAAGTAAATTCAGATGACTCCCTTACAAAGTTTCTGCTTCCACCCTAGCAACACTATCACTCTGTTCTACATGCTAAAAGGTGTGGGGCCACTTTTCTTATATGCTAATAAACAAACCATTGGCTGTTAGAAACCAAAGCTGAAGGAGCAGTTTTTAGCTGCTGACTTCAAGTGAAAGGGTGTGGTAGTGTGACTTTCTTTAGCTGGGGCCCTGGCATGGTTGGCTGTAGCTGCCTGAAGACCTAGGGAAGGGGGATCCTGGGTTTGAAAATAAGGGCAACCTTTCTCCTGGAGACTTTCTCTCTTCTAATGGGGCATGGACAAAGCCATCCAGAAAAACAGCTATTAGTAGACAAAGTGTCTATCTTAGGCCAAATTTTAAGACAGCTTGTTTACTGCTGTGTAATAAACCAACCCCACTGCAGTTTGTTGTGGAATGAAGCAACATCAATTTTGTTATCTCTCATAATGCCCACGGGTTGACTGAGCTCAGTTGGGTGGTTCTTCCACCTGATGTGATGTCATCTGGAGCCACGGTCATCTGAGGGCTCATCTGGTTTTCAAAAATCCAAGATGGTGCTGAATACTCAATGGGGGCTATCAACCAGAGCACCTAGGTTCTCCTCCACATCATCTCTCTGTGTGGCTGGAATCTTTCAAAGCATGTTCCAAGTGGGAACATTCCAAGTGTAAGCATTCCAAGAGGAAGGGAGTGGAAGTTCCAAGTTTCCTAAGGCCTGGACTTAGCAGTCTCAGAATTTCACATCTGCCACACTTCACTGCTCAAAGCAATCACAGGGCCAGCTCAGATTCAATAGGAGAAACAAGACCTTCTTTTTAATGTGAGGAGTGTCATGGGCATACAGGGAGGGGAGGTATTGCTGGGGGCTGCATTAGTCAGGGTTCTCCAGAGAAACAGAATCAATGCTGTGTGTGTGTGTGTGTGTGTGTGTGTGTGTGTGTGTAGTGTGTAGGGGTGGGGAGATATAGGAAGAGAAAGAGAGAGAGGGAGAAAGAGAGAGAATGAGAGAAAGAGAGGAGATATTTATTTTAAAGAATTGATTCACACAATTGTGGAGGCTGACAACTCTAAAATCTGTGGGGTAGGCCAGTAGACTGGAAACCTATAGTAGAATTGCAGTGTGAGTCTGAAGACAGCCTATGGTAGAATTTCTCCTTGCTTTTGTTTCCCAAGCAAAAGATCAGTCTTTTTCTATTAAGACCATCAACCAATTAGATGGGGTCCACCTACACTATGAAGAGCAATCTGCTTTATTCAAAGTCTACTGATTTAAATGTTAATCTCATCTAAAAAGCACCTTCACAGGAACATCTAGAGTAATGTTTGACCACATATATGGATATCATGGCCTAGCCAATATGACACATAAAATTAACCATCACGGGGACCAACCTTGGAGCCTGGTTACACAGTAGGACAAGATTCTTTCTGTTCACACCCATTCTGGTCATCCCCTCCTCCTGTCCTGCCACCCCCCACTGCTTCTCTGTATTTTCCTTTCTCTTTTTTTATTCCTTTTGGACTCCATGCACGGTCCTCTTCTCTGCTTCAGCTTTCTGTTCTGTGGTCCTCTCTTCTGCTTTATTTTCCACAGCTTCAAAGTTAATGAAATATTTTCAGCCTCAGCTATTATGCAGGGCTGCTGCATTCGTCTGCTGCTCAAGGAATGAAGTATTCTAAGGACCATGGTGAGTGAGATGGAAGGAACACCAGGTGAGGGAGCAGTCTCCAATACTGCAGGATGTGACTGATGACTTCACCTTGCAGACCTCGAGCTTCCCCTCCCACTTTCAGATTGAACATTCTAGACTCCTCGTCCACGTATTTGTTGGAAAAGACTGGAGGAGCCCAAGGTTCTCTCTCTCCTCCCAGGCACCATATGTTCTCTGCAACAATGGCCATCTAGAGATAGGGTTGTTTTTTTGTTTTGCTGTGCTTTAAAAAAGAAATTTCTGAGTTGACAGAAGGAGGGAGAGGCACCTTGTCTCGATAGTGGGAAAAAGTATATTTCAGGTGGAACAGGTGGAACTTGGAGGGTGCCAGTCAGATCTTCGTGGGTAAGCAACTACCACCGTGTGTATATGGGAGTGTGGGTTATCCTCTGAGCTGGATGGAAACCATCTCACAAAACTTGCATTCCCACTTTTTACCCAGTGCCTGGCTGTGGGATGAAGGCAGAGCAAGTATATCCATTTTTTCAATCTCAAAAAGCTTTTCCAATGTGTATACTTTGACTCAGGGAGATTCTTTCACGTTTCTTCCTCTTTCTGAGAATGATTGTTCTCTCTCTCTCTCTCTCTCTCTCTCTCTCTCTCTCACACACACACACACACACACACACACACACACACACACACACAAACTTCAACGACTTGTTGAAGTAAAAGAACACTTCTAACTAACAACCACTAGAACAGCAAACATATTTTCAGGTATCTGAGAGAAAGAGATAATAGGTAGTGGAAACTCAGAGTCAGAAAAACTGGGTTTAAAAATACCTATAGGAAATCTTGGGGCGGAGTCAAGATGGCATACTAGGAGGATGCAGAATTCACGTCTCCTCGCAAATAGGGCACCTACCAGGCTCTGGTGGGGGACCACGGATACCTAAGGGGACGGGAGGAACCCCCAGCAACTGGGTAGGACATGGGTGTGGGGGGAGTGAAGGGGGAGGAGAAGTGGAGGTGGGACAGGACTGGTGCCCCTGACGGGTGACTGGGGGAGGGGAAGGGATCCCACACCCAAAGGGGGAAATTGGGGAACCACTGGGAGGGCAGAGAATCAAAAGGGAGCATGGCCAGGTTTCCCCTGCCCACTTGGGCGCCCAGGAACCTGTTGAGATCCCGGGCCTGATCCTCTGCCCACCGAGGCCCCCTCCAGCCATGTGGCTCCTGAGGCAATGGAAGGGAAGGAGGGGGAGCAAAAGTAAAGACCGGACCTCTAGGACTGGCACCCCAAGGGGTGGCTGGGGGAGAGGAGGAGTTCCTACACCCAGTGGGACCCACCCACGCTTAGGGGTCCAGCAGCTATGGGGGAAACCTTGGGGGAGATGGTGGGGGAGGGTGTGAAGGAACAAAAGGAAATGGGGCCAGTGCTTTCCCTGTCCACTTAGGCACTGGGAATCCTGTTGGGCTCCCAGGCCTAATCCTGTGCCCTGGGAGCCTCCCTCCTGCCCTGCAGAGCCCAAGCCCTGCCCTTACACCCCCACCCAGGGCCCTACCTCTACACTCGAGAAGACTCCCTCCAATGCCCTAGGCCTAAACCCCACCCACACACCCTCACTCAGGGCCCTAACTCCAAACTGCAGAACCCAACACTCCAGAGGCGCTCCTTACTATGTGCTGTCTCTCCCCTTCTGTGTGCAGATCCTAAGCAGAGGCCCCGCCCCATGCAGTGCCCCACCTGCCTAGGTCCCACTCCACCCTAAACCCCAGCCTTGCCTAAGTTCCACCCTCCTCAAACTCCACCCCCGTAACCAAGGCTTTTTATTCTTTTTTCCCCTTTTAGACTGGGGTTCTGTTTTACCTTGTTGATTCATTGTTGTTGATTCTTTTATGCTTTATTTTTCCTAATAAATCTTTTATTTTTCTAATTGTCTTTATACTTTGTTAGTGATCTCTCCTTTTGGCTTGTTGCCTCCCCACTCCCCATTTTGTTTTTTTTTTTCTGCTGTGGTTTTATTTTACCTTGTTGCAGTTCTTTCAATTATAGTTTTATTTTTCCTAATATATTTTTTATCTTTCTAATTTTTTTTTGTTTTTTACTCTTTGATATTGTACTGCTCCTTTTTTCCTTTCTTCCTTTTTTTTTTTTTTTTTTTTTTTTAACTGTGCCATGAAGCTTGCAGGATCTTGGTTCCCAAGCTGGAGGTTGGACCCAAGCTCCTGTGGTGGGAGCTCCAAGTCCAAACCACTGGACTAACAGAGAACCCTAGACCCCAGGGAATATCAATCATAGTGAGGCTTCCTGGAGGTCCTCATCGCAGCACCAAGACCCAGCTCTATCTAACTGCCTGCAAACTCCAGTGCTGGATGTCTCAGGCCAAACAACCAGTGTGACAGGAATACTACACCACCCATCAAAAAGAACAAAAAACAAAACAGAAATGACCAAAAAGTATGTTACAGATGAAGGAGCAAGGTAAAAACCTACAAGACCAAATAAATGAAGATGAAATAGGCAACCTACATGAAAAAGAATTCAGAGTAATGATAGTAAAGATGTGATTGGTAAAGATGATAGTAAAGATGATCCAAAATCTCAGAAAGAGAATGGAGAGAATACAAGAAACATTTAACAAGGATCTAGAAGAATTAAACAGCAAACAAACAGTGATGAATAACACAACTAGTGAAATAAAAAATACTCAATAATAGAATGACTGAGGCAGAGGAATGGATAAGGGAGCTGGAAGATAAAAAGGTGGAAATAACTGCCAGGGATCAGAATAAAGAAAAAAGGATGAAAAGATGTGAGAACAGTCTCAGAGATCTCCGGGACAACACTAAACACACCAACATTCGAATTATAGGGGTCCCAGAAAAGGAAGAGAAAAAGAAATGGTCTGAGAAAATATTCGAAGAGATTATAGTTGAAAACTTCCCTAACATGGGAAAGGAAACAGTCAAGTCCACGAAGCACAGAGAGTACAATACAGGATAAACCCAAAGAGAAACACACTAAGGCACATTTTAATCAAACTATCAAAAATTAAATACAAAGAAAAATATTAAAAGCAGCAACAAAAAACAACAAATAACATACAAGGGAATCCCCATATGATTAACAGCTGATCTTTCAGCAGAAAGTCTGCAAGCCAGAAGGGAGTGGCAGGACATATTTAAAGTGATGAAAGGGAAAACCTTACAACCAAGATTACTCTACCCAGCAAGGATCTCGTCCAGATTTGATGGAGAAATTAAAACCTTCACAGATAAGCAAAAGCTAATAGAATTCAGCACCACCAAACCAGCTTTACAACAAATGCTAAGGAACTTCTCTAGGCAGGAAACACAAGAGAAGGAAAAGACCTACAATAACAAACCCCAAACAATTAAGAAAATGGTAATAGGAACATACATATCAGTAATTACCTTAAATGTAAACAGATTAAGTGCTCCAACCAAAAGACACAGACTGGCTGAATGGATACAAAAACAAGACCCTTGTATATGCTGTCTACAAGAGACCCACTTCAGACCTAGGGACACATACAGACTGAAAATGAGGGGATGGAAAAAGATATTCCATGCAAATGGAAATCAAAAGAAAGCTGGAGTACCAATTCTCATATCAGACAAAATAGACTTTAAAAGACTATTACGAGAGACAAAGAAGGACACTACATAATGATCAAGGGATCAATCCAAGAAGAAGGTATAACAATTGTAAACATTTATGCACCCAACATAGGAGCACCTCAATACATAAGGCAAATGCTAACAGCCATAAAAGGGGAAATCGACAGTAACACAGTCATAGTAGGGGATTTTAACACCCCACTTTCACCAATGGAGAGATCATCCAAAATGAAAATAAATAAGGAAACACAAGCTTTAAATGATACATTAAACAAGGTGTACTTAATTGATATTTATAGGACATTCCATGCAAAAACAACAGAATACACATTCTTCTCAAATGCTCATATAAAATTTTCCAGGATAGATCATATCTTGGGTCACAAGTCAAGCCTTAGTAAATTTAAGAAAATTGAAATCATATCAAGTATCTTTTCTGACCACAACACTATGAGACTAGATATCAATTACAAGAAAAAACCTGTAAAAAATACAAACACATGGAGGCTAAATAATTCACTGCTTAATAACCAAGAGATCACTGAAGAAATCAAAGAGGAAATAAAAAAATACCTAGTAACAAATGACAGTGAAAACACAATGACCCAAAACCTATGGGATGCAGCAAAAGCAGTTCTAAGAGAAAGGTTTACAGCAATACAATCCTACCTCAAGAAACAAGAAACATCTCAAATAAACAACCTAACCTTACACCTAAAGCAATTAGAGAAAGAAGAACAAAAAACCCCCAAAGTTAGCAGAAGGAAAGATCATAAAGATCAGATCATAAATAAATGAAAAAGAAATGAAGGAAACAATAGCAAAGATCAATAAAACTAAAAGCTGGTTCCTTGAGAAGACAAACAAAATTGATAAACCATTAGCCAGACTCATCAAGAAAAAAAGGGAGAAGACTCAAATCAATAGAACTAGAAATGAAAAAGGAGAAGTAACAACTGACACTGCAGAAATACAAAGGATCATGAGAGATTAATACAAGCAACTATATGCCAATAAAATGTACAACCTGGAAGAAATAGACAAATTGTTAGAAAAGCACAACCTTCTGAGACTGAAGCAGGAAGAAATAGAAAATAGGAATAGACCAATCACAAGCGCTGAAATTGAAACTGTGCTTAAAAATCTTCCAACAAACAAAAGCCCAGGACCAGATGGTTTCACAGGCGAATTCTATCAAGCAGTTAGAGAAGAGCTAACACCTATCCTTCTCAAACTCTTCCCAAATATAGCAGAGGGAGAAACACTCCCAATCTTATTCTTCAAGTCCACCATCACCCTGATATCAAAACCAGACAAAGATTTCACAAAGAAAGAAAACTACAGGCCAATATTACTGATGAACATAGATGCAAAAATCCTCAACATAATACTAGCAAACAGAATGCAACAGCACATTAAAAGGATCATACACCATGATCAAGTGGGGTTTATCCCAGGAATGCAAGGATTCTTCAATGTACACAAATCAATCAATGTGATACCCCATATTAACAAACTGAAGGATAAAAACCATATGATCTTCACAATAGATGCAGAAAAAGCTTTTGACAAAATTCAACACCCATTTATGGTAAAAACTCTCTAGAAAGTAGGCATAAAGGGAACCTACCTCAACATAATAAAGGCCATATATGACAAACCCACAGCCAACATTGTTCTCAGTGGTGAAAAACTGAAACCATTTCCACTAAGATCAGGAACAAGACGAGGTTGCCGACTCTCACCACTATTATTCAACAGAGTTTTGGAAGTTTTAGTCACAGCAATCAGAGAAGAAAAAGAAATAAAAGGAATCCAACTTGGAAAAAGAAGAAGTAAATCTGTCACTGTTTGCAGATGACATGATACTATACATAGAGAATCCTAAAGACACCACCAGAAAACTACTAGAGTTAATCAATGAACTTGGTAAAGTAGCAGAATACAAAATTAATGCCCAGAAATCTCTGGCATTCCTATACACTAATGATGAAAAATCTGCAAGAGAAATTAAGGAAACACTCCCATTTACCACTGCAACAAAAAGAATAAAATACCAAGGAATAAACCTACCATGGAGACAAAAGACCTGTATGCAGAAAACTGTAAGACACAGATGAAAGAATATAAGATGATACAAACAGATGCAGAGTTATACTATGTTCTTGGATTGGAAGAATCAACATTGTGAAAATGACTATACTACCCAAAGCAATCTACAAACTCAGTGCAATCTCTATCACACTACCAATGGCATTTTTCACAGAACTAGAACAAAAAATTTCACAATTTGTATGGAAACACAAAAGACCCCAAATAGCCAAAGCAATCTTGAGAAAGAAAGATGGAGTTGGAGGAATCAGTCTCCCTGACTTCAGACTATACTACAAAGCTACAGTAATCAAGACAGTATGGTACTGTACAAAAACAGAAACATAGATCAATGGAAAAGGATAGAAAGCCCAGAGATAAACCCACACACATATGGTCACCTTATCTTTGGTAAAGGAATCAAGGGTGTACAATGGAGAAAAGATAGCCTCTTCAATAAGTGGTGCTGGGAAAACTGGACAGCTACATGTAAAAGAATGAAATTAGAACACTCCCTAACACCATACACAAAAATAAACTCAAAATGGATTAAAGACCTAAATGTAAGGCCAGACACTATCAAACTCTTAGAGGAAAACATAGGCAGAACACTCTATGACATCAATCACAGCAAGATGCTTTTTGACCCACCTCCTAGAGAAATGGAAATAAAAATAAAAATAAACAAATGGGACCTAATGAAACTTAAAAGCTTTTGCACAACAAAGGAAACCATAAACAAGACGAAAAGACAACCCTCAGAATGGGAGTAAATATTTGCAAATGAAGCAACTGACAAAGGATTAATCTCCAAAATATACAAGCAGCTCATGCAGCTCAATATCAAAAAAACAAACAACGCAATCCAAAAATGGGCAGAAGACCTAACCAGACATTTCTCCAAAGAAGATATATAAATTGCCAACAAACACATGAAATGATGCTCAACATCACTAATCATTAGAGAAATGCAAGTCAAAGCTACAATGAGGTATCACCTGACACCAGTCGGAATGACTATCATGAAAAAAATCTACAAACAATAAATCCTGGAGAGGGTGTGGAGAAAAGGGAACCCTCTTGCACTGCTGGTGGGAATGTAAATTGATGCAGCCACTATGGAGAATTGTATGGAGATTCCTTAAAGAACTAAAAATAGAACTACCATATGACCCAGCAATCCCACTACGGGGCATATGCCCTGAGAAAACAGTAATTCAAATAGAATCATGTACCACAATGTTCATTGCAGCTCTATTTACAATAGCCAGGACATGGAAGCAACGTAAGGGTCCATCGACAGATGAATGGATGAAGAAGATGTGGCACATATATACAATGGAATAATACTCAGCCATAAAAAGAAATGAAATTGAGTTATTTGTAGTGAGGTGGATGGACCTAAAGTCTGTCATACAGTGTGAAGTAATCCAGAAAGAGAAAAACAAATACTGTATGCTAACACATATGTATGGAACCTAAAAAAAAAATGGTTCTGATGAACCTAGGGGCAGGAGAGGAATAAAGACACAGACATAGAGAATGGACTTGAGGACATGGGGAGTGTGAAGAGTAAGCTGGGATGAAGTGGGAGAGTGGCATGGACATATATACACTACCATATGTAAAATAGATAGCTAATGGGAAGCAGCTGCATAGCACAGGGAGATCAGCTTGGTGCTTGTGACAACCTAGAGGGGTGGGATAAGGAGGGTGGGAGGGAAACACAACAGGGAGGGGATATGGGGATATACGTATGCACATAGCTGATTCACTTTGTTATACAGAAGAAAGTAACACAACTCTGTAAAGCAATTATACGCCAATAAAAATGTTAAAAAATATACCTATAGGAATCCCTACAAATATATATGTAAATGCATAGAAAAAGTTCTAGAAGGATAACTACCTAATATAACCATGTTACTTTGGGAGGGGAATGTACTGACATGATGAGTGGGTATTTTACAATTTAGTCCACGTATTTCTGTGTTGTTTTAATATCTTATACCAAACAAGGGTTCATGTTTTTATTTAATTTTTGAAAATTGTGGAATAGAGTATATATCAGTTTGCTACGGCTGCTGTAACAAACTACGTTAAACTGGATGGATTAAACCAGAGAAATTATTGTCTCACAGTTCTGGAGGCTGGAAGTCCAAGGTCAAAGTGCTTGTAGGGTTGGTTCCTGCTGAGGGCTTTGAGAGAAAATCTGTTCCGTGCGTTTTGCTTAACTTCTGATAGTTTGCTAGCAATTTTGTCATTCCTTGGCTTGTAAAAGCATCACTCTGATCTCTGCCCTCATCTTTACGTGGCATTCTCCATGCGTGCATATCTGTGGCCAAGTTTCCCCTTCTTATGAGGAACCAGTTATTTTGGATCAGGACTCTACCCTACTCTGGTATGACCTCACTTAATTAATTACATCTGTAACAACGTTGTTTCCAAATGGGTCACATTCTGAGGTCAGGGGAAGGTCTGAGGGACTGCAACATATGAACTTTCTAAGGAAGACAATTTAGTCCTTAACAGAGCATAAAAACAAAACTGAGTGTCTTGTAACTGCTTTTTAATTAAAGGCAATTATTGAAAGAATTGTGGTCAGCACCCTGCTGGGCATAAACTCCAGCAGGACTGTGAACCAGTCTTTATGCTCTCTAAGTTCTCCTTCTGTACCTATGCTCTCTATGGGCCCTTTATTACCCCATAGATTTGTGTTAAGGCTCAAATGACATAATGCACATTAAAGAGATTTATGCTCTGCAAAGATCTATGTTAAGGAAGTTGAGGGAGGTTCAAGCAGGGGAGCACAGCTGCTCACATACTGTGATTGAAGGTGAGATGTCCAGCCTCAGGAGGCATGCACCCTGAACAGTGAAGAGAGGCAGACTTGTGTGTAGCCCTTGTGACCAAGAGATGACAGATGTCACATCTAACTTTCCCTCAAATCTGTAAGGTGTCATTATAAGGTGAACCTGTGGGAAGAGATATCAGACATAAATTTGGGGTTTTTAAGGCTTTAATTCAGTGCACAAAATGATCCTTTTCATTCGAATAGATCTTTATTTTCTGAACTTCAAAATTCAGTCAAAGGGATGCACGAGAGTCAAGGGGAAATAGGTTTGTGACCTTGGCTTATAGCAACAGTTCTTAACCTCATCTGGGTCACAAATTCTTTGGAAAAATCTCATTTTAAAAAAATCCCATGGATGCTTATGTCAGGAAAAAGACACCTAGACAATTTTGCATATAATTTCAAGGAGATCATGACCTCATGATCAGAATCTCTGATTTGAATATAAAAGTTCATAATGTAGAAGACACCTGATTACTCAAGGAAGGGATTGCTTTAGAAGAAGCCAGATTCATTCTGCTTTGATGAAAAAAGAATTCACCCTCATTCTCAGTCAGAGGCTGAATTGCAAACGCTTTCCATACATCCCATCACTATCTCAGCTCATGGTGCCCCGGGAGCACTGCTTTTGTGACCTTGAACTGAGGTGTTCGAAGAGGAGGAACCTGCCAGGTGACTCTCAATGAACTCTCCGTGATGGTTACTGATGGCTGAAACAGTGATACTGTCACTTGGGTTTTGCCTTAGGGAAGAAGTGTCCAGCAGTACAAAAGCAGCCTTTTTGAATTTCAGAAGTTTAGGCCCTGCAGGTCTGGGAGAATATCTGATAATGTAAGAGTGTGGGTTCCTGAGAGGAAGCACAGAGTTGCATCATTGGAGGGGAAGAGGAGGGCTTAGAACGTGGGGGTCCTGAGATAGGGGACTCGGGGCTTTGCTCCTCTCCCCACTGGGATGAAGAAATAAAACCCCAGGTGGGTTGAGGGAGCTGATGACAGGGCAGGTCTTTGGCCTCATTCCCAGGTGTGTCTACTCTAAGAGATGGACCTCAACTCTCTGGACCTCAGTGTGATGCAGGAATGGGATGGTCTGCATGAACCAAACAGTGGTCCAGAGGTGGTGAAGGGTCTTAAGCAGATCCACAGGGTGTCCTGCCCCAGAAGTAGCAAAAGTTTCCTGAGACTGTGTGGACATTGGAGGGGCTCAGAGCGAGTGGACCTGGAGGGGCCTTGTGGTGGGCACTGCAGGACAACTCCCCCCAACACACGTGACAGATGACCAAAGGTCAGAGGGAAACTGGGTGTCCCTCTAAGGGCAAAAGGTAGTATGATCCCAGTGGGACCTTGCCACTATATATACCTCTCTCTTCTCACCCTCCACCTCCCAGCTCAGATGCAAGCCGGGATACACTGAATGACTGAGATGAACAGAACCGCAAACAGAAACAGAAATTAAGTTTAGCTCTATGTATATATAAAAGTTTCATTTCTTGCATTTAATGGGATTCAGGACATGCCATCCTAAAATATGGTACCCTGGCGTATTAAATGTCTTAAGCTGAAGCAATTTGTTTAAAATAGGAGAAGCAGGAAGATCACTCTGACCTCTCTCCCCTTTGCCCTTCTTCCCTGAAATAGATCATAAAACTCCCAAGTGAAAGGCACCCTCCTCCCCACCCCGCGATCCTTCCCCACAGCACCACTGAAGCAAGGCTGTGTTTGTAGCAGATTTTACGGAAGGCTTCCGGAGGAAACACAGAGAGGAGTTACAGCCCAGAGAACAACTCACAATTGGCTGTTAGCCATTCCTCAGCCATCTCCGCTCCCAGGACGCCTTGCTGGCCTTGACTTTCTCAGTCTACCTCTGCCTCTCGCCTCCTACCATGATATCCCTGGGGTGATCTCTCTTCTTTTTCTCTTCTCTTTGCAGAGCAATGTAGCCCTGTCTTTGTTCTGCTTTCTTCTTCTGTATTTTGCCCGGGAGCCTCATTTTTCATATCTAAATGGACAATCAAGAGCAACAAAAGGTCCTCCTGAAGAAGGTTTCCATCATTAGTATTTGAAAACAACAATTGTTTTTCTTTGCTGCCTACCATACTTCAGTCCTTCTCCAATGAGAATACAGGGGCTCAAAACCTACCCTGATTTGGGGGAGGGTAGGTTACAGCCTTCCAACTATCCTCCTGCCCGGCCATCATCTACTTTCCAGCCACTTCTGTATGGGGTGAATGAGCAGCTGTACAGCAGCCAGTGTGTTCATGCTGGCTGTCCTCATATTCATCCAGAGGCTGAAGACCAAATCAGTTTTGTAACAATCCACATCATCATTAAAACAACTGAAACAAACAGGCAGCCAGCAGAGTCTGGTCTTTTCACACATACAAACACGGCCCACACACATTCTTCTGCAAGAAGAATTAGATACCTGAGCTCCTGAACTGTGGGACTGGAAAAAAAAAAAAAAAAAGTGCTAAGAAAGGAGAAACCCTGGATAAAAGACGGCTGAAAATAGCAGTCACACAAAGCAGGGGAGCTGCCTAGAATACTAACAGCAGAAAACAAGTCAACAGTAATCACCAACATAAACATGTTGGCCTCATTCCCTTCTCACAGATTTCACATCTTACGTGCCGCACCTCAGCGCTTTGGCTGGAAGGAATTGACTTAGGGAAAAATCGAATATGCTATTCCCTTTAAAATCATCTGGTTTGATTTTAAGAATGATTTTAGTTAAGGGAGAAAGCAAGATTTACTTGGGAATACTGGTACAGTTTATCTGACAATCTGAAACAACTGGGGTAGAATGGTGCAGAGGGCACCCACTCTCTACGCTCACACCAGCCAGGGTCGCACCTGTGGGCACAGAGGATGTGCACGGGCCTGCTTCAAATAGATCTCTCAGCAGCAGCCTGCGAAACCTGCAATATTGGCTGTGGGAATCAATTCTCCTCCTCAGTTAGTGAGCTGAGCCCCTGCTGTGTCTTCAGCCCAAGGAGAGACCCTTTTGAGAATATGGGTGACCCGCAGACACGACACAGTCCCTGTACGAAGATGCTCCATAGCTTACTTCCTTTGGGAGTTGATGTCTCTGAAATAGGACATTTGCTCTAAAAGCGTATTTTACGCAGTATACATGTAAACAAATTTCCATCTTTTGAATGCACTGATATAATTGGCTTATTCAATTAGTCAGCCAAATTGGCTTACTAAATTGAAGGAGGTCAGTGTTCGGGGGGCAAGTTCTGATGCAGAGATGGGGGAGGAAGGGGGGAGGAGGAGGAGCACCTCTCACATGTAGGTGCTTAAATGACCTTTCCAGTAAGGTGCATCTATACCATGGAATACAATGCAGCTGCAGGAAGAATGAGGTCATTCTCAACGTACTGATAGGAAAGGTATCCAGGATATATTGTTGAGTAAAAAAAAGCAGTAGAACAGTTTTTGAGTATACCACCATTTGTGAGGAAAGGGGAGGAAATAAGATTATATATGTATTGCATATGGTTTTCCTGGAATAATATATAAAACTCAATAAAAATAGTAACTCACAGTGGGCAGGAGAGGGGTACGATGGGGTAGGGAAAGGAATAGATGGAGATAAGGATGGGACTGAGACTTCTTAATGTCTGTCTTCTTATATTGTTTTGATTTTTGAACTATATGAATATATTGGTGATTCAAATACATAAATAATTTAAATAAAGCAAAGTAATTAATAAATAAACCATTTCTCTTTGTTACCTATTGAACTTTTTTTTTTGTCCTCTAAGGCCCAACTCAAAAGCTACCACATTGATTTACTCACTAATAAATGTGAAAACCTACTGTGTGCTGGTTGTTGTGCCAGATACCCGCCAGGCCCTGGGGATGTCCTGTGAACAGGGCACACACACCTCTGCCTTCAGGATGCTGGCAGCTTGTTTGGGAGCTGGATCACTAAGAAGATCACCTGCTATGGGAGGGGAGCCTCTGGAGTTTTCCTTGCACCCTTGGCCTCACAGCCCCATAACACTGTCCTCTTGGCCCCCCCCCACAGTAACCCCCTCCTTGATCGGGATTCCTACCTATTTCTCAGGTCTGTCTCTCCTGCCTTGTGAGTTCCTGTAAGGTGGGAGCCCAGACGTATACCTCTCTAGGTCCTCACAGCCCAGTTCATGATGCACGGTGGGTACATGATGAATGCTGTTTGAATGGATGGATAGATAAGGTGCTTGCCAGAGTGAGTTGCCAAAGCAACTTATGATGATTTAGCCTCTGGTCTCCTATTCACAGCAACACGTATCGGGTGGATAATTCTCCCAGCTCAGTCGTCAAAGCAAACCCTATACTAAGAGACGGTCCCTGCCCTGTAAGCATTTATATATTCGATTTTGCCTGTTATGCCGATTCACACAGAGAGGCTAGCTAATGAGGACGAGCTCGCCTCCTGCTTTTAATTACTGTAAGCCCAGGGATGAATGAAAGTCCTTGGTGAGTGGACACAAAGGGCCAGGGTAACCAAGGGAAAGTTGCCTGAAATGTCAGCTTCATCTTTGGACCTGATGAGTCTCAGGCCAAGTTGAAAAGAAAGTCACCAGGCTTCCGTCAGCAGCCAGGGGGCTGCCAGCATCAGCATTAAGCTAATGAGACAGAGATAAATTAAAACCCTTTTCAGGATCAACAGCTGTCCTTGGGCCTCCTGCTCATAACTGGCTTTGTGGTTTCTAGGGGCTGCTGTAGGTGCAGATCTGGGAGGAGAGAGAAAATGAGGTTTAATTGGAGAGGGAGCCATGGCAGCGTGGGCCGCTTAGAAGCTGCCTCTCTGTTCTCAAATTCTACACGAGAGCAGAGAGATGGTCACAGACTTGAGACAATAGGAGGGAGATTCGATACCAAACAGAAGAGAATAAATCAGGAACCTGGGAAACACAGCTGCACAATGGACAAAAAGCTCAGACAAGGTAACAAAGAAGAGTGATCTAACAGAAAGAAAATGAAGCAAGAGGTGGAAAAAAGGCAGAAAAGGAAGCACATAGGTGGTTTAGTACGGATGAGGGGATGCAGAATTGGACAAAAGGGGAGACATACAAAAGATATTGAACATAGAAAATGCGATGGGGAATATATATATATATATATATATATATATATATATATATATATATTTTCCTTATAATAAAAAGAACATTTATAACGTAGATCATTAAAATCCTCTATAATTTCCACCTACATACCTTCCTTCAAAATAACCACTGCTAACAGTTTGGCAAATGTTCTGCCAGGATTTCCTCATTTCCAGCATGGATGTAAGTGTTGGGGAGGATGGATGAAGGGAAGGGAGAGTGGGGGGTGCACTGTGGGGAGGAATCTTGACGGGCAGATGTGGCCAAGGCTGCCAGGGCCTTGCCAGGTCCTCTGAGCCCCCCGACGACCGTCCTGCGCAGGCTGAAACAGCTGTGGGCCCCGGGGGCACAGCAGAGGGGACTCTCTCTCTCAGAGAGCCTGTAGGTGGCTCCCGGGGCAGGACGGAAGCACAGGAGAGCTAATGCCCCAGGAACAACCCTCACCCACGTGGGAATGGGTGGTGGGAGATAATTCTTCAGCCTCCCCCTCCCTCAGGGGGATCATTCTGAGGTGTGTTCCATACAGCTGCTCAAAAAGTCCCCAGTGGGATTTGGCTCTAATACCGCCCAGTGGTAACCTGCTTATTAATGCACCTTTATTACCTTTCCTTTCTTCCCTGTCTCACTTTCCCACTATCAAAAGAAAACAAAACAAAATCAAGCAAAAACCAACCAACAAGACCCTCCAAATTATTTGTATCCAAATCTTTACTTCAGGGTCTGCTTCGGAGAAAACCCAAGCTGAGATAGAACAGAAGGCAACAGCAGTGGGACGGGACAGGTGGACAGAACTGTGATCCATTTAGGAGGCAGCGTGAACACAATCTGCCCAGCAAAGGGTGAGGAGAGGGGGTGAGGAAGAGGGGATGCCACAGCTGGCTGCGAAATAAGTTTCAACCTCAACTCTTTTTTTTTTTTTTTAAAGGGTAATTTATGACATTACTTTATGGTTATACTCCAGATGGGGTGAATGAAAAGCTGACAGAATGAATAGTAGAATGCAAAAGGTAGGTGTAGAAGGAATTTAAGCTCAGGATTGTGGGGAAAGAAAGTATAAAATGAGAAAATAGCGAAAAGCACATGAGCATTAATTGCAGGGCTAAGCCAGTGTGCGAAAAGTGACATGGAATGAATGAAGTAATGGGTAAAGTGCGATGAAGAGTGGATGAGGAGTGAGGAAATGTAACAAATGAGATGGGGAATAAAGTAGTGAAGGAGAGAAAAGATGACACAGTAAATCAGAGATATTCATTTTATGGGCAAGGAAATGAGGAAGTGGAAAGGAATATTAATAAAATTAATCATGGTAACCAAAGCTGTGGGAGAATGGATAATGAATGAATAAGTGAGCAGAAAGAATGGATGAAGGGATGTCAAATTGGGAAGAAAAAAGACCCCAAATGACTGAGGGATTGAGATCATGAAAATGGCCATAGAGAAAAAACAGGCACCCTAAAAATGGAAATAAAATTAAATTAAGGAATGAAGGAACATCCAATGAGAAATTAGCAGAATGAGAGGGAAAAAAAGACATCTGCTGTGAAGGAATGAATACTTCTTTCCAAACTTGAATCAAAACCTCCTGTAAAATTCTGAAGTTTTCCCCTGGATCTGCCTGCTGCTTCTCCCTCCAGCTGGATCCAGATGGCTGGATAGCCCTGGCAGAGAGGAGCCAGGAATTGTGGAGCCAATGAGAAACAGCAGCCAGGGAAGCACACAAAAAAATCACTGAATTGCAGAGACGCAGCCAAAGACAATCTCCACACTTAAAGGTCCTCCAATAAAGATGAAATCCCTAAACCTTATACTTGGCTATGTTATTTTTATTTGTCTGAACTTCTTTAAAATCAACATGGTTTCTTCCCTAATATTAATCATAATAAGAATTAAATAGATAAATGAATCTTGCTGTGATTCTTACAAGACCATTAAATAAAGTAATAATTGTATGGTGGTAGAGTCTTAAATATCTCCCCAAATCCTTTTAGTTTGGTGTTTAGCCATCCATCCAACTAAAGACTCCATTTCTCAGCCTCTCTTCTACGAGATGTACTCATGTGACTTTTTGGACCAACAGAGTGTGAGAAGAATTAAAGTACATCACTACTGGGTGATTAAAAGAACTGCCTTTAAAAGAACTGGCTAGGAATCCCACTTTCTTTCTGCATTTCTGCTGTCTGAGAGATGGTGAACCCAGCAATGGAAGCCATATGTTGAGAGGGCGGCAGACAGAGCAGAGCTGAGCCAAGCAAAGTATTCCTACCGGATTTGCACCATGTATACCTGGACTTTATGTAGGAGGGAAATTCTCTCTTAAGTGAATGTATTTTGAGGTTTCATTGTCATATCAGCTTAGCCAGTATTCTAACTAATGCACTAACTGATCTTGGCATTTAAAGTCACCACTGTCTGCTTATTAACATAGTGCAAGCACACACACAAACACACCCACACACAGCAGTATTGTTCCAGAAGTAGGAACAGACTTATTAACATTCTTGTGCGATCTTCCTCATGGTCAATAACACATGTTTAAACTTTTAACTACTTTTCTCACTTTCTCTATTTCAGGAAGACTCTTCAGATTAAGACTGAGGCCCATGTCTCCAAAACAGTGCACCTTGGCTATGTGCTCTGATCCTTGAGGGAATTAACTTTATGCTGTAAAGTGACTTGTGCGATGGATTGCTGTTTAAGACTTAGGAGCAGATATTCCAGAACCAAAAAGCCAGGTTTCTCATCTCAGTTCCACCACTTGTTAATTTTGTGAACTTGGGAAAGTTACTTACTTCTCTGTGCCTCAGTTGCAACATGTGTAAAAGGGTAGTGCCAACCTCATAGCTGTGGTGAGAACAAAATAAGCATAAAAGAAATATTTGCTATCATTGCTTTTGTTATTATTATTATTACTATTACTATTAACACTTTGCCATCTCCAGAGGTATCTGTAGAGCGCCCTGGGCATATGTAACATCCCCATTTGACAGAAGAAAATAACTTGTTAAAACCCACTTTGACTTCTCAGAGGAGGATCCAAGGTCTGCTATTTCCACAGATAGATAATCTCATTAGAAGTTGAATTTTCTCCCAGATTTTATCTTACAATGTGTCTTTGGATCACCAAGATGGAGAACTTCAATGTAACCCCTAAAATACCAACTATAATCCTCATTATCAATAAGCACTTGTTAAGAGCCCGTAACAGAAATACAGTTAAGTTAGCTCAAATAAAGTGAGAGAGTTAACGTAACTTCCCCATGTCACACAGTTCGTGTGTACAGCTGAGGTGAGAACCCTGACGGTTTAGATCCAGAATCCTGCTCTTAAACTTTTGAAAACCCCAGATGTGACTTCACAATTTACTCATAATTTAAACTTGCCCCAGCCCCAGGCTTTGCCTTGTTATAGCACCAATCCCAGGAAAGGAATCTGATTAGCACATATTGGGTCTGATGTCTGCCTTTGGTCCTATCAGCTGTGGCCACAGGGCTGGGTCACTTAATACAGCTTGACGTCCCCTTTTTTAATATATAAAACAAATAAGAAAATACATTTTTATTGAGGACATGTAAAATATAATAATTGAGTACAATTTTTGTAACAGATTTATAAATGAGAAGAGAATTTTTGGGAGGGTGATGAGTTTTCACTTAATTGGGGTTCTAAGTTAGGTTCCCTGTCATCAAATCAACTGCAAATGTTCATCTATCAGGAGGGGTTATGAGTGGGAGTAGTTGCAAGAAGAGAGAGCTTTAAGCGCACAGCTACCCCCAAAACCTATCCTCTAGAGCCAAAATGTGCAAGGGAAACTTAGATTGGTGATTAGGTAAGAGTAAGTTGACCAGTTCATAGGAATAGGTCATGACAAGAGACACAGGATGGGCTGCCATTTTATATATGTCGGGTCATGGAGCCCATAAAGGCGATTACAATGCTCAGAGAGAGAACATGGAGAATGCAATACCTACAAAAGGGCAGTGAACAGAAGAGAGTTCCATTAAGGAGACTGAGAGTTGTGGTGTCAAATGCTCCAGAGAGGTCAAGAAAACAAAGCACCCAGAACCGTCCTCTGGATCTGGCAACTGGAAGGTGTGGCAACTTTCATGGGAGCAAAATTAGGGGAAAATGGGCATGGACAGCAAAGGGTTGATCAGAGCACTATGGAAGGTGAGGAAGTAGAGGCAGTGAGAACTACTTTTCAAGCTCAGCTTGGAAGGAGAAGAGTCATAGAATCACAGGGGAAAGGGGTGCAGGGAGAGAGCTATTAAAATTTTGGTTTTACAAATTGAGAAGAAAAAGTCAGGAGAAAAGAACCTGGTTGAAGATGAGAGAGGTTAATTGATGGAGATGTTACCAGAGCAGAGGGTTATGGGGTTGATTTTGGACAGGAAGAGGGCTACATCTTTTTTTTTAATTACCTGAAACATTTCATAGAATTGATTGATCAAAGTCAAATTAATGTGAAAAGGTATTGGAAGAGCCCCAAATATTGTGGTTATATTTGTTTCTAAATTTTGTTTTAACTCAGAATAATACTTGTACATAGTTACAGAAAAAAATGTATAGATGGCCTTATAATGAAATCAATAGTGTCCTGCTCCACCATTCAATAGCCACACCCTCCATCTAAAAACAGGTATTTATTTATTTATTTATTTATTTATTTATTTATTTATGGCTGTGTTGGGTCTTCGTTTCTGTGCGAGGGTTTTCTCTAGTTGTGGCAAGTGGGGGCCATTCTTCATGGCGGTGTGCGGGCCTCTCACTATTGCGGCCTCTCTTGTTGCGGAGCGCAGGCTCTAGAGCGCAGGCTCAGTAATTGTGGCTCACGGTCCCAGTTGCTCCGCGGCATGTGGGATCTTCCCAGACCAGGGCTCTAACCCATGTTCCCTGCATTGGCAAGCAGATTCTCAACCACTGCGCCACCAGGGAAGCCCAAAACAGGTACTTTTAACGCATAAATTTTCTTATTTGTAGTTCTTTTTGCATTTATCTACTTTTTTTCTTAATAACATGCCTATATCACTATTTCCTAATTTATCAATTATTCTCTTTATTGACTTTTTGCTGTGATAGATAAGAATTTAGATGACTTTCAATATCCACACCCTCAGCCCCTCCCAATAAAATTCTATCACTAGTTTTATTTCCTCTATCAGTTACCTTTATAAATTTAAATAAACTATTCTCAAGACTTTTTCTTTCTTGCCTCCCTCCCCCTCCTTGTCTCCCTTCTTCCTCTCTCTCTTTCCTTTTTTCTTCGTCCATCCATCATTCCCGAAATATCTATCGAATGCCTGATATATGCCTTGAACTCTTGTAGGGGCTGGAAATACAGCAGCGAACAAGCCAGATGAGATCTCCACTTATATTAGAGTTTCAGGAGAGACAACAAACAAAATGCAATTACAGACGGTAGCTCTCAACTCCTTCTTTTGTATGATGAAGATAACAGCACCCCCACCTTTTTCTTCAGCTCTTCTGACCTACTTTTCCATTTCCCAACTTTGCCACTTGTGGTTTAATTTTACGTTGTTAACTGAAGACATGTCTAGGGTTATGTTTATAGTTGATACTAAAAAATGAAAATCAGTGAACAGTGCTTTCACTGTCGTGTTTAGGTAAATACTGTTCACAGCACAGCCGGGTGGGCACGATGATTGTGCAGCTGCTCTCAGGCAGTATTTCGAGTGCTCAGGTGTTGGAGCCACACTGCCACGGCTTGACGCTGGCTCTGTCACTCACTAACTGTGGGCTTTGGGCAAGTTCTTTTTAATCTTTTCTGTGCCTCAGTTCCATCATTTTCTAAAATGGGAATAATAATAGTACCAATCTCTGAATTGCTATGAAGATTAGAGAGCTAATAAAAGTAAAGTGTTTAGAATAGTGCCTGGTCTAAAGTGAGTGCTCCATAAGTGTTACCTATAATTAATGCACCATTTGTCATTTTTCCCCACTCCTCTTTGTTTTTCAGGGAGTCTTCTTTATCATTTTCTTAACCAATTCCGTACTCTCATGGATAGCATTAAATCCTGTGGATACTCATTTTCCCCAAGGCCCCTCTCTCCTGGAGTTCTTCATTCTGCTCTTAGAAACTGGACTGCCTATTCTTAGGCCTACTACATAGTTGCCTTACTTGGGATCTCCCTTCATTACTCCCCTGGGTTGGGTCCACTGTTGTCTGGGTCTCGTGTAAGGCAGGACAGACAAGAAAGACCAGCCCAGGTTCAAGGCCTGGAAAGATGACAACTTGGAATGGGCGAGATTACTTTGCTTCGGTTTAGTATCCTTTCAAAGGATGTTCATAAGATACAAGATTAAGGACACACAGTGGTGTAAGTGAACCCCCTCCCCTCCCCCCTACCTCAGCGTGTTGTTTCTCATGAAAGTTTAAAGTTCATTGGTCCCAGCACCCAGGAGAATAAGGAATCTGCTTAGTCAGGGGACCCTGAAACTTCAGGTCCTCTGACTTTTAGTCTTGTATACAAGGGGAGCAGGAGGTGCCCATCCGTGTTATCTAGACTTAATATTGGTTCTAGGATCAAAATTTCTTGCTATTCCATAGTTACAATCCTTACTCCTGTGTTTCTTTTATCACAGCATCTCCGGGCCCACTTGAGGTCTCAGTGCAGCCTCCTCCTCCTTTGTTCCCCTCTTTTATTTTTGTTCTGGACATCCTCAAGTAATTTCCTAAGACAAGTACCATGGGATAGAAATTCCCAAGCCTTCATATGTTTAAAATTTAATTGATTCTATCTTTGCACTTGAGTGATAGTCTGGCTAGGTCTTCAATGATCAGTGAAAATGATTTTTTGTCAAAACTTTTGAGGCCTTTCTCCATTGTCTTCTAACTTAATGAGAAATTCTGAGACCAGTGTGATTTTTGTTTCTTTGTATATGACCTATGAAAGCTTCTCTATGGGAAATTCTTCAGATCTTCTCTTTAATCTCCAAGTTCTGAGGTTTCACAATTTGCTGTGAATGTTTTTTATTTTATTGTGCTGGACACTCAGTAGATCCTTCAAATGTGAACACCCCTATCCTTCAGATCTGAGAAATTCTCTTATATTTTTCATTTGATCATTTTTTCCCCTCTGCTTTCTCTCTTCTCTTTTTGGCCTCCTGTTAGTATGATGTCATGTCTCCTAGACTGAAACCCTATAGATGTTATCTATTTTCTTATGTTTTCCATCTCTTTTTTGTGTTTCTTTTTGGGAAGGAACTCTAATTTTATTTTTGAACTCCTTTACTTAACTCTTTATTTAATGATCTTATCTAAGAGCTTTTTATTTTTCTCCATTCCTCTTTCATAGCATTCTGTTGGGTTTTAATGATGTAATATCTTCTCAAATGTCTCAGGGTAATAATTATTTTTTCCTCTAAGTTCTCTCTTGCTTCTTGAATTATATCTTCCTCCTGCTGTTATACATTTTTCCCTCTGTTTTTCTTGATCTCTTTCTTTCATGTTGAAGGCTTTCTTTAGATGTGTCAAAATTCTTAGTTATTCATTCATTTTTAAGGATGAGGCCTTGAAATTAAGAACTTGATATGGGGTTTCCCTGGTGGTGCAGTGGTTGAGAGTCCACCTGCCGATGCAGGGGACACGGGTTCGTGCCCTGGTCCGGGAAGATCCCACATGCCGCAGAATGGCTAGGCCCGTGAGCCATGGCCACCAAGCATGCACGTCCGGGGCCTGTGCTCCGCAATGGGAGAGGCCACAACAGTGAGAGGCCCGCGTACCACACACACACACACACACACAAAAAAAGAACGATATGGTGAGGTTATTGATATGAGTCAGGCTTCATTTGGGGTGATCAGGCATGGAGCTGGCACTTTTTCTGGGGGCTCCATAAATGTCAGAATTCAGAAGGCTTTGCCTTGTAACCATTTATTTCTGTAGGGAACAACGGTCCGATTAGCCTGAGATGGAGAAGATTATGTAAAAGCTCTACAGTCCTGAATTTGAATTGGAAATACAAGTATGAACTCTTCTTTCTTATATCTGCAATTCCTTTTTAAAATACAGAAAATGCTGCTTTTTGAGAACATAGGGGATATTAGAATCTGCTTCTACTTTTATGTCCTAGAGTCCAGTTTGCATACAGCAGCCAGCATGCTCTTTTTAAAAAAGAAAGAAAGAAAGAAAAATAAGCTTCCGTACAGAACAGTTTTAGATTTACAGAGAAATTGTGACGGTGGTACAGAGAGTTCCCATATACTAGCCCACACTGAATTTCTCCTATTACTTACATCTTAGATTAGTATGGTACATTTGTTGCAATTAACAAGTCATTATTTATGCAGCATTTTAAACATTTATTCAGACTTCCTGACTTTTTACCTAATGTCCTATCTCTGTTCCAGGATCCCATCCAGGACACCACATTATATTTAGTCATCACGTCTCCTTAGGCTCGTCTTGGCTGCGTTTGTGTCTCTCAGACTTTCCTTATTTTTGATGACTTTGAGGAGGACTGGTCAGATGTTTTGTAGAATGTTCCTCAGCTGGGATTTGTTGGATGCTTTCCTCATGATCAGGCTGTTTTATGGATTTGGAGGATGAAGATCACAAAGGTGAATGAACATGCTATCAACATGACCTGTCGCTGCTGATGTTGACCTTGATCACCTGGCTGAGGGAGGCAGCATCTGCCAGGTCTGTCCACTGCAAAGTTACATCCCCCTTCCTTCGTATGCTGTACTCTTTGGAAGGAAGTAATTATGCGCAGTCCACACTTAAGGAGCGGGGACTTATGCTCCACCTTCTTGAGGGTGAAGTGTCTACATAAATTATTTGGGATTCATCTGCACAGGATGCTCTTTTAAAAGCATCAATCCGATTACGTCAAGCCCTTGACTGAAATGCTCTACCGACTTCCCAGCTTCCTTAGACTAAAATCCAAACTCCTTATCATGACCATGACCTGAAACCATTTGGTCCCCACTTTCTGTGGTCTCTGTGGACCCTGTGTGATCTGACCCTACTTCTTTCTCTGGGCTGCCTACCTGGCTCCACATGATCTGCTCCCAGCTTCTCTCTAACCCCATCCCATTCCATTCCTCTCTTCTAGCAGTCACACTGGTTTTCTTCCTATTTCTTAAAAATGTCAAGTGTATTTTCATCTTAATGGTTTCACCCTAGCTGTTTCCCCCATCTTTGTAAGGGCTGGTTCTTTCTTATCACTGAGGTCTTATCTAAATGTCCCTCACCATATAGTTTAAACCAGCCACCAATTCTCTCTCTACCAAATCATCCTGTTTCATTTTCATCATATTATTTATCATATTCTTAGTGACTTCGTATTCCTATTTTGTTTGCTGTCTCCCCCCTGCCCATCTAGAAGGTTCAAGCGTTGTGAGAATAGTCTTTATCTGTTTTGTCCATTGCTGTAACACCCATACCCACAACTGGTCCTGATCCAGCATCAGTGAATAAATGAATGAATGAATTCATTTACCTTCCTCTGGAGGCAGAGAGAGGCAGAGGATATAAAAATATAAAGACAGTTTACCCTCTTGAATCAGATGTTTACTTAACTGAGCAGTTGAAGAAAGGTTAAAGCTGACGGTTAACTGAGAAATCACTAAATAAAGGCAACAAAGAGTGCACTTTTTAAAAGGAAATTCATCGTACGGCATTCTCCCAGTAAAGCACAGATCTCCCCACTGCCTGGCTTTTCAGTTTACTTTAGGTTAACTGAGCCATAACTAAGTTGGGAGCTTCATAATGTCTGCATGGTTAAAAGCACTGTCACCTCCAATGGTGTGTGTGCTTTAAATAAAAAGAAGGCTTCCCAGACTTAAGATCTGCACTAATATATTCCATGGTCAGGGATTAAATTGAGTTGGAAAGGAACCAAATGCATCGCCCCTTTCTCCTCAGTTGCACACAACAGAAAGACTTTCAGTAGCAAGAACCAAACTTTCCAGGCCTGAGCTGTTCTTTCCATCACAGAGCTACACTGGCCAGTACCAATGGGCTCTTTTCTCTTTCAAGAATATAGCCAGAAGGACTGATCAAAGAAAGAGGAGTCCTTGTTACAAGTAGATATGTAGCTAAATTATGGTTAGCAGAAAAGGGAGAGTAAAGGACACTTTGCAACTTATTTCTTAAATATATAGCATAGATTTGGTATGCCCCAAGTTTAATTTTCACATAGCAGCTATATATTCAGAAGGGCTTGTATTTGTGGTCTATACACAGGGCCAAGCACTACACTCTAAGCTTTGCATTCCTATCTGATGGAACACAGGGGATCCAGTCTCCATCAGTAACTTCCTCACAACCAGCTTCGAGTGCCTTTCTCTCTCAGCCCCAAGGAGTGACCAACTATATCAAAAATCATTGATGCTATGCTATGCTATGCTATACTCTACAGAGTATAGGGAGTCTTTAGGTCCAGAAATTCCATCATCTTGAGATTCTGTAATTTCCTATCACCATCTGATGATGGGAATCCTTTTATTGTTGTTTATGGTTAATTACTTCATTTTACTTATTTACATGATATTGTTATTTTATTGCTTATTGTTATTTACTGTTTATTTGACTGTTGTTGCACGATTCGATCCTGCTTAGCTCTTTTTCACCCTTACTACTTATGTGTGGTCTGTGGCCACATTTTGGTATCACATGGGAGCTTGTTAGGAATACAAACTCTCCGGTCCCACCCTGGACCTTCTGAATCATAACCTGCACTTTACCAAGATCCTCGGGTGATTACTGTGCTTATATATGTTTGAGAAGCACTGCTTTAATCCATTAGGCCTGTCCCACACCGTGCAGATGGCACTGCAGAATAACAGGCCCCTAAGGCCCGCGCATCATTCACAGGCTTGGTTCTGAAGCCTCCCACATCCTCTGTTTCTGACCCCATGGCTTGTCTTCCTTTATGAGGCCTCACTGCTTATCCGTGGCATAGGACACTACTTCTGTGGCTCTTGCCTTTTCTTTCCTTCTTAAATAGGATGGGGACCCTTCTTCTAGTTCTACCACCAAGGGGAGTAGGGACAGATGATAGAAAGCAAGGGAGCCCAGAGAGCACCTGAAAGGTGAGGAACAGAAACCATTTTAAAGTACCTCAGGTAAAAGTGTTTTATTAGAAAGCCACAACTTTCCTGGAAACTGAAAGAAAACTGTGTCCTCAGGACTCAGGCACCAGGGCTGCCCCAGGGCCCTCATGAGCCTTGATTTCTGGACAATGACACCAGTGTTCCACGGTCAGTGTGCTTCAGCTAGCCGCTAACTTGGCTGCTGTGTTTCTTAGATCAAATGGAGTGAGAGAGTGAGAGAGAGAGAGAGAGAGAGAGAGAGAGAGAGAGCGAGAGCGAGCGTTTGATGGCTCAGTCTGGTCTGTGGAGTGCTTCTCTGTATCTCGGGGGTGTGCTCTGACTGGCCCAAATAGCTGTGGTTCGGGGTGAGTTTGCAATGGACAAATCTGGCAGCTGGGGTTGGGAGTGAATCAGGTTCTCTTAGCTGGGAAAGTGGTGGGGGGAAATTAGCATCTCTAATACAATACCTTAAACCACAGGGAGGAAGGTAGATGCTGAGCTGGGGGTTAACCCTTATTTCTCTAGATCAGCTGACCTATAATATATCCTTAGACTTCTAGGCTCACTAGAACATGATGGCTCTGTTTAACATGGATTTATATATGTTTATAATTACCCTATGTATTTATAAAACAGATTTTATCTTTAGTCATGCTAGATATATCATTTCTTAAGACAGTGTCCAGATCACGTAAAGACATTATACATAGTATAAATAATCTGTAAGTAACCCATGGGAGAGTTTCACATACATTTAACTATTAGTTCAGGATTGATTAGTTTAGGATTAACTCAGAAGATGTTGGTAGTCCAGTTCAAAAGTTTTAAATGAGAACAGTGGATCAGTCTGCTTCAGTAAATGTTTTATTTAAAACTTTTGGTTTAGTGAACAAAAAATTATGTCTGTGTTTGGTTCAGTGTCCTGCAAATAAGGATGGTTCATTCCTGTTTTTGTAAACAGGATATTCCATGCAAGATCTAGATGTGTATATAGTAACACAACAGGCCTTAAGTATAAATCTCTAAAAGGAAGGGGAGAAAACTGAAAGCCCGTCTTGTTCTCCTTGTTGCCAGACTGGTTTCTAACTAAACCATCTTGATTAATGGGTTCTTGTGATATTTTAAAACTCGTTCTAGTAATGGAGATGCCAAACTGTCCCTGGTTAGACCATTCCAGTATGTTTTTCCCATGGGACATTCTTCTATAGAATTACCTGCAATTCCTCACATGGCAATTTACGTTCCCAGCCTTGTTTCCAACAGCTTGCAAGAATAGTTGGTCACTGTCTTCTGTCCATTGAGCAAACGAAGAAAGTTAACTTTCTTAAGCCGAAGATAAATAACCACACTTTTGCGTACAGACTCCTGAGTGACAACAAAAGGTATGATTAACTTGTCTTCAGTTTCATACCCAAGTGTCTTTAGAAGCTGCAAGTATGAGGTTTAAGTAAATCTGATGGCTACACCTTCACATGAGGCATATAATGCTAGGCAATTTCAAGGAAGCTGCCCAGACACACACTTAGCAAGCTAAAGACAGGTGAAGATTTTGTCTTTTTTTTTTTTTTTTTTAATTGAAGTAGAGTTAGTTTACAATGTTGTGCTAGTTTCTGGTATACAGCAAAGTGATTCAGTTATATATATTTTTTCTTTTTTTCATATTTTTTCCATCATAGTTTATTATAAGATATTGAATATAGTTCCCTGTGATATACAATAGGACCTTGTTGTTTATCTATTTTATGCATAGTAGTTTGTATCTGCTAATCCCAAGCTCCAAATTTATCCCTTCCCCATCCCCTTTCCCCTATGGTAACCATAAGCTTGTTTTCTATGTCTGTGAGTCTGTTGCTGTTTTGTAAATAAGTTCATTTGTATCACATTTTAGATTCCACATATAAGTGATATCATAAGATATTTGTCTTTGTCTGACTTACTTCACTTAGTGTGATAATCTCTAGGTCCATCCATGTTGCTGCAAATGGCATTAGTTCATTCTTTTTTTATGGCTGAGTAATATTCCATTGTATGCCACATCTTCTTTATCTATTCATCTGTCAGTGGACATTTAGGTTGCTTCCATGTCTTGGCTATTGTAAATAGTGCTGCTATGAACATTGGGATACATGTATCTTTTTGAATTAGAGTTTTCTCCAGATATATGCCCAGAAGTGGGATTGCTGGATCATATGGTAACTCTATTTTTAGGTTTTTAAGGAACCTCCATACTGTTCTCCATAGTGACTGCACCAGTTTACATTCCTACCAACAGAGTAGGAGGGTTCCCTTTTCTCCACACCCTCTTCAGCATTTATTATCTGTAGACTTTTTTGATCAAGGCCATTCTGACTGGTGTGAGGTGATACCTCATTGTAGTTTTGATTTGCATTTCTCTAATAATTAGCTATTTTGAGCATCTTTTCATGTGCCTCTTGGCCATCTGTATGTCTTCTTTGGAGAAACGTCTATTTAGGGCTTTTGTCCATTTTTTTGATTGGGTTCTTTTTTTCTTTCTTCTTTTTTTTTTTTTTTTTTTTTTTTTTTTTGGTTATTGGGCTGTATGAGTTGCTGTATATTTTGGAAATTAAGCCCTTGTGGGTCGCAGCATTTGCAGATATTTTCTGCCAGTCTGTAGTTTGTCTTTTCATTTTGCTGATGGCTTCTTTTGCTGTGCAAAAGTTTATAAGTTGGATTAGGTCCCATTTGTTTATTTTTGCTTTTATTTCTATTGCCTTGGAAGACTGACCTAAGCAAACATTGCTACAATTTATGTCAGAGAATGTTTTGCCTATGTTCTCTTCTAGGAGTTTTATGGTGTCATGTCTTACATGTAAGTCTTTAAGCCATTTCGAGTTTGTTTTGAAAGGATATCACTCTACCTGAATGAGTTCCCAAGCAAATGGAGACAGTTGAGAATGACAACTCTGAGATGATGTAAACCTTCATTAGCAACAGTATACATTTTCCATATCTGTTAAGTGGATTTGGTGGTGTGGGGCTACAGGCACATTTATAAAACGGAGGAGAAAAGACTTACAGTGAAATAGGATTATATCGACTTAGAATTCATAAGAATTTGGACAGAGAGGATTACATTTGCCTTTGGTTACTTATAAAGAGAGACCTTACAAAGCACATTAATAGGACTTAGAGAATTTTAGGGGACATGTTTAGCTTGCTTAAGAAAATAAGCAGCTCTGGTTCTTCACATTTGATATGTAGATCTTGAATTACCCTTCTTTATTTTTTTTTTTTTTTTATTTTTTTTTTTATTTTTTTTTTCTTTTTGTGGTATGCGGGCCTCTCACTGCTGCGGCCCCTCCCATTGCGGAGCACAGGCTCCGGACGCGCAGGCCCAGCGGCCATGGCTCACGGGCCCAGCCGCTCCGCGGCACGTGGGATCCTCCCGGACCAGGGCACGAACCCGCGTCCCCTGCATCGGCAGGCGGACTCTCAACCACTGCGCCACCAGGGAAGCCCACCCTTCTTTATTTTTTAAAGCAATTTTGACAGGAATTTTTTTATGGGGAAACTTTGTTAATGATATACTTATTTCTATGTTTAAAAGTAATAGAATGTCTTAATTCAGATTTTAATTTAATGTAGTCTTTTCCAAATGTTTAATTTACTTAGACTTTACTGTATTGATGTTCCAGAAAGAAATGCTTTGGGGTAGCAGAGTAAAAAAAAAAAAAAATTTAGATACTATAATCTCACTAATAGGGAAGACCTCCCCAGCCTGACCTTCAAGTAGAATGGCATACAGTGAATGCATGCAGCAAACTTGGAATTTCTTTACATAGAGCCAGTTTGGACTTAGGTGAACTAATGCCATCTTCTTTGAGTATTTACCATATGATGTCTATACTTTGGAAAAGGGACAATGTCTAGTCGTGTAAAGACTACCCGGACTTCTTGAGACAGGAGGGCAAAAGATTATTCAATAAGACAAGTTTATTCAGAGGGATGTGCTGTGAAGCTGACAGGAGTGGCAACTGTGGTCAGAGCCTTCAGGTGTTCCTCTGAGCTCACTCTCACCCAGCCCTCACTCCCCTGGGGACTCAGTTGTCCTGGCCTGGACAGTGGCTCAGTGCAGTCACGCCTGGCTCAGGCTGGAGCACTGGCTCTATTCTGGCATGACCGGAGGCCCTTGTGATGGTTCTCTCATCGATTGCTCTCCTCTATTTCATCTTTTGGTGAAAAGATGTCACAACAGGCAATCACAAGCAGAATCCTGGCTCTCCGAAACCACACTGGGCCGCTAATCTCTGACCCCAGGGCTTCATCTGTTTAGCGGTTCAATAACCCTTACTTTAAAAACCTGACTAGCAAGATTTCAGTCCCATCTGCCCTGAGGGAGTCT
This sequence comes from Kogia breviceps, assembly GCF_026419965.1. Classification (NCBI taxonomy): domain Eukaryota; kingdom Metazoa; phylum Chordata; class Mammalia; order Artiodactyla; family Physeteridae; genus Kogia; species Kogia breviceps. The sequence continues at coordinate 51,692,044 of NC_081318.1, forward strand.
CTTTAAAATCCTATTTATAGTGCCTAATCAACATAATCCTATTTGCAAGTATAGTATCATAAGTAATGAACCATTTGATTTGCAAATTTCCTAATGCCATTAATCTGACAATTTTTGTGCCAGGTCAAGCTGCCTGAGAGGGTTGCCTTCACTAATAATATCTCCAGGCTGATGCCTTGGTGGTTTATTTCAAGGGGATAGTCTGGAAAAGAGGGCGTTTTCTGCATCCTTGTGTCAGGCCTTTTGCCCCAATTTGTCAAAGTCAGTGAAGGTATAGGATTAGGTGTGAGATAACAAGGTTCTGTTTCAGATTTGGCCCCTACATGGCTCTATGATCTTGGACCAGGCACTTAACTCCTGAGGGGATTGAGCTAACTGGACACTACATGATCCTCTCCTCCAGGGAGACCTCCCCAAACTCCCAGAATGAATGTCTCTGTCCACACCCCACAGTTCTCCATGTGTGTGCTTCTATCAATGACCAATGACATTATATTGAAGTTATTAATTTACAGTCTTGTTGACCTTAAACAAATTGACTGCCAGTTATTTCTCCAGCAAAAATGGGTTTATTTGGGATCAGCAAAGAATTGCAGTTCAGGGTCTGCAACCATGGCAAGCCAAATGCAAAGCCCATGCAAATCCCCCCACTAAAAGGAGAGGAGAACTGTTTTATAGAAGGGAAAAGGAAGTTAGGAGGGCTATAGCAAACAGAGTCCACTGGAGGAGTTCGAAGTATGGTGGCTTTTCCTTGGCTGAGTTGTAACAGTCTCTCATTGGCCAAGATCTTGCCAGAAGAGGAAGTCTTTCTTCTTCCTGTTGGGCTCTGCATGAGAGCGCCCCCTTCTGGCCTCCTGACTCTATTTTAACTGAGGTTTCTGTTTATTAATTTTTACAGTCTTTTTTTTTTACTCACTCAGGTGCAAGCTCTCTAAGGGCAGGGACTGGGTCTTATTCATCTTCAACCCCCTGGCACCTAGCAAGTGACTGGCACATAATAGGAAATCAACACGTTTGCTAATCTGAACTGATTCTAAATTAGGCACTATTCAAGAATTTCGGGAGAAGTCAAAAATCTATAGAGGTAATATTTACTAGTGAATCTTATCATAAATGTTGACCAATAAAGTTGAACAAATGATTCTTATCCTTGACTACACATTAGAATCATCTAGAGAACTTAACAACAAATAAACAAAAACAATGGCCTGTCCCCCCCTCCATTACTATATTCTGATTTAATTGGTCACTGTTCTCACCCTTTTCTACAAAGGGGGTCACCACCCCCAGACCCTTCCCCCAGGCATTTCTGCATGTTCTGGGTTCAATAAATCTTACTCACTGGTCTAAACCTTATTCAAAGCGGGCATCAAGCTATTACTATCTATTGGACTTTTTAAAACCTCATACATAAAACATCAAACAAGTAATACATGCTCATTGTTTAAAAAACTTTAAAAAATGCATGTAAGTTGGAAGATAAAAGTACCTGTAATTTTATTATTCAGAGATTATTACGTTTTTACATTTTGCTATATCTCCTTCCCAACATACATCTTCCTAAAAGAATGCAGATTCTGTTTTGTAACTTGCATTTTTTCACTTCGCAGTACATTGTAAACACCTTTCTACGTCAATGAAAACTTTTCTTCACCACTACTGATTAATTTTTCATGGACAGAACAACTGAGTTGTGCTTTTTCAACCTCTTTCTTTGCAGACCTAGATAGGCATGATCTCAGATGCCTTTAGAATTTAGATTTGTTTTGAAAATAGTGTTGTTTCCCTTAACATCTCAAACAATAATTTCCCCCAGAAGATATCTGGTAAAGAATATTTTCTACTGTTTGGGTATCCATTCCATGTGATGTATAGCATTTTGAACACAATAGGAGATCTGAGGATAAATGATCATGCCAGATTGGATTCCTATGGTTGTGTTAACGCTAACCAGCCTGCACTTAGATACAAAATTTCCTTGGAAGATTTTCCATAAATGGTTTGAATTCTGTGCACAGGATATATGAAACAATGGTACTCAGCTATCAAAGGGTAGAAATTTTTATAAGTAAAAATTACACAAATAAACTCTGTGTTTAACCTGAATTGTAGTCTAGAAACAGAATGCACCAACAAAGTTGCTGCCTGATCCTTGTAAAGGGTAAAAAGAAATATGAAATCATTTTAAAAAATCACCAGATATATCTATGGGGATGGTCAGATAATCTATATACCTCCTGAATTACCAAGAGATTCTGGATGGAGATATTTTTCTTGCCCCATGCACCGCCCCACTTCCCCGCCAAAGTTTCAGAAACTCTGGAAACCACCTGCTATATTGAGCCACTATTACTAATATTAATACTGAACACTAACACAGAGTGGTTTTAGTCTGATCTCTCCCAGGATCACCACTTGCCCCCCTGTAGAATGTGGGAAATTCCACGGTTACAGACTTACCCAACGCTTGCTCTGTGCTTCAATATACATCTATCCTTGCTTAACATCTTTAATGCATTCCTGGAAACTCTGCCACTGAGTACAAAGCTGTTAAATGAACAAGTGCTTCAGTTTGTCTTAATGAAAAAAATTATGAGTAATTTCACCCCAATCCAAGATACCTAAGCACATTTCACTAACCCTCATGAAAACATTTCAGTTGAATGATAAAGACAAAGTTATCTAAGTAATATATAACAATGTGAAAATAGATGTAATTTGTAGATAAAAAGTAATGAAATATTAAAGGAGGGAGAGAAGTCTGCTAGCAGGCACTGGTGGTGGAGGAGGGGTGCAGGGCATGGAAGGTGGGGTGTCAGGTGATTGACCCAGGCAACGATTCTGGGGCTCAGCAGTGCACTCAAAATGCATTTAACAATAAAATTAAAGCACAGGAAAACACCTGTACAACAATATAAAGGTGAGAGGCTTTGGAGGTTTGTGAAAATGGTGCATATGCTCATCACAGACCGAGGAGCCACAGAAGCTGCTTCTTTCTTGTCTTAGTCACTCAGTGTAAATGCAAAGGCAAAGCATTTCACATCCGTCCAAACATGGGGCACAATTCAGATTTGTTCCACATGATATTTGGTAACTAGAAACTTTTGTACTGAATAAGTGGATGAGTGTGTTTTTGACTGAAACTGAAATGTTGAAATAGCACTTCTCATGATGTGTTTAGTGTATTTTTGAATGAAACAAAAATTCAAAAAAGAAGTCATTGCCTGAAAACTGGTTTCACTTTTCAAAAGCCATTATGGTGAAATGTCATTAACCGAAAGTCTGTCAGTTAAGTCTAGACAAATATGCTGTAGTCAGAGACATGTTTTGGTCCTTTAGAAGTGAATAATGTAGTTCTGGATGTTTCCTTTATATGGGTCATTTCACCCACCTGGATAGAGTCCAGGATTTCTCATAATGAGCTTGCTTTTTAGACTTTTCTAATTTTAATTTCCATTAAAGAGACAGTTTACTGGTAGCTCAAAGATTGATGTGAGTACAAGATGGATTTAAGATAATTGTGGAATGTATAATGAATACACAAAAAGGTTATAGAAAAGCACATGGCAGTTATCACATTTTTCAGTAATAGCTGAGTCTCACCAAATGGCAGCAGCCATTTACTGTTTTAGCCAGCCCTTCGTTGCTATGTTAATAGCTCAGTCTATCTGCAATCATTTCCATGTTTTTAGCCATTTAGGCATCCCATTTTGTTAGAGCATGGGAGACTTCTGGCATTAGGAAACAGAAATTCCTTAAATATGAGTTGCTAACTGACATTAGCTGTTAAATAATTGGAGTGGCACCTTTAGTAAGAGAATGCAGGATGAAGCTGAATGCTAAAAAGGATGCTTTCCCTGATTTTCAGAAGACTAGACTACATTTTGTAATCAAAGAATAAACCTCTGGTCTTTTCACTTACAAAATATGATTACTACATGTTGACCAAGGCAGAAACAGAATAAAGCAGCAAGGAATAATTTTAATTTTGCCATTCAACATATGAGAAGTAGGACATAATATGTCTCTTTTAAAAATAAAAACACTGGTAAGACTCTAAAATAAAGCATTCCTTCTACAGTAATACAAGCAACCTACCAACCTCCTACAAATTCAACTATAGCCACAAGGGGGAAAGAGACCTCCAGTGATGTTATGGGGCTTGGAGGGCAGAATATAATGAAGGTCTTGTCTTGCTACTCTGCATTTTTACCTTGAATTTATTAGGTATATGCTTTTTCTTTCCATAATGCATTATGCACTCCCTCTAGTGTCAGAATTTATATATGATCCGAAACCCAGTTTGACAAAGTGCTGCTATAAACATTAGAGTAAGGTTCAGGCTCCTAATTATGCCATATTTCAAAGATATTAAAGGCCACCTAATAACATGAAGAATGGCCCTGCATGAAGTCTCTCTGGCTCAGAAAAGAATGCATATTTTAACCTGTGTTATGAAGAGACCTCTTCCAAGCCTTCCTCTCCTCCCCAAAGTGACCTATAAATAAGCTGAGAGCTTTATGAAAGCTTTAAATTCCTTTAATAATCTGAAGTATTTATTAAATTCTAAACTCTGTAACTAAAAAAAAAATCCTACATAAAAACAAACAAAAAATGACCAGTGACGAAAGAAAACCTCAACTAGAAAGTAAAGCCTGTGGAAACATCATAAAATGTGTTGTCATAAAGATTTGCACAAGTTTATTAGCTATTTTCTTTCCATGTCTCTTTAAGGAACTGGAAGTTATAATGGCTGTTGTTTGTTTCAATCACCTCACATAAACGCTGTTGTTGATGGCCTCTCCAACATAGACCTCTCCTTTCTTCTTCCTAACATGCCTCTACGTTGTTTAGCTGCTCATCTCTTTCCCATCCAGCCCAGAGGCTCTGGGGAAAGCTGACACCCCCCACTGCAGGGGTGGCCCTGAGTGACCTGTGGGTAATCCCAACTTTCTTCCCAGCGATGACTTAGTAACACGCATGTGACTCAATTTTGGCCATTGTTCTGGGTGAGCTTCCAGAAGTGACACTTTTTTTTTAGATGCTGGCACGCACTGATGTGAGGTTTGGAACTACTGCAGCCATCCTGTTACTCAGCATGAGGATGAGACTGACACTGGGGTAGGTTAGGGGCCAGAGAATCGCAGGGTAATGCAGCAGGCGCCCTTGAACAAATCAGCTCTGGAGCCCACACTATTGGTGGGCTTCTAAGTATGGGAAGCAATAGGTGCATGAGCATTTAAGCCAGTTTAATTAGGGATTTTTATTACTTGCAGCAAAAATGATCTCCAAAATTATAACTATTGTCATATGTAATTAAACTGTCTTCTTATATTGAAAACTCAATTACATAAAAACCCAGTTTTACATCCACTTTCATGCCAGTTTATGCAGAAAAATACAATACAACAGTAAGTTAATGAGGACTGTATTCATTGTCTAACCACCCCAAAACTTAGTGGCTTAAAACAATATAATAAACATTTATGACCTGTCAGAGTTTTTGTGGGTCAGGAATTTGAGAGCAGCCTAGCTGGGTGGTTGTACTCAAGCTCTCAGCTGGGGCTGCACTCATCTGAAGGCTTGCCTGAGGCTGAATGATCTGTTTCCATGACAGCACACTGACCCAGCTGGCACTTGGTGCTGGATGTTGGTGGGAGGTCTTAGTTCCTCCCCACATGGCCACTCTACAGGCTCTTTGACTGTCATTGAGACATAACTTCTGGCTTCCCAAAGAGTTAGTGAGCTATCTAAGAAAGTCAGAGCCAGGTGGAAGCTATTCCTTTTATGATCTAGCTTCAGAAGTCACATAGGATCATTTCTACCACATTCTAATCACTGGACGCAGATCTCTGAGTTCATTCCACATTCAATAGGAGGAAAATAGGCTCCACCTTTCAAAGGGAGGAAACTACCACGAGGCTACTCCTCTACAGAGAATATACTAGGAACCATCATTGAACTGTGTTTTCCTCATGTCTCTAGGAATACAACTACTGTAATAATACAAACAACCACCACTTTTAATTATCTGCCAGACCTTCTTTAAGGAGCTCTGCATATATTAAGTCATTTAATTTTCACATCAATCCTATGAATTAGGTACTATTATATTTTTCGCTTTACAGTTATGGAGACCGAGTCACAGAGCATTATGTAACTTGTCCAAGGTCATACAACTAGAGAGTTTCAAGCATTATGACCCCAGAGTCTGGGCTCTTAAGTATCTCATATTCTCTCCTTGCTAGTCTACAGCTGTAGGTATTGTCCAGGAGTGCTATTGGTAATTACCTGTATTTCATTGGCTCTCTGTCTTCTCATGCAGACCTTAGACCCTCCCAAACATTCCTGGTTGTTGCCAAGGGCTGTATTTATGTGCTTATAAAAGGCTAGGATGTGGCATCAGCCACGCCTTTCCTCTCTCCTCATCTGGCTTACTTCTTCATGTTCCCACTGGATATCAGCATCACCCTCTCCAAGGTCACCGTATAGAAGGGCAACAAGCTGAGCTATTAGTTACCAGTATATCAGAGTGTTTTTAACGAAACAGCCCTTTCCACTTTTACTTTGATGGTCAGCTATACTTCTCCACCCCACATGTACACATCTCCTTTCCTTGTATATGAAGCCCATTTTCCTCCTGCCTCTCTCCTTGTAGAACCTGCCCCTGCCTCTTCTTAGGAAGAGTCCTCCCCTTGGAGACTCCACAGTCATCATGCTAGTGAATTTCTGGCAGACCTTCCCCACAGGTTCACCGGACATGTCCAGGGGGTCTCAACCCCGGTGGTAGACAGAGTTTAGACCCCATCTGTGATTCCTACCACATTAAAAAAGAAAAGGAAAGACAATGCTACATGATAAAACCAGATTCCAAGAAAATGGGGGAATTCCTAAATAATTCTCACCTATAAATAACTCATTTCCTTACATGTAAATAAAATTTCTGCCTGGATACTTAGACATTTCAGACACAAGTCAATTAGTTGCAAATCTTCCCACCTCTAACACATGCTCCTGAGGTTTCTTCAGTCATTCTTTCCAGAAATCTCATTTAGCAGCTACTGTCTCCCAGGCAAAAGCCACACAAAGGGTAGCAGCACTGAGCAGACAGACACATTCCCTGACTTCATGGAACGTTAGCCAAGCAGGGTGTAATGGCAGGGGGACTGCCACTTACCGACCATATTACCAGGGAAGGACTTGTGGCTGTGAACACGTGTGTGAAACCTCTTAACTTCTACATCTGACACATTTCACTGAAAGGAAACCAGGAGCCTTTGGAACTAGGTCCACTAAATTCTTGCCATTGTGATTCTGGCATGAAAGCCTTGTATGCTTCTCAGGGGTATCAACACAAGAAATTACAGGCAGACTTAAAAAAAACTGGAATGAGGCATAGATTTGTCTTCAGCTGAGTAGCAGAATAGGCTCCAGCCCACATCAATCTCTCCCTGGCTAATTTACAGTGTTAATAAATCTGTACCACACTCTTCAGCACTTGAATACTTGCTCATGTGCCATCTGGTACAATTTTAAATGGCTTCCAGTCCATCCATGAGTTAGCTGCCCAACAAGCTAGTTAGCTCCTCAAAGGGAGGGAGTTACCTCTCTCCTTGGGGCTGAGCTAAGGCTGGCTCTGCAGTGCACCTTAGTGACACCCCAGCAGGCCCCACTGTGTCTCATGCTTCCCTGGGGTGTCCCCACCCCTTCTCTTCTTCAAACTCATCACTATGGGCTTGGCTTTTTGCCTCAGCATCCTCATCTTGCTCCCATCCCCTCAGGGCCTATCTCTGTTATCTTCTTTTCTCTATTCCCAGCTTGGAGGTGTTCTGCTTTCTATTCATTCACGTAATGCACGTTTACTGAGTGTTACCATATACCAGGCACTGTGCTGGGTGCTAAAGACACAAAGGCAGCTAGGACATGGCTTCTTGCCTTAAAGGGGTTCATAGTCCCATGAGGGGAGAGACTCAAGTGAAACATGGATTATGGGACCACGTGAAAAGCAACACGGTAGAGGTAGGTGCAGGGTACTGTGAGAGGCCCAGGAATGTAAAGCAGGTGGGAGCATTAAATTAGACTCCCCAGGCATAAACGGGTTTCTTTTTTAACACTTTAAAGGGTCAGTGTGTGATAAACAGATGACCCTAAAATATTCCAGCTGCGAGAAGCCGAAGTAGCCTAATTCACTATTGTATCACAGATGAGGAGAGAGACCCAGTGAAGGGAAGGTCGTTGTCAAAGGTTACATCCCCTGCTGCTGGTGAAGCCAAGACTGGAGTCAGGGCTGGAGTGTGGCCAGATATGGTGGTGAGGAGGGTGGTGGAAGGGTGATGGTGCTACAATTCAGGTGTGGAAGAAAAACCGAAACGGTTAAGCCATTAGTACAATAACTCAGGTGAGAAATGACAGATGAAGACATGATGGTGGTGTGGACCAGCTGGAGGGGGTGAAAAGTGGTCAGACTCTACCTACATTTAAAAAGAAAAGCTGATAGAATTTACTCATGGCCCGGATATGGTGTGTGGAAGAAAGAAGAATCCAGGATGGCTCCAAAGTTTGGGTCTGAGCAATTGGAAGCTTAGAGTTCAACAACTAAGATGTAGAAGATGACAGAAGGAATAGAAGGAAATAAGGATCTGTTTCAGAACATGTTAAATTTGTGGTGCCTTTTAAATGTTCAAGGAGAGAGGTCTGCTTGGCAGTTGGATAGACAAGACTGAACTTGGGCTAGAGATAGATATTTTGGATGCATCGGCATGCAGATGGAATTTTAAGCCACTAGAGGATGAGATCACCTAGGGAAAGAGTGAAGACAGAGAAGTCAAGTCTGAGGACTCAGCTTTAGACACTCCAGTGTTTCGAGTGGGAAAGATAAGGTAGGAAGAGAACCAAGAGAGGAAGGTTTCCTGGAGGCTAAGAGAGTATCTCGGGGGGCATGAAATGAGCTACTGTCAAATAACACTGATATGTTCAATTAAATGGTTAGTGAGAAATTACGACTGGCTTTGGCAAGATGGAGGTCATTAGAGGCCTCAATAAAAGCAGTTTTGGCAGAGTGAAGGGGAGGAACAGCCTGAGTGGATTCAAGGAAGAATGGGAACAGAGAAAGTAGACAGAAAACTCTTTAGGAGAGTTTACCATACAGGGGAGCAGAGAAATGAGGCAGTATCTGGAGGAAGTTGTAGAGTCAAGAGAGTTCTTTCCTCTCTCAGGTGGGAGATTACAATCTCTTTGTATTTGATGAGAATGAGCCAGAAGAGAGGATGCAACTGTTGATGCGGGCGAGAGAGGCTACACCTGAAAGAGCTACCTTCTGAGTAGAAGAGAGGGTGGGAGGGAGAGCTGGAGTAGAGGGCTTACCCAGGGGCGGGGGCTCACTGTTTTAACAGGAGAGAAAGTTGAGGAGGTGGGTACAGGAGGTTCTGGTGGTGGGAGCGTGTGGAAATTTATTTCTGATTCCTTCTGTTTTCTCAGTGAAGGAAGAAGCCAAGAGAGAAAAGTGGGGAAGAAGTTGTTAGATGTTTGAGAAGAGAGGAAGAGTCAGAAAGTTGGGACAGTGAGCCAACTAGGTCAATATAGTGGGGCAACAAGACCCCGTTAGAGTTTTATGCTCACCCGTTTACAGTGAGGCCAATCAGCACCGTTGTGTGTCTTGCTTTAGTCCCACCCAGCTGCTTGGGTGCTGGTGAGAAGTAAGCAAAGGTTAATGCATTTAACCAGATGCGTTAGCCGTATGTTTCTGACGGTTGGACATCTGGGGCTTTGCTGACCCTGGAGAGATTTCCCTTCCTGGGGCTGCCACTTCCTAGAGATAGTAAGGGACTTGCCTGTGAGCAGGCCTTTCGTGTGCAAATCAACCAGTCCAGAGCCCACACTCTCAACCACATCCTCTGTTGCCTTTCACACTCTGGGCACCATTCCCCTGCTCGAATCACCCCAGGGCCAGGGCCAGACAACCAGGGACAGCCCCTTTGCCCCAGAGCCCTCTGAAAGTATTCAAACTAGCCTATTCTAAACCTGCTTGCGCTGCCTCACTTGTTCCTTCCTGCGGAAACCACAGGAAAGGCTCTTGCCCCTGCTTCCCCCTCGTTCCTCTGCCTCCTGACCCCGGTGCTTCCCTGTGTGACACCCCCATCACATCCTCAGCACAGTATGCCCCCTCTTCCTGGGATCTGTGAGTAAACACATCAGCTTTTCAGAGGCAGTCCTCTTCTCATCTGTTGGCCTCACCATACCAAATAATAACAAAATCTACATCTGGAAATACCAGAATTGTGTTTGGCCAGGGGTGAGGGAATGAATACAAATACGAACCAAGGAATCTAAACTGGGGAAGGAGGAAACTCGGGACATAAGAGGTAGAGTGACAGTAAAAAGTACTAGGGTCAATAGACTGGGGTTCTGTAGGGTTGGAGAACCATTGGAATCCGAATGACTGGGAGGGAGACAGAAAAATAGGGGATGGTGGTCAGACGGCAGGATGACTGTGACTGAGATTATTGAGGGTGGGCACTTATGGACAAGGACTCAGTCTAGGGCATGGCCAAGGGAGCAGATGGCTGACTGTGGGGTGTGGAAAATCACTGGAGGAACAAAGGTCAAGTGTGAGAAGTCAGGGTTTTAGAATACTCGATTTGGATATTGAAGTCACTAAGAATTGTATCAGGGATAGAGTTGAGGGGGGAGAGAGTGAATCAGGTGCTAAAATCCTCAAGGGATAAGGAGGACTGCCCCAGAGGTGAGTAAATGACTTTGACAATTTTATTACAGTCTTTAAAGGCAATAGTACATCAAACATGAATCTGGGCATAGGACCGCAGCCCACTTTACTTCTTCCTAGAAATCAAGTAGAGGGAGCCCATTTATCCTTGCTGGCAGATAAATATAACACTGCTTTTATAGATATCAGTTAGTGCAGCTGCATTCAAGCAGCTGCTCCACACTGCCCTCAAATTTCCTAGAGGTGCCTAAGGGACTATCAGTTCGGTGGGTGGTGGGTAGCAGGGGAGGAGGGAGGGAACAGGGGGTGTGGATAGGGATTAACTGTCTACTAAAAAGGAGAATGAAGAGATGGGCTCTGTGCTCTCTGCTCCACCTCCATTCAACTCGAGAAGCTCTATTTTTTCATTGCTTATATTTGGGATTTTCATTTGTGTTGTGAAATATACATAGGACACATGCAACTCTTTCAAACTTTTCCATACTTATGAATTTAGGATTTGAAAGGGATTCCAAACACATTCCTTACAAATACCATCAGTTTAGTGTATGGGTTTTCATCGTGTAGAACAATTATGATGAGGCGCATAGGGTTTAAGTCATGGCCCATATAAACCTATGAAATAGAGTACTGGGTTATAAAGATATTCTGCTCTTCTTGAAATAAATGTTTCAGGAATTCTTTCATTGGGAGCAATTTATTTCTCCCATTTTATTTGCAAAGTTTTCATTCTAGTGAGTAGAACTGAAGTTTAGGCAGAGGTGTATAATACATACTGACAAATATAGCCATTCAATTTTTTTTTGCTCTGATATAATTTTATCGTGGCATATGTTTTGTCAAGATGTTGTGACATTACCTTAGGGAAGGCTGACGCATTCTCCTGACTTTACAATGTCAATGTTTTGACTCAGTGAATGTTTTCTTCAGGACAAACACTGAAAGTTGGCAAATCCATTTTGCTGAAAAGCCTCCTGGATTATACACTATCCATCCCCAAAGATGAAGCCTGACCACTGAGAACTTGTTTTTTGTTTGTTTGTTTGAAATCACAGAGAAAAGCTTTGAATCTATGGTTACTCCTCTGTGTGAAAGTCAAGAAATTGACTTGTCCCCATTTATTTTTTCCCAAGAAGGCAATCTTGCCTCTTCTTTATAAAGCAAACTCCAAAAAGTGTCCCACCAGGTGAAATGAACAAGCAGTAACTCCCTTGCTCCAGTGCACAATGTACTGGATCAAAAAAGTCTTGCTTATCTGGTATTTGGGTAAATTTGATGTAGAATAATGAAATTGGCTCACCTGGGTTTCTTCTGAAGTTCAAACATGCCTGGAGCAGCAGTTACTCTGGGGACTTCAGGCAGATTAGATTTGAGGTCTCCAGGGCTGGCTGTGCAGAGTGGCACCTGCAGAGGCCACAGACAATATATCTGTGCTTATGTGGAAGCCTGGACTTGATGTGCACTGTTGTTCCTTAATTATGTCTCCCTGAGAAGGTTCAAAACATTCTTTGTAAACCTACTTGGGGTTTTTCTCCTCTGCTAAGAAACGAGCAGTGGACCTTCCTCTCAGCTGGTAATAATGGGTTTAGATGCTAGCTGCTATCAGCATCACAGATAGTTTGGGTCACCGGGTCCAGGGGTCACTCTCTGAGCTTCAGTAAGAGTGCCACGATTAGAAAAGAGCTGTTAGATGGAGTGATATAAATTTAGACCTGAATCCAAGCACTTAAACCCAATCCTCTTGGACAGACTACTCTCTTATTCTTGGTAGGGGTGCTTTTGATTTAAATAGGATACATTTGGTTTCAAACATTTACGCCTTTTAAAAAATCACATATCTATAGACTCAAGCATGACAGGCAATGCATCAAGGCAGTAAGAACACTATTTGGAGTCAGAAGACCTCAAAACCTGGCTCTGATACTAACAGTGCAATTGTAGGACAAATATCTAACGTTTCTGAGTTTCTCTCTTTCATCTACCTCACAGAGCTGTTGTGAGGGTCAAGTGAAACTTCATAATGGCTCATTCAGATACCAGGTGTAGGTACTATGAAGGTTATTGTGTATACTTAAAACACAAGGATCCTTGTTGTTTAGCCTCTCCTTGTAGACAAATAAATGTTAAGTTGTTCTTATGGGGGTGGCTAGATGCATATCCAGTGTTCAGCACAGTTTCTGCCATATAATTCCTACTGTATTTGCTAGTCGTTGAATGAATGAAACCTTCAGAGACCTAAGTGTGTGGTGTTAGAATTCCTGGGTCCTATGGGTAGGATGGCTGGGCTTTCACTGCTGCAAATACCAATTACCACTATCTGCTCACATTTCTTACTGGTTCAAGAGGGTCTGGGGTATCCCCAGGTGCTGGGAAGGAGTACATGATCCCAGTTGGTGGGAGCCATGGCAGACCTAAGACATGGGGATACTTGGAGGGTACCTTGGGCAAGTGAAGAATGAGTGAGGGATACTACTAAAGGCAGAGTCTCTAGAAACATTTGCTTGGACTTGGCCTTGATCATTCATTCTTGGAATGACTCCATTCGATCCCAGGATAGCCAAGGGCCTTGATGTGCAAGGGGATATCTGTCAATGGCTGGCCTAACTGGGAGTCACATAATCAAGGATGCTCTCTGAGGTCCTAGCAGATGTGAAGCCTTTAGATCTCACTTCCTATTTGGAGGAGAGAGGATTTCTTTTCATATTCATTACATCAAGTTCTGCTTCCACCTTGGATATAGAAAACTGAAGAAAATGTCACCCTTTTTAACAGGTAAAACCTTGATAAACAACAAAATTATAATTCTTCTGGAAACCATTAGAGATCTGAGGTTGTGGGCAGATCAGGTGGGCAACCAAATAGCCTGAAATCTAAGAAAAGACAGGGAGTTCCAAGGAGAGATGGGAGGGAAGCACTGGCTCAGCTGTGCAGAGTGTGAGTGGAAAAGATGCCAGGGTCACACAAGTGAATAAGAATTCAGCTAAAACTTTAAATGGTTGCCATGTCAAGTGTGGATGAGGTTGAGAGTACAGCATCCCGGGCAGCTGCAGTTACAATGGGAGTGCACTTTACTCCATGGATCTTACCAGGTTCTCACTGAGAAAGACTGGCCTGGAGGGGGCAGTGGACAAATAATATGTGTAGATATGACCCCTTCTAGGAGGTGGACTTTAATTCCCTCCCTTCAGTATGAGCTGGACTTAGTGACTCGTTTCCAACAAAGAGAGTATGGAAAGTGGAAAACTAATTTTATAGTGGAGAAAACTGCTCAAGATCAAGGTCACATTAACCAGGAAGTCATGAGGACATCATGTTCCCTGATATGATGCTATGAGAAGGGCACTTCACCTCTGTATTCATCCCTCAAATCCTTAACCCCAGTCTAATCATGAGAAAACAGAAGACAAACTCCAGCTGAGGAACATACTACAAAATACCTGACTGGTACTAAAAGTGTCAAGGCCATGAAAAACAAGGAAAGATGGAGAAACTGTCACAGATGAGATTAAGGAGACAGAGGGACCAGATGCAAGGTGGGCTCCTGGGTGGGATCCAGAACAGAAAAATGTCAGTGAAAAAACTGGTGAAATCCAAATAAAGTCTTAGCTGAGTTAACAGTAATTTACCAATGTCGATTTCTTAGTTTTGATAAATGTACCATGTTCTGTAAGATGTAGACATTAGGGGAAGCTGGTGAAGGGTATATGAGAACTCTGGAAAATTTAAGAAAATTGAAATCGTTATCAACCATCTTTTCTGACCACAACACTATGAGATTAGAAATCAATTACAAGAAAAAAAACTGTAAAAAACACAAATACATGGAGGATAAACAGTGCACTACTAAATGAGCAAGAGATCACTGAAGAAATCAAAGAAGAAATGAAAAAAATACATAGAAATAAATGACAATGAAAACACGACGACCCAAACCTATGGGATACAGCAAAAGCGGTTCTAAGAGGGAAGTTTATAGCAATTCAATCCTACCTCAAGAGACCAGAAAAATCTCAAACAAACAATCTAATCCTACACTTAAAACAACCAGAGAGGGCTTCCCTGGTGGCACAGTGGTTGAGAGTTCGCCTGCCGATGCAGGGGACATGGGTTCATGCCCTGGTCTGGGAAGATCCCACATGCCGCGGAGCGGCTGGGCCCGTGAGCCATGGCCGCTGAGCCTGTGCATCCAGAGCCTGTGCTCCGCAATGGGAGAGGCCACAACGGTGAAAGGCCCGCGTACTGCAAAAAAACAAACAAACAAAAAACCAAAACAAAACTAGAGAAAGAAGAACAAAGAAAACCCAAAGTCAGCAGAAGGAAAGAAATCATAAAGATCAGAGAAGAAATAAATGAAATAGAAAAGAATAAAACAATAGTAAAGATCAATAAAACTAAAAGCTCGTTCTTTGAAAAGATAAACAAAATTGATAAACCCTTAGCCGGACTCAGCAAGAATAAAAGGGAGAGGACGCAAAGCAATAAAATGAGAAATGAAATAGGAGAAATTACAAGTGACACTGCAGAAATACAAAGGATTATAAGAGATTACTACAAACAACTATATGCCAATAAAATGGACAACCATGAAGAAATGGACAAATTCTTGGAAAGGTACAATTTTCCAAGACCGAACCAGGAAGAATTAGAAAATATAAAGAGACCTATCACAAGTAATGAAATTGAAACCATAATTAAAAATCTTCCAACAAACAAAAGTCCAGGACCAGATGGCTTCACAGGCGAATTCTATCAAACATTTAGAGAAGAGCTAACACCGATCCTTCTCAAACTCTTCCAAAAAATTGCAGAGGGAGAAACACTCCCAAATTCATTCTATGAAGCCACCATCACCCTGATACCAAAACCAGAAAAAGATATCACAAAAAAAGAAAATTATAGAGCAATATCCCTGATGAACACAGATGCAAAAATCCTGAGCAAAATACTAGCAAACAAAATCCAACAGCATCTTAAAAGGATCATACACCATGATCAAGTGGGATTTATCCCAGGGATGAAAGGATTCTTCAGTATACGCAAATCAATCAGTGTGATACACCACATTAACAAAATAAGGAATAAAAACCATATCATCTCAATAGATGCAGAAAAAGATTTTGACAAAATTCAACACTCATTTTTGATAAAAACTTTCCAGAAAATAGGCATAGAGGGAACCTACCTCAACATAATAAAGGCCATATATGATAAACCCACAGCAAGCATCATACTCAATGGTGAAAAACTGAAAGCACTTCCACTAAGATCAGGAACAAGACAAAGATGTCCACTCTTGCCACTCTTACTCAACATACTTTTGGAAGTCCTAGCCACAGCAATCAGAGAAGAAAAAGAAATACAAATTGGAAGAGAAGAAGTAAAACTGTCACTGTTCGCCAATGACATGAAACTCTACATAGAAAATCCTAAAGATGCCACCAGAAAACTACTAGAACTAATCAATGAACTTGGTAAGGTTGCAGGATACAAAATTAATGTACAGAAGTCCCTGGCATTCCTATACACCAACAATGAAAAATCAGAAAGAGAAATTAAGGAAACACTCCATTTAACCACTGCAACAAAAAGAATAAAATACCTAGGAATAAACCTGCCTAAGGAGGTGAAAGACTTGTACTATCTTGGCAGACTTTCTGTAAGTGTAAACATGTTCCCAAATGAGGGGTGTGGGAAGGTTTTACTGTAGGGGGAAAGAGGGAACTTCTTGAGGTGATGGAAATGTTCTATGTGTGTTTGTCAAAACTTATTGAACTATACCCTTAAGAAGGTGAAATTTACTATATATAAGTTATACCTCAGTAAACCTGAGTTAAAAATAGACTCATCACTGTTGGGGACTTATACAGATGTGAGGCTTAGAGAATGAAAGTGAAAGCCTCATTCTGTAGTAAACTCATCATGCCCTTATGCTTCTCCTATTAAGAACTCACTTTTAATACAGGGGGAAAAAAATCATGTTTACCTCAAATTGCTTTTTTCTAAAGTGCAAACTATGGGAGATGGGCCAAATTTTCATTCTCTGTAGCCCAGTAGGAATACTTATAGACATCTCAGCAGCTCTGGCACAATAAACAGAACCAGGGAGTCCACATTGCAACAGAAACTCTGGGCGAGCGTAGATCAATGTCTCCTTTGCACATACCTCTTCCTGTTGGTAAAACAGCTGCACCACATGAGTGTTGCTTGCAGCAACTGGGTGGCTCTTTAGAGCAAAGGAGAGGACTTTTAAAAATGTTTAAAAAATATGTATATGGCATAAAATTAAAATACAAAATAACTTAGACTTATTAATAAGATTCCATTCACCTCTGTTCCCTAGCCCCTTTGGGTAACCAAAGTTGCTATCCTTCCAGAGACATTTGATGCATATATGAGCATATGCATTATTCTTTTTTAATGCAAATGGTAGCGTAATATACACTCCTTTCTTCACTTTGCTTTATTTTATTATTATTTTAAAAGTATGCCTACCTCATTACAAAATGAATTTGAAGTTTATTATAGTACATGAAAAGTAATAGTTTAGGAAAATAAGATTAGAAAAAAATAGCCAGGGGTTAGTTTAGTACAAAATATTCATCCCTGAAGATGCTGTACATCCAGAGAGTTGGGCTACTAACATGGCTCTGAGCTTTCTAGCCGCTAATACTGGGGAAAACACAAGCAGTTACGTGACTATTGTATCCATAACATAAAAACTAACAGTTTGTTCTTTTATCGTATCCATGTATTCCCTCTATGTTAAGTTTAAACCATTGAATTAAAAATAAAACAAAATGACATTAAGACCAAAAACATTAAAAAAAAAATCACTAGCTGGTTCTAAGAAATAAGAAAAATTTCTCCCATGGATCCTCATTTTTAAAAGAAGTAATGGAGCGTGATGGAAAATCCTCAACATCCTCACTTCACCTTGCTTTTTCACTTCATGTATCTGGAAGAGCCATCCAATCTCTACACACCAAGCTGCCTCACTCTTGGGAATAAGGAGCTCACGGCTGCACAGGATTCTGTTGTGTGACTCTGTCATGCTTTATTTCTCTAGCCCTTGATTCATGGGCATTTAGAGCGTTTCTAGGATTTTGCTTTTTCAAACCATACTGCTTTGAATTCCTTCATGCATGCATCATTTCACACATCTGCAAGCATATCTGTAAGGTAAATTCCTACAAGTGGATTTGCTGGGTCAATGTGTATGGCTACTGTTTATTTTGACAGCTATTGCAAAATTGCTCTTCACAGAAAGTGGACTGATATATACTCTTCATTCCCACATATCACTCAGCCTGCTTTCCATGCCTGCCCTACTCAAATGTGTGATCCTACTCTGCAACCTTGAAAGCAGTGATTGTGAAGGAGACTGAAAATCACTGTGTATGTTTAAGTGCTTAATATTTTCTTTTCTTTACTGTCACCTATCTGTTCAGATACTTTGTCCATTTCTTTTTTTTTTGTGGTACGCGGGCCTCTCACTGTTGTGGCCTCTCCTGTTGTGGAACACAGGCTCCGGACGCGCAGGCTCAGCGGCCATGGCTCACGGGCCCAGCCACTCCGCGGCATGTGGGATCTTCCAGGACCGGGGCACGAACCCGTGTCCCCTGCATCAGCAGGCGGATTCTCAACCACTGTGCCACCAGGGAAGCCCTGTCCATTTTTTCTATTGCGTTGTCAGTCTTTTGCTTACGGGTTGTGGGAACACCTTATACAGTAAGGAAATTATCCCTTTGTGCTATCTGTTGAAATTTTTCCCTGTGTGTTATTTATCTTTTGAATATTTTCATGGCATTTTCTTTTGCCATGCAGAAAAATTTTATTTTTGTCATAAAATTTATGTCATAAAATTTATCAGTAGTTTCTTTTATGGCTTTATGGTTTTGAGGTTTCATTTGTCAAGGCATTCACCGTTCTCATATAATCTCCACTGTTTCCTTCTATTTCTTCTGTTTTAATTTGTAATTTATTTAGAGTAAAAAAGTAGGTTAAGGATCCAATATATTATCTTCCTGACAGCAGTCTGGCTATCCCAGTAGTGAATTATCCATCTTTGTCCTGTGATTTGAAATGGGAACGGGCAGCTTCTTGAACTGAAGGAACTCCATGGTAATCTACAAAATCTTCCTTTCCAACAGCTGTAACTTCCTAAAACTGCTTGTGTACACGTTTGGTATGAAGGGAATGAAGGCCTCCATACGAGGCCTTTAAGAAAGGCTGATTCAGTCCATGCCCCCTCCTCACTGAGCTGGATCTGGCAGTCACTTGACTCAGCCAGTGCCCCTGGTATCCCGCCATGACTATGAAGATGCTGCAGACTTATGATCTCATTTCTCATGATGCTCTGGTCACATTAAGATTTCAAAATACTCTTTTTCTGGAGGGTGAGTTTCTCTGGAAAATGCGATCTTCTCTAGGTGTTCCACTAGAGGGTGCTTCAACTATGCATATTTACATGTGCATAAACACACAACCTATGTTGTTGGTGTGGGCTGCACACACACATGCCAAGCAGCTGCTTTCTCACTAATGATTTATGACATGGGAGTACGCCTGGATTTTTAATTCTCAAATCTTTGGCCTTCCCAAAGATTCACCTTCATTCCAGCGAGCTGCTAGAACCCAAGGGTGAGGGAAATGGAAATCTACCAGAAATGAAACTATTAGTGATGATAGAGAAAAGGGTTCCTGACTTCAGGTTCTCTCCTTGCTCCCTTTCCCTGGAAGAGATTTGGGGGGAAGATTTGAGCTTTCAGGGATTCCTCTGAAATACAGGGAAAGGGGGAGCTAGAGTTCAATGAAAAGTCACTGGTTAACTGTCCAAAGCCCTGGCGTTACACCGGGAGTGGGAGGGAGCCAGGAGTGGGCTGGTGTTCCCAGGTGAGTAGGGGTCCTCGGGGGCTGTGGGAAGTGGGGTGAAGACATTAGTGCTGCTGAGTAAACCAACAGTTTGGGACTTGCCATCACGAGTGAGGAGCTAAAAGATGTGCACTTTGAAAACAGATTTCCCTTTTAGGAAAGGAATTGCAGAAGTCGATTAAAAAGATTCCTTTTGTCTAAAAACTCAAGGTAGAATAAAGAAGAAACCTGGAAATGGGGAGTTTGGTGAGAAGAGACTGAAATATTATAGGAAGATGATGTTGGGGCACAGAAACTGACTGAAGCTAAAGGTAAAGGAGGCCTCTATGAGAAACAGTGAGTTTTTACGTTTTGCTATATATTAGAATCATCAAGAAGGCTTTAAAAAAATCATGATTTCTGAGACTGGGACCCATGCATAAGCATTTTTTGTTTGTTTGTTTTGTTTCCCAGGTGATTTCAACGTGCAGCCAAGTTAAAAAACCAATAGCCTAGATCAGTGGTTCACAAACTTGAGTGAGCATCAGAATCAGCTAGAGGACTTGTTGAAACATAAATTACTGGGCTCCACCCCCAGAATTTATGATTCAATAGGTTTGCAGGGGCAACCAAAATGGAATGCTTGAAATGTGGTTAGTTAATTCAAATTGAGATGTATGGTAAGTTAAAAATGCACACTAGATTTCAAAGACTTAGTGCAAAAATTGTTAAATATCGATTCTATGTTAAAATGATAACACATTGTATCTAACACATTGGATATGATTAAAATTAATTTCATCTATTTCTTTTTACTTTTTAAAATGTGGCTACCAGAATTTTAAAAATTACATATAAGCTTGCATTATATTTCTTTTGAACTTGCTGGTTTAGGTTAGCATTTTATAAAGGATAATTCTTAAACCACTTGTATAAGAATTACCTGGAGGAGGGGTGTCCAGATGGTGGAGTAAGAGGAGCTCACCTCCCTCCACAAACACATCAAAAATACATCCACACTTGGAACAATTCTCCTGGAGAACTAACTGGAAACTGGCATAAGAATTCCTATACAACCAAGGCTGCAAGAAAGATTCCCACATAATCTGGGAGAATGGGAGAAAAAGCATTGGGTTGGGACCTGTGTCCCTGGGAGGGGACTCAGAGGAAAGGAAGACCACACAGGCAGACACATGCCTTGGGGAGTGAGTGGGTCAAGCCACAGACTGGGCACCCCAGTCCTGGGGTCCTATGCAGAGGAGACAAGCCGCCTTGGCTGCTTAGAGAACTGCTGGGACAGACAGAAAGGCTAGAGAAGCCTAAACTCCACTTGTGAGGAGTATGTAGGTGTTGACTTGCCATTAGACAGGGCAGAGCAAGGTCTGCTCTAGCAGGTGCCACCTTGCCATGCTTCCCAATCTGAACTGAGCAAAGGCCCCGGCCCTGCTTACTCCATACCACAGCTTGCCGCAGGATCTAGGGCAGCCAGGTCCTGGGGAAAAGACTCAACCTAGAGATGCAGAGACGGGGCCAGGGGCCTGAGGGGTGGTTCAGGTGGGGCGGTGGCAGCCATTGTTGGCACTTACTCAAAGAGCAATGCAAAAGCAGCCCAGACCTCTAATAATAGCAGGGCAGCCACTAGAACCCCTGCGACCAATACTCCATGATCCCCAGTCCCCAGGCAAGTGAATGCTCTGGCCCTACCCACTCCATATCACAGCTTGGCACTAGACCTAAGGCAGACAGGTCCTGAGAAAAGACTTGATCTAGGAATGCAGAGGGAGCTCAGGGGCCTGGGAGGTAGTCCAGGTGGGGCAGTGTCAGCCAGTGTTGGTGTTTGCTCAAACAGTGCCCCAGAAGTAACTCAGATTTCTAACAGCAGTTCAGGCCACTTCAATTCCCATAGCCTACAAAGCCCTGACCCACAGTCACAGCTGAGCAAAAGCTCCTGCCTTACCTACTCCATGCCACAACCTTGCACTAGATTTGGAATGACCACAAGAGGAGGAAAGATGCTATCTTGGGCTGCATCTGAGCAGAGCCACAGATGTCTACACAGGCAGCACATCAGACCTCTATAAGCACATCAGCTTCACTTACTTCAGCACTCCCCTCCTTTGGAGTTTCACTTACTTAAGACCAGTTGGACTTAATATCTACAGGACACTACATCCAAAAAAAAAAAAAAAGCAGAATAGACATTCTTTTCATTCTTGGAATGTTCTCTAGGACAGACCACATACTAGGTCACAAAACAAGGCTCAACAAATTTAAGAGGTTATATATTTTATCAAGCATCTTTTCTGACCACAGTGGTATGGAATTAAAAATCAGCTACAGAAAGAAAAATGGGAAGAGATCAAACACGTGGAGACTAAACAACATGCTACTAAAAAATTAATGGGTCAATGATGAAATCAAAGAGGAAATCAGAAAATACTTCAATACAAATGAAAATGAAAACATGACTTTCCAAAATCTATGGGATGCAGCAAAAACAGTTCTAAGAGGGAAGTTCATAACAATACAGACCTTCCTCAAGAAACAAGAAAAATCTCAAACAACTTAACTTACTACCTAAAAGAATTAGAAAAAGAAGAAGAAACAAAGCCCAAAGTCAGCAGATGGAAGGAAATAATAAAGATCAGAGAGGAAATATATAAAATAGAGATAAAAAATAGAAAAGATTAATAAAACCAAGAACTTTTTTTAAAGCTAAACAAAATTGATAAACCTTTAGCAAGGCTCACCAAGAAGAAGAGGACTCAAATAAACAAAACAAGAAATAAAAGATGAGAAATAATAACCAATACCACAGAGATACAAAAAGCATAAGAGAATACTATGAATAGTTACATGCCAACAATTTAGACAATCTAGAAGGACAAGTTTCTAGAAACATAGTCTGCCAAACTTGAGTCAAGAAGAAACAGATAACTTGAACAGACTGATCACTAGAAGTTAATCAAATCTGTGATGGAAAAAAAGAAGAAAACCACTCCCAGCAAGTAAAAATCCAGGACTGGATGGCTTCACTGGGGAGTTCTACCAAAAATACAAAGAAGAACTTACAGCTATCCTTACAAAACTATTCTAAAAGGTTTTAGAGGAGGGAACACTCCCAAATTCATTCTAACAATATGTAGCCACCATACCCTGATATCAAAACCAGACAAAGACACTACAAAATGAAAATTATAGGCCAATATCTTTGATGAATACAGATGCAAAAATCCTCAACAAAATATTAGCAAACTGAATCCAACAATACATAAAAAGGATCATACACCATGATCAAGTTGGATTCATTCCAGGGTCTCAAGGCTGGTTCAATATACAAATCAATCACTGTGACTCACCACATTAACAAAAGGAAAGACAAAACTCACAGGATCATCTCATTTAGACACAGAAAAAACATCTGACAAAATTCAACATCCATTCATGATAAAAAAAACTCTAACCAAAGTGGGTATAGAGGGAACATATCTCAACATAATAAAAGCCATTTATGACAAACCCCCAGCCAACATAATACTCAATGGTGAAAAGCTGAAAGCCTTCCCTCTAAGTTCAGGAACAAGACAAGGATGCCCACTCTTACCACTTCTATTCAACATAGTATTGGAAATCCTAACCATAGCATTCAGAGAAGAAAAAGAAATAAAATGTACCTAAATGGGAAGGGAAGAGGTAAAACTATCACTACTTGCAGATGACATAATACTCTATACAGAGAACTCTAAAGACTCCACACAAAAACTACTAGAACTAGTAAATGAATTCAGCAAAGTAGCAGGATACAAGATTAATATACAGAAACCTGTTTCATTTCATTACAGTTAACAATGAGCTATTAGAAAGAGAAATTAAGAAGATAATTCCTTTAAAATCACATCAGAAAAGTAAAATACTTAGGAATAAACCTGACCAAGGAGGTGAAAGACTTACATGCTGAGAACTATAAAACACTGATAAAGGAAATTGAAGATGATTCAAAGAAATGGAAAGATATCCCATGCTCTTGGATTGGAACAATTAATATTGTTAAAATGGCCATACTACCCAAAGCAATCTACAGATTTAATGCAATTCCTACTGAAATACCCATGACATTTTTCACAGAACTAGACCAAATAATCCTAAAATTTATATGGAACCACAAAAGACCCAGAATTGCCAAAGCAATCCTGAGGAAAAGGAACAAAGCTGGAGGCATAACCCTTCCAGACTTCAGACAATATACAAAGCTACATTTATCAAAACAGCATGGTATTGGCACAAAAACAGACATATAGATCAATGGAACAGAACAGAAAGCCCAGAAATGAATCCATACATCTAATGGTCAATTAGCCTACAACAGAGGAAGCAAGAATATACAATGGAGAAAAGACAGTCTCTTCAACAAGTGGTGCCAGGAAAGCTGGACAGCTACAGTGTAAATTAATAGAATTAGAACACTCCCTCACACCATATATAAAAATAAACTGAAAATGGTTTAAAGACCTACATATGAGACATGACATCATAAAACTCCTAGAAAAGAACATGGGTAAAATATTCTCAGACATAAATCGCCGCAATATTTTCTTAGATTGTTCTCCCAAGGCAAAAGAAATAAAAGCAAAAATAAACAAATGAGACCTAATTAAACTTAAAAGCTTTTGCCCAGCAAAGGAAACCATCAACAAAACAAAAACACAACCCATGGAATGGGAGAGAATATTTGCAAATGATGTGACTGACAGGACTTAATATCCAAAATATACAAATAGCTCATAAAACTCAATATCAAAAAACAAACAATCCAATCAAAAAAATGAGCAGAAGGCTTGAATGGACACTTTTCCAAAGAAGACTTACAAATGGCTAACAGACACATGAAAAGATGTTCAACATCACCAATTTTAGATTATTGGAGAAAGGCAAATGAAAAATACAATGAGGTATCACTGGGCTTCCCTGGTGGCGCAGTGGTTGAGAGTCCCCCTGCCGATGGGGGGGACATGGGTTCATGCCCCAGTCCGGGAAGATCCCACATGCCATGGAGTGGCTGGGCCCGTGAGCCATGGCCGCTGAGCCTGTGCATCCGGAGCCTGTGCTCTGCAACGGGAGAGGCTACAACAGTAAGAGGCCCACGTACCGCAAAAAACAAAACAAAACAAAAACAAAACAATGAGGTATCACTTCACACCTGTCAGAGTAGCTATCATTAAAAAAATCTACCAATAAGAAATGTTGGAGACAATGTGGAGAAAAAGGAACCCTCATACACTGTTGGTGGGAAAGTAAATTGGTGTAGCCACTATGGAAAACAGTATAGAGGTTCCTTTAAAAACTAAAAACAGAACTACCATGTGATCCAGCAATTCAACTCCCAGGTATATATCCAGAAAAAAAGCATACATGCACTCCAATGTTCATAGCAGCACTATTTACAATACCCAACGCATGGCAGCAATCCAAGTGCCCATCAACAGATGACTGGATTAAGATGTGATATATATAATAGAACATTCCTCAGCCATTAAAAAGATTGAAATACTGCCATTTTCAGCAACATGGGTGGACCTAGAGAATATTATCCTTAGTGAAATAAGTCAGACAGGGAAAGACAAATACTATATCACTTATATGGGGAATCTAAAAATAATACAAACAAATGTAGATGCAAAACAGAAACAGACTCACAGATATAGAAAACAAACTTGTGGTTACCAAAGGGGAGAGGGAAGGTAGGAAGTACAATTTAGGGGTATGGGATTAACAGATACAAACTATTATATATAAATTAGATAAGCAGTAAGGATTTACTGTGTAGCACAGGGAATTATACCCATTATCTTGTAATAATCTATAATCAATATAATCTGAAAAAATACTGAATCACTATGAAACTAACACAACATTGTAAATTAATTTTTTAAAGCACTAGGAGATCTATCTTTTGAATAAGCACTTCAGGTGCTTATACAACAGACAGATTTCCTAGTCTGGACCTACAGGGGCCAAGGAATCTTGGCCAAGGAATCTGTGTATTAAACAGCGCCTTGGGTGAACCTGATGCACACTAAATATGGGGAATTGCTGGCTTAGGATAACATAGAAGAGGATGAAGAAAAATAAAAATTTTTTGTTTAGGGTTTGGCACAATCATGACATGGTCCAGTGCAAATGAGGAATCAAGAAAGAGAACATTGGCATACTCCATCTTCATAAACAGAGCCCAAGTAAGAGTGTAATCTGGGTTGGTTGAATTGGAGAAGCAGGATTTTGGATATCTGTCTACTGGCTACAAAATGTGAATCTTGGACCAATGGAATCAGCATTACTTGGGAGTTTTTTAGAAATGCAGGCCTCACCCCTAACCTACTGACTCAGAATCTTCAGTTTAACAAGATCCCAAGATGATTCAATAGCACATTAAAATACATTTTACAACTTAATTTAGGCATATTTTATATAACATTTAATTCACTCATTTCAAGTGTGCAATTCAATAATTTTTAGTGAAATTAGCAAGTTGTGTACCCATCAACATAAATTAGTTTTAAAACATTTCATCTTAAAATCCCAATAAGATCGCTTATGCCCATTTACTTTTTTTAAAAAAATATCTTTATTGGAGTATAATTGCTTTACAATGTCATGTTAGTTTCTGCTGTATAACAAAGTGAATCAGCTATATGTATACATATATTCCCATATGCCCTTCCTCTTGTTTCTCCCTCCCACTCTTCTTATCCCACCCCTCTAGGTGGTAACAAAGCACAGAGCTGATCTCCCTGTGCTATGCAGCTGCACCCCACTAGCTATCTATTTTACATTTGGTAGTGTGTATATATCCATGCTACTCTCTCACTTCGTCCCAGCTTACCCTTTCCCCTCCCCATGTCATCAAGTTCATTCTCTACATCTGTGTCTTTATTCCTGTCCTGCCCCTAGGTTCTTCAGAACCATTTTTGTTTAGATTCAATATATATGTATTAGCATACAGTATTTGTTTTTCTCTTTCTGACTTACTTCACTCTGTATGACAGTCTCTAGGTCCACCCACTTTACTACAAATAACTCAGTTTCATTTCTTTTTATGGCTGAGTAATATTCCATTCTATAAATGTGCCACATCTTCTTGATCCATTCATCTGTTGATGGACACTTAGGTTGCTTCCATGTCCTGGCTATTGTAAATAGAGCTGCAATGAACATTGTGGTACATGACTCTTTTTGAATTATGTTTTTCTCAGGGTATATGCCCAGTAGTGGGATTGCTGGCTCATATGGTAATTCTATTTTTAGTTTTTTAAGGAACCTCCATACTGTTCTCCATAGTGGCTGTATCAATTTACATTCCCACCAACAGTGCAAGAGGGTTCTCTTTTCTCCACACCCTCTCCAGCATTTATTGTTTGTAGATTTTTTGATGATGGCCATTCTGACTGGTGTGAGGTGTTACCTCATTGTAGTTTTGATTTGCATTTCTCTAATGATTAGTGGTGCTGAGCATCTTTTCATGTGTTTGTTGGCAATTGGTATATCTTCTTTGGAGAAATGTCTACTGAGGTCTTCTGCCCATTTTTGGATTGAGTTGTTTGGTTTTTTGATATTGAGCTGCATGAGCTGCTTATATATTTTGGAGATTAATCCTTTGTCAGTTGCTTCATTTGCAAATATTTTCTCCCATTCTGAGGATTGATTTTGCATCTTTTTTTATGGTTTCTTTGCTATGCAAAAGCTTTTAAGTTTCATTAGGTCCCATTGTTTATTTTTATTTTTACTTCCATTTGTCTAGGAGGTGGGTCAAAAAGGATCATGTGTTTTATGTCATGGAGTGTTCTACCTACATTTTCGTCTAAGAGTTTTACAGTGTCTGGTCTTACATTTAGGTCTTTAATCCATTATGAATTTATTTTTGTGTATGGTGTTAGGGAGTGTTCTAATTTCATTCTTTTACATGCAGTTGTCCAGTTTTCCCAGCACCACTTATTGAAGAGGTTGTCTTTTCTCCATTGTACATTCTTGCCTCCTTTATCAAAGATAAGGTGACCATATGTGTGTGGGTTTATCTCTGGGCTTTCTATCCTGTTCCACTGATCTATATTTGTTTTTGTACAAGTACCACACTATCTTGATTACTGTAGCTTTGTAGTATAGTCTGAAGTCTGGGAGCCTGATACCTCCAGCTCTGTTTTTCTTTCTCAAAATTGTTTTTGCTATTCAGGGTCTTTTGTGATTCCATATAGCTGGTGCAAGTTTTTGTTCTAGTTCTGTGAAAAATGTCACTGGTCGTTTGATAGGGATTGCATTGAATCTCTAGATTGCTTTGGGTAATATAGTCATTTTCACAATGTTGATTCTTCCAATCCAGGAACATGTTATATCTCTCCATCTGTTCATATCATTTTAATTTCTTTCATCAGTGTCTTATAGTTTTCTGCATGTAGGTATTTTGTCTCCTTATGTAGGTTTATTCCTAGGTATTTTATTCTATTTGTTGCAATGGTAAATGGGAGTGTTTCCTTAATTTCTCTTTCAGATTTTTCATTAGTGTATAGGAATGAAAGAGATTTCTGTGCATTAATTTTGTATCCTTCTACGTTACCAAGTTCATTGATTAGCTCTAGTAGTTTTCTGGTAGCATATTTAGGATTCTGTATGTATAGTACCATGACATCTGCAAACAGTGACAGTTTTATTCTTCTTTTATGATTTGGATTCCTTTTATTTCTTTATCTTCTCTGATTGCTGTGGCTAAAACTTCCAAAACTATGTTGAATAATAGCAGTGAGAGTGGGCAACCTTGTCTTCTTCCTGATCTTAGAGGAAATGGTTTCAGTTTTTCAACACTGAGAACAATGTTGGCTGTGGGTTTGCATATATGGCCTTTATTATGTTGAGGGAGGTTCCCTCTATGCCCAGTTCCTGGAGAGTTTTTATCATAAATGGGTGTTGAATTTTGTCAAAAGCTTTTTCTGCACCTATTGAGATGATCATATGGTTTTTATCCTTCAATTTGTTAATATGGTGTATCACATTGATTGATTTGTGTACATTGAAGAATCTCTGCATTCCTGGGATAAGCCCCACTTGATCATGGTGTATGATCCTTTTAATGTGCTGCTGGATTCTGTTTGCTACTATTTTGTTGAATATTTTTGCATCTATGTTCATTAGAGATATTGGCCTGTAGTTTTCTTTTTTTGTGACATCTTTGTCTGGTTTTGGTATCAGGGTGATGGTGGACTTGAAGAATGAGATTGGGAGTGTTTCTCCCTCTGCTATATTTGGGAAGAGTTTGAGAAGGATAGGTGTTAGCTCTTCTCTAACTGCTTGATAGAATTCGCCTGTGAAACCATCTGATCCTGGGTTTTTGTTTGTTGGAAGATTTTTAATCACAGTTTCAATTTCAGTGCTTGTGATTGGTCTATTCCTATTTTCTATTTCTTCCTGCTTCAGTCTCAGAAGGTTGTGCTTTTCTAACAATTTGTCTATTTCTTCCAGGTTGTACATTTTATTGGCATATAGTTGCTTGTATTAATCTCTCATGATCCTTTGTATTTCTGCAGTGTCAGTTGTTACTTCTCCTTTTTCAATTCTAGTTCTATTGATTTGAGTCTTCTCCCTTTTTTTCTTGATGAGTCTGGCTAATGGTTTATCAATTTTGTTTGTCTTCTCAAGGAACCAGCTTTTAGTTTTATTGATCTTTGTTATCGTTTCCTTCATTTCTTTTTCATTTATTTCTGACCTGATCTTTATGATTTCTTTCCTTCTGCTAACTTTGGGGGTTTTTTTTTGTTCTTCTTTCTCTAATTGCTTTAGGTGTAAGGTTAGGTTGTTTATTTGAGATATTTCTTGTTTCTTGAGGTAGGATTGTATTGCTATAAACTTCCCTCTTAGAACTGCCTTTGCTACATCCCATAGGTTTTGGGTCATCGTGTTTTCACTGTTATTTGTTACTAGGTATTTTTTAATTTCCTCTTTGATTTCTTCAGTGATCTTTTAGTTATTAGTGTATTGTTTAGGCTCCATGTGTTTGTATTTTTTACAGTTTTTTTCCTGTAATTGATATCTAATCTCATAGCATTGTGGTTGGAAAAGATACTTGGTATGATTTCAATTTTCTTTTTTTAAAAAATATTATTTAGTTTTAGCTGCATCAGGTCTTCATTGCTGCACACAGGCTTTCTGTAGTTATGGCGATCAGGGGCTACTCTTTGTTCAGGTGTGTGGGCTTCTCATCACAGTGGCTTCTCTTGTTGTGGAACACGGGCTCTAGGCACGTGGTCTTCAGTAGTTGTAGCACATGGGCTCAGTAGTTGTGGCTCATGGGCACTACAGCACAGGCTCAGTAGTTGTGGTGCATGGGGGCTTAGCTTCTCCGTGGTATATGGGATCTTCCCAGACCAGGGCTTGAACCCATGTCCCCTGCATTGGCAGGTGGATTCTTAACCACTGTATCACCAGGGAAGCCAATTTCAATTTTCTCAAATTTATCAAGGCTTGATTTGTGACCCAAGATATGGCTATCCTGGAGAATGTTCCATGATCACTTGAGAAGAATGTGTATTCTGTTATTTTTGGATCGAATGTCCTATAAATTTCAATTCCATCTTGTTTAATGTGTCATTTAAAGCTAGTGTTTGCTTATTTATTTTCATTTTGGATGATCTGTCCATTGGTGAAAGTGGGTGTTAAAGTCCCCTACTATGATTGTGTTACCATCGATTTCCTCTTTTATGGTTGTTAGCATTTGCCTTATGTATTGAGGTGCTTCTGTGTTGGATGCATAAATATGTACAATTGTTATATCTTCTTCTTGGATTGATCCATTGATCATTAAGTAATGTCCTTCTTTGTCTCTTGTAATAGTCTTTATTTTAAAGTCTATTTTGTCTGATATGAGAAATGGTACTCCAGCTTTTTTAAAATTTCCACTTGCATGGAATATCTTTTTCCATCCCCTCACTTTCAGTCTGAATGTGTCCCTAGGTGTGAAGTGGGTCTCTTGTAGACAGCATATGTACGAGTCTTGTTTTTGTATCCATTCAGCCAGTCTATGTCTTTTGGTGGGAGCATTTAATCCATTTACATTTAAGGTACTTATTGATATGTATGTTTCCTATTTCCATTTTCTTAATTGTTTTGGGTTTGTTTTTTAAGGTTTTTTTCCTTCTCTGGTGTTTCCTGCCTAGAAAAGTTCCTTTAGCATTTGTTGTAAAGCTGGTTTGGTGGTGCTGAATTCTCTTAACTTCTGCTTGTCTGTAAAGGTTTTAATATCTCTCTCAAATCTGAATGAGATCCTTGTTGGGCAGATTAATCTTAGTTGTAGGTTTTTCCCTTTCATCACTTTAAATATGTCCTGCCACTCCCTTCTGGCTTACAGAGTTTCTGCTGAAAGATCAGCTGTTAACCTTATGGGAATTCCCTTGTATGTTACTTGTTGCTCTTCCCTTGCTGCTTTTAATATTTTTTCTTTGTATTTAATTTTTGATAGTTTGATTAATATGTGTCTGGGCATGTTTCTTCTTGGATTTATCCTGTGTGGGACTCTCTGTGCTTCCTGGACTTGACTATTTCTTTTTCCATGTTAGGGAAGTTTTCAACTCTCTTCAAATATTTTCTCATACCCTTTGTTTTTCTCTTCCTTTTCTGGGACCCCTATAATTCAAATGTTGGTGTGTTTCATGTTGTCCCAGAGATCTCTGAGACTGTCCTCAATTCTTTTCATTCTTTTTTCTTTATTCTGCTCTGCAGTAGTTATTTCCACTATTATCTTCCAGGTCACTTATCCGTTCTTCTGCCTCAGTTATTCTGCTATTGAATTCCTTCTAGAGAATTTTTAATTTCATTTTTTCTGTTGTTCATCATTGTTTGTTGCTCTTTAGTTCTTCTAGGTCCTTGTTATAGGTTTCTTGTATTTTCTCCATTCTATTTCCAAGATTTTGGATCATCTTTACTATCATTACGCTGAATTCTTTTTCAGGTAGACTGCCTATTTCCTCTTCATTTGTTTTGTCTGGTGGGTTTTTACCTTGCTCCTTCATCTGTTGCATATTTCTCTGTTTTCTCATTTTGTTTAACTTACTGTGTTTGGGGGCTTCTTTTCACAGGTTGCAGGTTAGTAGTTCCTATTGTTTTTGGTGTCTGCCCCCACTATGTGAGGTTTGTTCAGTGGCTTGTGTAGACTTCTCAGTGGAGGGGACTGGTGCCTGTGTTCTGGTGGGTGGGGCTGCTTCTTGTCTTTATGGTGGGCAGGGCCACGTCTGGTGGTGTGTTTTGGGGTACCTTTGAACTTCGTATGCTTTTAGGCAGCCTGTCTGCTAATAGGTGAGGCTGTGTTCCTGTCTTGCTAGTTGATTGGAATGGGGCGTCCAGCACTGGAGGTTGCTGGCTGTTGGGTGGAGCTGGGTCTTAGTGTTGAGACAGAGATCTCTGGGTGAGCTCTTGCCAATTAATATTACATGGGACCGGGAGGTCTCTGTTGGTCCAATGTCCTGAACTTGGCTCTCCCACCTCAGAGGCTCAGGCCTGACACCGGGCCGGAGCACCAAGAACCTGCCAGGCACATGACTCAGAAGAAAAGGGAGAAAAAAAGAAAGGAAGAAAAGATAATAATAACAAGAAAATTATTAAAATAAAAAATAAAAAAATAATTTAAAAAAAGTAGAGAGCAACTGAACCAATAAACAAATCCACCAATGATAACAAGCGCTAAAAACTGTACTAAGATAAACATAAAAATCAGAAATAAATCAGTCACAGACAGGAAACGCCAAGTCTACAGTTGCTCCTAAAGTCCACTGCTTCTGTTTTGGTATAATTCATTGTCTATTCAGGTATTCCAGAGATGCAGGGTACATCAAGCTGATTGTGGAGATCTAATCCGCTGCTCCTGAGGCTGCTGGGAGAAATTTCCCTTTCTCTTCTTTGTTTGCACAGCTCCTGGGGTTCAGCTTTGGTTTTGGCCCCACCTTTGTATGTAGGTCACCCTCAGGCACCAGTTCCATACCAGGCAGGACAGGTTTAAAGCAGCGGATAATTAGGGGTCTTTGGCTCACTCAGGCTGGGGGGAGGGAGTGGTACGGTAGCTATAATTGGAATGTAGGGCGAGCTTGTGGCAACAGAGGCCGGCATGATGTTGCAACAGCCTGAGGTGTGCCATGTGTTCTCCCGGGAAATTGTCCCTGGATCAAGGGACCCTGGCAGTGGAGGGCTGCACAGGCTCCTGGGGGGCGTGGATAGTGACCTGTGCTTGCACACAGGATTCTTGGTGGTGACAGCAGCAGCATTAGCGTTTCATGCCTGTCTCTGGTGTCCAAGCTGACAGCTGTGGCTTGCTCCCGTCTCTGGAGCTCGTGTTGGTTGTGCTCTGCCTTCTGTGGGTAGATGGAGAAGGGATCCCCTCTCCTTGCGCACCCTGAAACAATGGTCTCTTGCTTCTTAGTCAGGTCCAGACTTTTCCCCGGACTCCCTCTTGGCTAGCTGTGGTGCACTAGCCCCCTTCAGGCTGTGTTCATGCAGTCAATCCCAATCCTCTCTCTGGGGTCTGACCTCCAAAGGCCAAGCCTCAGATACCAGCCCTCACCCACCCTGGGGGGTGAGCAGACAAGTCTCTCAGGCTGGTGAGTCGGCACCGATCCTCTGTGTGGGAATCTCTCCAAATTGTCCTCTGCACCCCTGTTGCTGCACTCTCCTCTGTGGCTCTGAAGCTTCCCCCCCACCCACACCCCGTCTCTGCCAGTGAAGGGGCTTTTTAGTGTGTGGAAACTTTTCCTCTTTCACAGCTTCCTCCCAGATGTGTGGGTCCCATCCTTATTCTTTTGTCTCTGTTTCTTCTTTTTTCTTTTGCCCTACCCAGGTACGTGGGGAGCTTCTTGCCTTTTGGGAAGTCTGAGATCTTCTGCCAGTGTTCAGGAGGTGTTCTGTAGGAGTTGTTCCACATGTAGATGTATTTTTAATGTATTTGTGGGGAGGAAGGTGATCTCCACGTCTTACCCCTCCGCCATCTTGAACGCCCGCCTGCCCGTTTACTCTTTTGTTTGTTTGTTTGTTTGTTTTTTGGTACGTGGACCTCTCACTGTTGTGGCCTCTCCTGTTGCGGAGCACAGGCTCCGGACGCGCAGGCTCAGCGGCCATGGCTCATGGGCCCAGCCGCTCCGCGGCATGTGGGATCTTCCCGGACCGGGGCACAAACCCGTATCCCCTGCATCGGCAGGCAGACTCTCAACCACTGCACCACCAGGGAAGCCCCCGTTTACTCTTAATCCCTGTTCCCCACCCCTGTCTGAGTCAACCACTGATCTGCTGTCTATATAGATTTTCTTTTTCCAGATCTTTCATCTAAATGGAATCATACAATATGTGGTCTTCTGTGTCTTGCTTCCTTCATTTAGCATAAAGTTTTTGAGGTTCATCCATGTTGTACATGCATCAGCACTTCATTTCTTTTTATTGCCAAACAGCATTCCATTGTATGCATATACCTAGTTTTGTTTATCTGTTCTTTAGTTGATGGACATTTTTTCCCCATCTTTCCGAGTATTATGAATAATGCTGCTAAGAACATTTGCTTTCAAGTCTTTGTATGGGTATATGTTTTCATTTCTCTTGGGTAGATACTGAGGAGTAGAATCCCTGGGTAGATGGTAATGCACATTAAAATTTGGGGGGCACTGTTTTGGGGCAATTTCTGTGTGTGCCATGATGTGGTCTCCCGCTATGCCACGGAATGTGCATGGGCTTGGGAGTCACTTGGATCTGGGTGAGGCTTGATTCTCTTACTAGCAATTGTGTGATATGGAGCAAGCAAGCAACTTTATTTGGTCCATGAAATATGGTATGGTCCCTGCTGTATAGGGTTACCTGAGGATTAATGAGATACAGGGGCCATACACAGACATTAGAGCCAGGGGAACCTAGGTTGAAGGCTGATTTTGTTACTTTTTATGATCTGGGCAAGTTATCAAACTTCTCAATGGTTCCGTTTCTTTTTCTGTAAATGGCAGATAATAACACACTCCTGTGAAGTCACTGTGAGGCTTAAATAAAGTAATGCATATAATGATCTTAACACAACACTCAATAAATGTTAGTTTCCACTATATAAAGCACCTAGCTCAGAGTGGGTGCTCTGGAAATGCTGGGTTACTAAAAGATGGTGTGTACATCTTGTATCTTTCTTCAGAAAGAAATGAATTAAGAGAACACACACACATTATTTTGCTTTGTGTGGTAGAATCAGGAGTTTCTCATAAGCTAAGTTAAAAATTCTCAGTGAGCTCACATGTGATTATTAGACATTCAACTCCAAGCCCAGGAGACATGCCTCTGAGGCTGAGGTTTCAGTTCTGGGACATGTAGGTGCACACTGCTTGATTATAGGCTGAGATTAGATCAGGAGCTCCTTGAGCATCAGAGCTTAAAGAAAGATCCACCAAGTGACCCTGGGCTGGATCCACTCCATTTAGCAGAGCAGAGAAACACCTGCAGCATCCAGAGAGGTCACTGCCCGGTGAGCCTGACTAACCATTTTTTTAGATAATTCTAGGACCAGCTTTCAAGGGGAAAGTGAATTCTGCCAATGCCTGGGTTAACTCCTATTACATAAACATACGCCTGTGATGACACGTCCTCTCCCTTGTTGTGACTTAAAGAACTCTTGCAAAAAGTCAGACCATTTCACACAGACACAGCAACACTTAATAACAAGAGCTTCTGCACATGACCCCTTCCTTAGATGCGGTCCCATATGCCCTTGACCATCCTCACCCATCCCCTCTACTTGAGGGGCTGGAGACCGGCATGACTGCCTCCCTCTCTGCAGGCAGAAAACCTCTGTAGTGAAATCGTCCTGCACCTCTGCCAGGCAATCTGTGCCCACAGTCCCTCCTGGCTGTGAGGGCCTGCTCAGTGGAGAAGTGAGAAATGTTTTCCTCTCCTCCAGAGGCCACTGTGTCACTCAGCTCAGGCTGCCATGACAAAATACCTCAGACTATGTGGCTTAAACCACAGAAATTAATTTTCTCCAGTTCTGGAGGCTGGAAAGACCAAGATCAAGCTCCAGCGGGGTCTGAGCTCTGGTGAGCGCTCTCCTCCTGGCTTTCAGACAGTTGCCTTAGAAGGTGCATCTCCAAATACAGTCACACTGGGGGATTTGGACTTCAATATATGAATTTGGGGGGATGCGATTCAATCCATAGCAGCCACTTACCAGAAGGAAGGTCTAGAAAGGTCCCGTCGTTTGGTGAATACAACTGTTCTCCCATGTTGGTGAGGGTGAGACGGTGTGAGAGCAGGAATGAGAAACACCTGCGGTAAAGGCAATGCGGGTCAGCAGTAGGAACTAAGCCCCTAATTAACCATGTTCCCATGGATAGAATGATGATCACTGCAGAAAGGGAGGCTCAAAGTTGAGAAGTGCCTATCACTTCATCTTAGGCATAAAAAAAGGGAGAAAAAAGAAAAATGCTTGTGGGGCTTCCCTGGTGGCACAGTGGTTGAGAGTCCGCCTGTCGAAGCAGGGGACGAGGGTTCGTGCCCCGGTCCAGGAAGATCCCACATGCCGCGGAGTGGCTGGGCCCGTGAGCCATGGCCGCTGAGCCTGCGCATCCAGAGCCTGTGCTCCGCAACGGGAGAGGCCGCAGCAGTGAGAGGCCCGCGTACCGCAAATTAAAAAAAAATAAAATAAAATAAAATAAATATAAAATAAAATAATTTTAAAAATAAAATTAAAAAAAAATAGAAAAAGCCTTGTGATTCGGGCCCCAATTGCTTAGCTTTCATTGTCTGATGGTGCCGCTGTCTCTCGGCATTTAGCAAAAGTATTAAAGCGTGTTAGACCCCTGCTGGGGCTTAATGGCAACAGGAATCATCCCAATTCAGAAGGCTATTATTTATCTGGAGACCTTTTACAAAGTGGCAAGTTTTCCTTCAGGATTTTTTGCAGTGAGATATTTCCAATCAACTTGGGGCTCTCCCCCCCCCCCCAATCAATTGTTGGTATTTGAAAGTAATAAAACTAAAAGCTGTGAAATTAAGCCTGCTGTGTGAGCTATGAAAATGGGGAGCTGAGATGAGACTGTAGGTTCCCCTCACATAATAGCACTGCACCATTATGATACAAATTATGGGAAACATTACCAAACTCAAGGCCTAATGGACTGCTGCGATAATGGGAATACATACTGTGGAGCACAGAGTGTTTGTCTGGAAGGGTTAATGTCGATTTCTTTGATGCAACGCTACCCCGATTGCTGGGTCACGCCGAAGGACTGCTTTGTATTCACTCCCCCAATTTCCATCACAACCAGCTGTAACACCATGGACCATTTCCTTACCAATCTGCACAGATCTAAGTGTGAGGGAATGGCTGCCTGGACCAGCCCATCATAACAGGCAGACTTCAAAGGTGCTTTTATTTATTGGTCTGAAATGCTGCTATAATTTTTAAGCATACATGCTTTGGTGGACTGCATTTGTGTCACTGGGATCAGGGGTTGGTCTCAGAAACACTGAGAGGAAGGTTGCCATTCTCATCTGTGACTTACAGACGAGAATGCTCTGGGCAGAATGTTTTAGAATGAAGGTTTTGCTATTATCCAGGTATGGCAAAGCCAACGTATCAGGTGATGACTGCCATTGCAAAGGTAGCTTGTTAGCACTCACAGATCCCAAGAGCAGGGGCCATACTGGCAGAGCCAGGTCAGTCAGGAGGCAGAGGAAGTGAGGGTCAGACGTGGGCAAGAGCCTTTATTGCGGTTTCTGAGAGAGGAACAGGCATGGCAGGGTAAGCAGAGTTGAGGATTGGCTAGTTTGAATAATTTCAGGAGGCTCTGGTTCACAGACGCTGTACTTAGTTGTCTACTACCTGGTCCTGGGGTGATCAGGGCAGGTGGCTAGTGGTCCAGAGTGTGAGACTTATGAGGTCTGATAAAGGAGGGGTTTGGGGTGTTGGCTCTGGATTGGTTTATTTTCATATGAAAGGCATGCTGGCAGGTGAGCCCTTTTCATCTCCAGGAATTGGCTTGCCTTGGGAGGGGTAGTCTCCCCAAGTGTCTTCAAAGCATCAGAAACACATGGTTATAAATTAGGAGTATGGGATTAACAAATACATACTACTATATGTAAAATAGATAAGCAACAAGGATTTGCTGTATAGCACAGTGAACTATATTCAATATCATGTAATGACCTATAATGGAAAATAATCTGAAAAAATATATGTAAATAATTAAATAATTTTGCTGTATACCTAAAACTAACGTAACATTGTAAATCAACTATACTTCAATTTTTAAAAAGCCACACGGTTAATACACAGAGGAATGAGCTGCCACGTAACAGGACTCATTGCTAGTCTGGGGCAGAATGATAATTACGAAACAGAATACAGAGGTTTCTGGTACCGAATGATAGACTCATAGTTTCAAGCTCGGGGGCAGACCTCAAGATCATCCTACCTTCTTATATGGCTGAGGGAATTGGAGCCCAGCAGGGGCAGGTGGCCTGCTCAAGGTCAGCAAGCATTCATAACTTCATTCTCCTCTGCCCAGTCCTTTCTATACCATCCTGCCCATCCACTACTTTTTCAGTATTAAGACCCTGGACCTGCACACACGTGCCCTCTCACCTCCATATTCACGCAACACAAGGGGGAGGTTTTCTTCATTCTTTTATTCAGTTTCCTAGACATGTGCTACGACTATGAAACTGATCCATTTTGGTTTGGGCCAATGTCAAAGCAAAAGAAAATAATTTGTTGGAATAGACGCTTCATCAAACCATGCTGGGGAAGCTATGTTTTAGAGAAAGGAGCTCTCTATTGAAAATAAACAAGCATCATGATCAGAAAGCCTCAGCGTTCCCTTCCGCCTAAATTCACATTCAGGAATGCATATATTTTTCATAATATGGCCTCGGGGCTGTAACTTTTGCTTTGGTCTGTTACAGTAACCAGAGTCTAGTGTCTAGAAACTTCTTTTTCTACCAGGGTGTGAGAGTATAACAACATTTTGCAATGTGTAATTCTAGTTCTCAACCGAGTTTCACGTTTA
Organism: Kogia breviceps; assembly: GCF_026419965.1. Taxonomy (NCBI): domain Eukaryota; kingdom Metazoa; phylum Chordata; class Mammalia; order Artiodactyla; family Physeteridae; genus Kogia; species Kogia breviceps. The sequence continues at coordinate 51,730,672 of NC_081318.1, forward strand.
CCGCAGCAACTGCCTTCCCCCAGCTCAGCCCTCATGGTCGGTGAACGGTTCACTCTGTGCTTCTCAACCTTGGCTGCACGGTAGAATCACCTGGGGACCCTTTCAAAATACCCCTGTCAGAGTCCCACCTCTCCAGATATGCTGATTTAATTGATCTGGGGTGGGGCCCAGGAAATGGGATTTTTTTAATGCTCCTCAGGTGATCCTAATGTACAGCCAGGAACAAGAATCACTGAGCTAGAGGGAGAGGCATGTGACTGACAAAATTAACCAACAGTGATGGGAAAAGGTGACCACCCAGACTCACCCGAGAAAAATGATCCAACTGCCTGAGACACAGAAACCACTAACCAGCTGGTCTTCGCATTTCAAACAGGATCCCCCTGGTCCTGACACTCAGCACCAAACCTGATGACATCACCTTCCCCTTAACAGCCTTCAGTGATTCTCCATCGCCTGAGAATAAAAAGCCTGCAGTGCGGCTGTTCTGGTTACTGTTGCTCCAAAACAAGCCACCCCCAAATTTCAACCATTGTATTGATACTATGCTTCGTGGATTCCAAGGAGTCAGAATGCAGACGGTCTGCCATGGGGATAGCTTGCCTGGGCTCCACAGTGTCTGGGGTCTCCGCTGGGAAAATGCAAGAGCTGGGAGTGGCTTGACAGCTGGGGGCTGGAATCGTCTGAAAGTATTTTCACTCACATGTCTGGAGGCCAGTGCTGGCTGTCAGCTGGGGTCTCAGCGGGGGCTGCTGACCTGAGCAACTACACGTGGCCTCTCCATGTAGCCTGGTGGCCCGAGCACCAATATGGTGGCCTCAGGCTTGTTGGACTTTGTGGCTGGTGGCTGAGCACTCTGAAAGCAAGTGGCCCAGTGGATAAGGCAGAAGTGGCACTGCCTTCTCTGACCCAGCCTCGGAAGTCACAGAGCATCCATCCACTGTACAGGCAGATACAAGGGGAGGGGACACAATCCACCTCTAGATGGAAGAGGGTGGCAGGTCACATGGTAGAGGAACAAGTGAGATGGGAGCTATTATAGAACCATCTTTGGAAAATACGACCTGCTGCAATGGCACACAACGCCCCGGCGGTTATTCCTCTGGCATCCCGTTATTTTCCTCTCAGGCAGGCAGCCTTCACTCCAGTGAGGCTGAAGTATTTGCGGTTTCCAGAGGACACAGAGCTCTTCCGGGCCACCTTTCCCCAGCCTGTTCCCTTTCACTACAATGGCTGTCCCCCCTGCTCAAATCCCTCACCCCATTCTCATTACCCAGTAGAAGCATCACCTTCTCAGGGAAGGTGTTCATGATGTGCTGGGTGCCCTTCTCCGGGAGGCTGTGCCTCTCTGTTTACCTCAGGAATGGCTTCATCTCACTGCATACAGTTTGGTCCATCACGTCTCCCACTCCCTCACTGATCTGTCAGCTTCTCCTGGGCAGAGTCTCTTTTCTTTTCCAATCCCCAGCACTTAGCAGTGTTGAGCACATTGTAGGTGTTCAAAATACAGTAGCTTTTATTATGCAGTTCTTATTACTATGGTGAACACACATTTTATAAAACTAAGACTGGGAGATGAGACTTGCTTCCTGGACTTGCAATATGTCTCCAATATTTAAGGAGGTAGGAAATCCAGTGGGGACCGGGACTCACTGAAGATTATCCTGTTTTGCACCAGGGCACTGACTTATTCCTTAGCCCTAGGCAACCATGTACGTCTCTCTTGGCTTCTCCTTCCCATTACAGAAATGCCTCCCTTGAGTGTCAGTGAATAAATTTGTTAATGTTGGAGAAGTGCTTAGAAGATGGAAGGAGCTGTATGTGAGCTAAATATTATTAATAATAATGGTAGTAAGATTGATTATTCATTTCCATGGCCCTTCTCCTATTCAGTCTGTGCAAAATTGGAAATTGGTTGTGTTAAATTGGCTTACCTCCTCCATTTGGTCCTGTCAGGAAAATCAATGAGACACACGTGAATATTCTCCTGTGTACACAGCCATTTTCAAAGTTAGGCCATCATCAATATCTATGGTAAGCAGTTATGGAGAAAATGGATGAGTATTTAACACATGAGAGCATTTAGGTATTATTAAATGTACTTGGCCAAGCAAATTTTGAAGCTATATTTTGGCTTTAACTCACAACGGAAAATCCATATTTTTAATTAGATACATGGACTTGCTTGAGTGGCTGTCAGTGGAAAGGACTCTGGAATCTAAAGGCAGGGAATGGCTTTTGAATGACAAAAGCTACTCTATGCCCTTATGCCTACCCAGAAGTTCCAGACAATTGGAAGGCATTGCTTCTCGAGATTTCCTGGTTTTACTAATGGTGAGTAGCCTCATGTCAAAAATGGGATATTTCCAACCTAGAGTTACATGTGCTTCAGTGGGTTCAGGATGCCCCTGCATTAGGGAGGCCAGGGAAAGAGCACTGAAGTGGGGAGTGAAAACAAACAGGCTCCAGTCCAGAGTCTCAGCTACTAACCAGCTGTGTAGCCTTGGGACACGACTTCATCTCTGGGGGCCTCAGTGTTTCTCATCTGTAAAATAAATTAGAAGATCTTTAAAGTCTTGCCCAGAGTTCACTTTCAATAATTTTACAGATGTTGTATTGAACTTGATGTATGAAGTGTCCACATTTGCTTGTCCTCACTCAGTGAAGAGCCCTAGACATTAGGCTTTTTTCGACCTTTTGATTGTAGCTCTCGGGTCTGACCCAGCCGGGCCCGGAGATGGGCTCATGCAATTACAGAGGTTGAGAAGTCCTAAGACTTGCAGTCATCAAGCTACAGACCCAGGACAGCTGATGGTATAAGTTCTAGTTCAAGGGCAGAAGAAACCCAGTGTCCCAGCTCAGCAATCAGGCAGCCAGCATTCTCTTTTACTCAGCCTCTGTGTTCAATTAGGTCTTCAGTTGATTGAATGAGGCCCACCTCCACTAGGGAGGACAATCTGCTTTACTGTCTACCAATTCAAATGTTAATTTCACCCAAAAACACCCTCACGGACACACCCAGAATGTTTAACCAAATGTCTGGGCACACATGACCCAGCCAAGATGATCCATAAAATTAACCATCACGTCCTCTGGGCTCCCCCATGTAGATCTGCATGCTTTTTGTCATGCTTAATGGGAACTTGATCAAGGTGAACTGCCTGGCAACCAGACCACAGTCTCCTAGGGCAGTCACTCTCTCTCTTCTAAATGACAATTACACAATATTTTTCTCTCTCCTCGAACCTCCAGCCTTTCCTCCCTATTCCTCTCTGTCAGTTAATGACATTGCTTCCTATTTCCCTGAGAAGATGGAAGAGCTATGAGGAGAACTTGCAAAAGTTCCCCTCACAACATCTACCCACCTATCAGCTCCTAGACTCCACATACCTGCCTTCCTTCCTGTTCCTGTAAAGGAAGCCTCCATGCTCCTATCCACGGACAACACTCCCCTTTACACTGGTTCCCTGGCCCTCCCATCTACTGAAATACATGACTCCAGCCATTCTTCCTCCTTTTACTTGCATCATGAATTATCCCCTCTCTTCTGGATTATTTTCACCAGCATATAAACGTAGGGTTATTTCTCCCATCTTAAACTAAAGTGTGCATGCATACACACACACACACACACACACACACACACACACACACACACATTCTCTGTCAACCCACTTTGATTTCCAGCTAATGCTCATTTAAGAAACAGTTGTCTATAATTCCTTGCCTCTGGATCTATCTAATCTATCCAATTAGATACATAGTAGGTTTTCCACTAAAATTGCTGTCACTCATATTACTAATACCAGTGGTCGATTCTCTGTTACCCTCTCACCCACCAGCAGTATTTGACACAGCCTGTCTCTGCACTATCCTTCAAACTCTTTCTTCCTTCAGCTTCTGTGACACCGCAGAGTCCTCATTTCCTACCTACTGCACAGGTGGCTCCTTTTTAGTCTCCTCTGCTGGTTCTTCCTTATTCCTCTAACCTTGATTGGACTCCTCCTTGGACCTCGTTTTCTCTCTGTTTACACTCACTCTCTGGATCTCTAGATCTCACTCATCTCTTGGCTTAAATACCATGAGTATGCTAATAATCTGCAAAACAAATCTCTAGTCCAGACGTCTCTGTTGAGCATCTGACTTTAATTTTGAGCTGCCTCATTTACCTGCCTTAGATGGTCAATAGGCATCTTGTGTTTAATGGGGCTCAAACTAAATCCCTGATCCTCACTTCCCTCCAAACCCCTCTTTATTAGCTCCCTGGGCTGCTATAACAAAGTATCACACACTGGGTGGCCTAAATGACAGACATTTACTGTCTCATGGTTCTGGAGGCTAGAAGTCTGAAATCAAGGTGTCAGCAGAGTTGGCTCCTTCCAAGGGCTGTGAGAGAGCATCTGTCCCATCTCTCCTAGCTTCTGGTGGTTGCTGGCAATATGGGGTGTTCCCTGGCTTGTAGATCTCTGCTTTCATCTTCACACAATGTTCTCCCTGGACATGTCTGTGTCCAAATTTCCCCTTTTTAAAAGGACACTAGTCATAATGGATTAGGGGCCCACCCTACCCCAGTCTGACCTCATCTTTAATTTCAATTGCAACACCCTATTTCCAATAAGGACACATTCTGAGAGACTAGGAGGTAGGACTTCAGCATATGAATTTCCGGGGTGTGGGGGACACAATTCTACCCGTAACACTCTCCAGCCACAGTCTGTCCTGTCTCTGTTGATGGCAACTTTATCCTTCCATTTGTTTAGGCCAGAAACATTGTAGCCATCCTTAGATCCTCTCTTTTTAATCATCACACCTAATAAATCAACCAGTCCCATTGGTTCTGCCTTTAAAATATATCCAGAATCTGACCACTTCTCACCAATGTCATTGCTGCCAGCTGACGTGGGCAGCCTCATCTTCCTCTCTCATAGCTACAGGAGTTTTCTCATTGGTTTCCTTCCTTCCACACTTGCCATCCAGAGTCTGGTTAGTAACTCCCACTAACATAGCAGCAGGAATGATCCATTTCAAACATTATTCAGATTATGGCATTCCTCTCCTCAAAACCCCGCAAGTGGGGTCCATACACTTAAAGTAAGAGCCTAAGTCCTCAAAGGCCATACAAGGCCCTGCACTGAGCCCTACAGCCTCTCTCACCTTCAATCTCTGCCCTCCAACATTGACCACCTCGCTGTTCCCTGATGTACCAGGAATTCTCATGCCTGGAATTTTTTCCCCAGGGCTCACTCCTTCACCTCCTACACATGTTTGCCAGAATATCCTCTTTCAGGGAGCCTTTCCCAAAACACCCTAATTAAAATCGCAGCCCTCTCTCTTTTGTGGAGCTTATGGCAAAAGTGAGGCAGGGAACATTTATCTGTAGCCAAGATGTCCTGTTTTCTGGTGTAATTAACCTCCTGTATGCAAATTATTTTAAATAACTTGTTCTTAAGCTTACCTGGTCTGTCCACAAACAAGTGGGTGCAAGCAGGTGCTCAGATTAGGTAAAGTGTTTTTTATTGTTGTTGCTGTTTTGTTTTTTGCGGTACGCGGGCCTCTCACTGCTGTGGCCTCTCCCGTAGCGGAGCACAGGCTCTGGACGCGCAGGCGCAGTGGCCATGGCTCACGGGCCCAGCTGCTCCGCGGCATGAGGGATCTTCCCGGACCGGGGCACGAACCCGCGTCCCCTGCATCGGCAGGCGGACTCCCAACCACTGCGCCACCAGGGAAGCCCCAGGTAAAGTTTTTAACGTCGTAATTTTTCTTCCTTCTGGAGTGAACCAGCTCAAAATTGCTAGAATGTATGGCCATGAATTGGCAATAGCCAACGTTGCATGAGATCATGAATCTTACTCAAGGACATCATAGATGCTCTGCAAGCTCATGCAACATTCATGGAATCCAGGCCATTTTCAACTGGGAGAGCCTTTAACCAGGGGACCTAAGACTTGGTCTTAAAGAAAATTAAGTTAATGTTTTTAACACTGATCTCATAAACACCCACATCTTTGTTGTGTTTAACTGAGAAATTTGGAATGCTTCCTGCAGCATGCATCTCATACAGCCTTTGACATTGTTAGGTTTCCCGAAATTCTAAGCGTTCTGCCACCAAAAAGAAAAAGAGGGAGTTGGCTATTTCAACCCCTGCGGAATTTCATACCGCAGGCCCCTTTCCCTTCCCCGCCGTGGGAGCCGGCACAATCCCTCCCAGCTGCAACTGCTGTTCTCCAACGGCTCTCTGTGCTTTCCAGGGAACACTTTGGCTATGATGGGGTTTCTCCTGTTTTCGAGCCTATCGGACACTTGATGCTTCCTTCTTTCCTTCCTCCTCCTGCAACCCACCGCAACCCCTGATACCCTGCAGGCTTTGTAAGTGATGGAGGCTTGTCTTCACCTACTTGTGTATTGGGGTTTGTGGGAGAACCTTTCCACTGGCTTCGTTGTAGATGTTGTCCCTTAGGTAACCATCTTCTATCCCAAATCTCCCTCTTTCATATCTCTTTTTTAAAACCATGTTTAAAATTGAAGTGTAGGGCTTCCCTGGTGGCACAGTGGTTGAGAATCCGCCTGCCGATGCAGGGGACACGGGTTCGTGCCCCGGTCCGGGAAGATCCCACATGCTGCGGAGCAGCTGGGCCCGTGAGCCATGGCCGCTGGGCCTGCGCGTCCGGAGCCTGTGCTCCGCAACGGGAGAGGCCACAACAGTGAGAGGCCCGCGTACCACAAAAAAAAAAAAAAAAAAAAAAAAAATTGAAGTGTAGTTAATTTACAGTGTTGTGTTAGTTTCATATGTACAGCAAAGTGATTCAGTTATTTATATATCTTTATATATATAGATATATTCTTTTTCAGATTCTTTTCCATTATAGGTTATATACAATATAGTTGTATACAATATAGTTGTATACAATATACAATATAATATATATAATATGTTATAATATATAATATATATTATATACAATATATAATATTATATATTATATATAATATTTTATAATATATATTATATATAATATATTATATAATATATAATATTATATATAATATATACTATATATAAAATATATAATATATATAATATATATATATTATATAGTTTCCTGTGCTATACAGTAGGTCCTTGTTTTCCTCTTTCATATCTTGTGGAAGGGTTCATTACCCAAAGTGTAATTCAAACTCAGAGAGGGTGAGGACCTTACTTGCCCAGGGTCTCATAGGTTGTAAGCAACAGGTCTGAGATTTGAATTTTTTCTCCTTCCATTATTCAAAACTGCATCTCTCATTTAATAACAATAACAATAATATTGTTATTATTAAATTTGGCATTGGATATGTCATTTACTCCCTCTGGGAAAATTCATTCTTCCTATGTATCCCCTTAATCTTTACCTCTATTTGATGCCTTTTGTTCTCGATCTCCACTTGCTCTTTGGAGAAACATATTTATTTTGCTGATTTCCTGGGTCACTTCTGTAAAATGTTTCTAACTGTTCTCCCACTCCCCAAACTTCTTTCCTTGTAAACCTGTATCCCAGATCTTACATTGCCTTTGGAACACGGGCATATGACCTGTGTTAGATTCAAATCTTAAAACAAAACAAAGCAAAAAATCCAAAAAGTGGCGTTGACCAACACCCCCTCCCTGGGCTCTGTCACTATATTTCCACTTGCCTGTTTGACTTCACACATCTGCTCCATTAAGAAGGAGTTCTCAGTAGAGTTGTCATAAGCATTACAAAGCGTTAGCAACAGCCGGCTAAGCATGTTTATGCTACAGTAGAAACATGAGGGTTGGATACAATAGCACAATATGGGCTTTTTTGTTGGCAATGAAGAGTAACAGGCAACAGATGTGGTACACGGTGTTTCGGCGCTAGAGACTAGAGTGACCTGGGTATATCTCAAGGGCGGGGATATATCTCCAGTCATGGGGAAATAAAAATCAGAGACTGAACAACAGCAACTCTGGGAAGTCTGGCAGGATGATTAACTCTGGGGAGTGGGTAAAATGATGAGATGTGAGACACTCAGAAAGGCACTGAACTTCTCTGTGTCTCTGCTTCCTTATCTACAATACTGATGATAATAGCAGATACCTCACAGGTTTGTAATAAGTATTAAATGAGATAATGAATGTAAAGTTCAGTGTCCAGGAGTTATCACTATCATCTTCCTCCTCTTCATCTCTATGTTATATGAGATTGAATATGTCCATTGAAATTGGTGATAATTTGGGAGAAAGTTCTGAAGCAATGAAGAAGAAAAATGGGTTTTAGTCATTTATCCATTCACCTAAGAAATATTTATCAAGAGCTTCTCACAGGCTAGGCACAGTTCCAGCAGTGAAGATACAGCAGTAAACAAGACAGAAAAGGTCCCTGACCTCATGGATACTTTGTTCTAATTAAGGGAGACAGAAAATAAGCCAAGAATAAAATAAATGAAATACAGGAACAAAAATAGCAGAATGTGACATGCATTCTGCAAATAATTAAAACAGATAGCTCTGACAATGACTGGGTGGATACTTTAATTTGGGTGAACTTGAATGATAAGCAAGAGACCATCACATGAAGATCAGAGCGTAGAGCACCCAGGACAGAAGAGACAGCAGGGCGAAGGCCCTAAGGTAAGGAGGCGCTCCTGTATCTGAAGATGGAGAGGAGGCCAGTATTGAGGCTACAGGTGGGGAGAGAGGGGGGTGATACTTGATGAAGTCAGAGGAGTGGGCAGGGACCAGGTTCTATAGGGCTTTATAAACTAGGGCGAGGAGTCTGGATTTTATTTTAAATGAGATGGGGCAACCAGAGTAGTTGGTGCTGAATTAGTCTTCCCGCAGTCAACAACTATATAACTGGAAAAATATGTGAAACAATGACTTTCAGACACTGGATAAAAGGCAGAGCAAAACTCTGATTCCTGAGGGAAGAGAAAACATGAAGTGAGTCTCCTGATCACCTGGTCTGTGTGGGTGACCTTTCTGGAACACAGTGCAGGGAATGAGAGCATGGACGGAGCACGGAAGTTGCACTGAGCTGAGTAGGCAGAGACCAGAGTTTGGGGATGCTACAGCAGCTGGAGCTTTATAAGGTGGAATACTGGAAAGGAAGGAGCTAAGCAAAGGAGGAATTCCAGGGACGTGGGTAGGAGTCCTCTTAAGTCTTTGACCAAATGTTAAGACACACAGCAAAGGGGACGGCTCTATAAGGTGTGGCTGAGAACAGCTCTTGGGGACCCGTGAGTTGAAAAGAGATTTCAAAGGGTAAACAGTGCCCTGGAGGACAGATTAGACTCTGTATAAGGAAAAAAAACGACAGAAGCTAGTTAAACTGGAGCGTAGAGAGAATAAAAAGGAAGAGAGCCTTAGTGCCTTGTGGGATATTATGATGCCATCTTACATGTGTGTAATTGGAGTAGCAGGAAGAGAAGAGAGATATTTGAGGAGATCATGCTCCCAAAGTTTCCAAATTTGATGAAAAATAATAACCCATAGATCCAAGCAGCTCAAAAAACTATAAGCAGGAAGAAAATCGTATCCGAGCACATGACAGTCAAATTGCCAAAAAATGAAAATAGAGGAAATTTAAAAGCAGCTGAGAGAGACAGAGAGAGAGAGAGAGAGAGCCCACTGCAATTTAACAGATATTTATTGAACATTTTGTGTGTGTTGGGCCATTATGTGTACTAAGCTATGGTGATAGAATGATGAAAAGCCAGAACATTTCCCTGTGCTTATGAAGCCTGCTGTTAAAGGAAAGGAAATAGACATTAAGCAGACAATAGACATTAAGCAAATAAACGATGACAATCGTGCTAATGAAGGAGAAGTACTTGACAACATACCTTCCTTAGGGTTAAGTGACCCTGAGGAAGTTACCTTTAATAAGAAGGCTGAAGGTTGCAGAGGAGAAACTGTGAGGATGGGGGGAAAGACCAGTTCAGCAGAGAAAATGCAAAGACTCACAGAAGGAAAGAGCAGGATATTTTAAGGGTTGCAAATAAACCAATGAGGCTGGAGTGGGGAAACAGAGACAGAGACAGACAGAAACAGAGAGACAGAGGGAGAGATTAAAAGTGGATGCGGAACTGGGTAGGAGCCAGATTATGAAGGAATTGTATCTCCTATGGGCAGTGAAAGAGTGGGAATCTGATGTAAAGCTTTAAGCTCTTTAATACAGTGTATTAAATATACTTTATTAGGGACTTCCCTGGTGGCGCAGTGGTTAAGAATCCACCTGCCAATGCGGGGGACACAGGTTTGAGCCCTGGTCCGGGAAGATCCCACATGCCCCGGAGCAACTAAGCCTGTGCACCACAACTACTGAGCCTGTGCTCTAGAGCCCATGAGCCATAACTAGTGAGCCTGTGTGCCACAACTACTGAAGCCCGCAGGCCTAGAGACTGTGCTCCACAACAAGAGAAGCCCCTGCTCACTGTGACTAGAGGAAGTCCACGTGCAGCAACAAAGACCCAACGCAGCCATAAATAAATATACTTTATTAATACACTGTATTAAATACACTTGACTACAGTGTATTTAATACAACATTAAAAAAATCTCAAAGAACTGATTCCTGGGAGCTTAATTGATTGTTGCAGGCCAAATTAATTCATCCCGAACTTAAAGATTCATGGAGAATCACCATAGAGTACCGAAGTACCGAGGCAAAAGTCCAGCTGGGGACTCTGGTTGAAGCTTCAAGCTAGGAATGGTTTGGGGGAATCTCAGACCCCATATCTCAGGAGCTGAAGGAGCTGCCTGGGAAACAGACTGCCCTGTCCATTAACACAATATCCCCTATCTCTGATCCAATTACTGAATTATAAAGGGGAGTGTTTAAGATGAATGGAAGTTTTTCACATTAATCACCATCTAATGATGGCAAGGCCTGGGAGATGTCAGGTTTTATTTGATAGATTTATCCTGAAAGTGATATGTACACTGACAGTTGAGGAAATTAATGGTTTGACTTTATGGAGGACTGACAGGATAAACTAACTCTGACAGGCTAAATTAAGGAGAGGCTGTTACAGAATGTAAAATGCCAACTTCATATTTTGAGTGTAATGCTTTAGCAGTTTTTGGTACTGATTTCTAAGCCTTGAACATGTGTTTGAATAAATGAAAATTCAGGAGAGGACACTGCCTTGAAAAGATGATATTATAGCAGAGCAATGAATGAATAATTTACAAGGGGCATCTTCAACCTTGTGCATTTAAAAAAATAATTTATGAATAGAATCAAATGAAGTACCAATTTTAAGCTTATATTTTCAATTTGTAAATGTAAATTCCTTCAGGCAGAAATTTGCCTCATGTATTCTTAGTGTCTAGCACACAGAGGAGTATACAGCTGGCACTCAATAAATGTTAGTTGCAAAACTGTGTGGCATATCAATAAGTATTAGTGATCGACATTAAGTAATTAGCAAACATTTATCATTTTCTATTTACAAAATACTAGACTATAGCTACTTTTATGTATAAGGATGAATTTCAGTATTCCATGGAAAAAACATACTTCACTAAACTACTGATGTTTAGGATAATTTGGATAAAATGTTTTAATCAGAATGATACGGTATTTTTCAGAGTCAACTGTATGGGACTAACTTAATTTTCAGTTTTTCTGTACAAAAGAGATATACTGTTTCAATTTTTTCCTTCTTTTAAATTTTTCCAATATTATTTGCAATGTGATCAATCCATTTCTGAAGAGAAACTTTTGTAGCAAAGATGTGATTCATTGACTGAGTTTGTGTTCCTATCAAATTTTACTCTTTACAGTTTTTGCCAAGGCAAAACTATAGTTTCCTTCTGAGGCCATTATTTGTACTGAATCCAATCCATCCAGCTTAAACTTTATAGATCTGAATTTTGACAAAAATATGATTTCTATCAATTTTTAGTAAAAAAGTTTACCACATGCAGTTGGGACAACTATTTTATTTTGTGCTGATTTTCTTCTTCCAATAATATTTGTTATGAATTGGAGAAAAATCCATCAAAAATTGCAAACAATATTGTAAACTGTAGAGGTGTAAACAGATCAGAGTCGGGGTGAGATGGGAGTGGTTAGAATGAATATGAGATGAGACAGGAGAGGTGAGAGAGAGAGAGGCAGAGGATAGGGAAATAATAATGCCTTCATCAGATTAAAATGTTTAAGTTTTGAGCTCTTATGCTCAGCACCCTCAAATTTTGTTGAGGATAAAGTTAACCCCATAGTTTCACTAAGTAAAAATCATATTAATCTGCTAAGAAATTTCATAAATGCTGAATCATAATCTGTTTGCAAAATTTAATAATGGCTTCTTGCTTGAACAAGGTCCCTCTTCTGAAGCTCATCTTCTAAACATTAATACCCCAAGCACATTTCAGGGGCAAGGACCTGGTCCTGAAATGCAGGAGCCACTTATCTGAGGTTGGAGACAGAGCTCGAGAGTCCTCGTGTACCACCTTCTATTCTTATCCAGGAAGATACTCATTTCCTGGGATATTGTCATGAAGCAGTACCTTTTCCATATATTTTTTACTACAGACTTCTTCTTTGTGAAATGTCTATTCAAATCACTTGCATAATTTTATAGTGGGTTATCTGTCTTTTTAATTTTTTTGTAGGTGTTCTTTACATTTTTGGACATCAGTCTTTTGCTTATCACATGTGTTGTAAATATCATCTCCCAAGCTGTGGCTTGTCTTTCTACTTTCTTTATATGGTATCTTTTGAGGAACAGAACTTCATAATTTTAATATACTCAAACTTAGCTCTTTTCTTTTGTAGATTCTTCTGTAAAAAAACACTTTCTTACTCCAAAGTCATGAAATTATGTTTCTATAATACATTCTAAAAGCTTTATTGTTCTGTCTTTCACATTTAGGATTTTAATCTTAGAATCAATCCTGCATGTACTTTATTTGGGAGAGGTCCAATTTTTATTTTTATTTATTTTTTTGGAATTCAATTTTTCCAAGTCCATGAAAAGGCCATCTTTTCTTTGCTGATTTTCACTGATTTGTGATGCCACCTCTGTCATCTATCATTTCTGTATCTAGATCTCACTTTTTTTTTTTTTTTTTGTGGTACGCGGGCCTCTCACTCTTGTGGCCTCTCCCATTGCGGAGCGCAGGCTCCGGACGCGCAGGCTCAGCGGCCATGGCTCACGGGCCCAGCCGCTCCGCGGCATGTGGGATCTTCCCGGACCGGGGCACGAACCCGCGTCCCCTGCATCGGCAGGCGGACCCTCAACCACTGCGCCACCAGGGAAGCCCTAGATCTCACTTTTCTGCTCTTCATTCCTCTCGCATCTCAGAACTATCTTCTGTCCCCATCTTTCTCCCTGAAGTAAATTCTTTAAAATTTCCGCTGATGGCAAAGAATATCAATTTCTGCTTGTCTAAAAATGTCTTTATTTTATCCTCATTTTTGGAAGATCTTTTCGCTAGGTATGGAGTCCTAACTAAGATGGCAATTGTCTTATCTCAGATAGTAAATAATTAATAATAAGTCACTGTTTTCCAATGTATTTTGGCTTCCACTGTTGCTATTGAGAAGGAAGCTGTCAATCTCACTGTTGCTCCTTTGCCTGCGACCTGTTGTTCTCCTCTCTGGTTGCTTCTAAGATTTTCTCTTTGTCCCTGACATTCTGTGGTTTCACTGTAAGTCTAGGTGTACTTTTGTTGTTGGTGGTGGTGGTTATCTTGCTTAAGATTTATGGGGATTCTTCAACACAAAGTACATTTTATGAGAAAGAAGTAAAATGTTTTCATCCCCTCTTATCTCCTCTTTTTAGAATGGGAAGGACTTGAGCACACGTATATATACGTGTATATATGCAGGAGAAAGGATCAGAGACGGAGAAAGTGAAGACACAGAAAAGAGGTTAATCGCTGATGGACTGAGGTCCCTAAGGGAGAGCCAAGGGTGGGCCCATTTCACAGTAGGCTGCCTCACTTGTAGGAGGCAGGATGGGTGTGGATGTTGCTGAGGAGTGAGCAGAAAGTTAATGGGGTTTTACTTGATGGATTCTACTTTGTCTGTGAAGGAGATGGATCATTCAGCATCTACTGTGTTAGGTGCCAGGAACACAGTGGTGAACAAAACACACAAACTCCTTGCCTTTATGGAGCTTGCATCCCAAGGGGAGAAACAGACACTATGTAAATAACAAATAAAAAAACAAAATAATCACCAGTTGTGAAAGTGCTGTGAAGGAAACATACAGTATACTGTAATAAGAAGAGGGTGGTTAAGTTTGGCATTTGGGCATTTTTGCGTGGTGACTTTTAAGCTGAGATCTCGAAGACCAGAAGCCAGATGTCCTGGAAGAAACTTCCAGGAATAGGGAAAGGCAGGTAGAAAGTCTGAGGTGGGAAAGAGCCTTGCATGTCCTAGGAATTTTCAGAAGGTTAAATGGTTAAAGTAGAGCAAGGTAGAAGAAAGAATGGGGAAGGCAAGGCTAAAGAGGTACCCAGGGATAAAGCAATCTGGGACTTTGTATTTTTGTCCCTGTTAAGTGAGTACTCATTAAAGGTTTTTTTTTAACCAAAAAGTGACTTGATATGACTGTCCTTCCCAAACTGGATCATCTCTTTACCGTTCCCATTCCACTCTGGCTCAAGGAAGTCTAATTATTAATCTAGTACAAAGGCTTCTCTATACATACATCATATATTCAATATATGTATATATATTAATGTGTATATGTATATATATTCATGTACAAATTATGTACACATATATTTATGTATGTGATACATATTCGTATATATTATAAACACATATATTTATACACACCTGTATAAGGTATTCCTTATTGTTTTCAAAGCACGGTATCATGAAATTCAACTGATATTTTACATATAACTTTTGCTGCATCTCGGTCTTCTTATTCAATAAATACCTCATGAAAGCTTCATCAAAACTTCCCTATGTCAATTAATATAGCTATCATTCTTTCTTTTTAACAGCTCCAATATATTAAGCATTCCCCTATCCTATGATGACTCTGTTTCCTGTTTTGGGCTATTTCAAACAATGTTGAAATAAGCAATCTTATACATATATCCTTATATATTCATTCCGATATTTCTACAGGATATGTTCTCAGGAGTAGAATTGGTTGAGCAAATATATATGTACTTTTTACTTGAAGATGTTTTTTTGAAAGTTCTTATTAGTTAACATTTCTACCAACAATATATGAGAGCACCCTTTCCCTGGGAAAAGGTACCCCATTATGTTGCTCTTTTCTTCCTGTCTGATGAATGTATGTAGATATATACACACACGTATACATATGTGTGTGCATATATAAACTTTGGTACTTTATAGTGAGTTGAGCATCTTTTATCCATCTGCTTACTATTTAGACTTTCTCTTTGAACTGTTTGCTCCTCTGCGCATTTTACTAATATGTTATTTGTCCTCTTCTTGACGTTTTGAAAGATCTCTTTATTATAGTAAGGATATTAACTGTCTTATTTCTACATTGTAAATATTTTTTCAATTTTTTTTGGTTTTTAATGACTTTATATTTCACCAAAGCAAAATATTTTTTATATAGTCAAACATATTTGTTGTTTTAGCTTCTAGACTTAGTATTGGCTAAGAAGTTCTCTCTTAACCCCTCAATTGTACATGAAGTATTATTTTTTTCTAAGATTATTATTGTTTTTTCTTAAAGCATTTAAATCTTTAAGCCACCTGTAATTTACTTTTGTATTCTTAATAAGTTTCTTCTAGATTCAGTCTCCTTAGTGGATGCATCATCTTTGTCATATGTTAATTTTTCAAACATGCTGACATCTATTTCTGGAATCTTTATTGTGTTACACTGATTTTTTTTTTCTTATCATTGTGTTACACTGATCCATTTATATATTGATTTGATCACAGTGGCTTTACATTCTAATATATCGTGTTCTATCCCTTCTTGACCTTTTGGCTAAGATCAAGTTTCTAATATGTCTTGTTCTACTTTAAAGTATGTTCTAATATCTAGTGAGACTAGTTCCCCACAGGACTCTTGTTATTCATACTTTTCATAACTACACTAGGGGATTTATCCTTTTATTCAAACACTGAAATTTTTTCTTCAATTCCCAGTCCACCTCCCTCAGAAAAAAAACTATTGGTACTCTATTTGGAATATTAAATTTATAAATTAATTTGAAAAATTAATTTTAGAAATATTTTCTCATCTAAGAACTTGGTATGTTTTCTTTTTTACTCAGGTCTTATTTTGTATTCTTCAACAAGATTTTACAGTTTTAATCATGTAATTCCTGGGTCTTCTTTGTTGAATTCATTATTAAATATTTATAATTTGTGTTATCTTTGTGAAATTATTCCCTCATTTCCATTTCTAGGCATTTATTGCTATAATTGGGGCAATTTTTGAATATTTCTCTTACTTCAGGCACCTGAACAAATGATATTATTAGCTCTACTAAAAGTTTCTTAGGAATGTGCTTGAACCAAGCTGTGTTATCCCCGGGAGGCGAGAGAATGATGAGTACGAAATTTGTACAGGCCTGATTATACTGGGTGCTATGCTCTAGCAATTATTTTGGGAAGGATAAACCCTGAGAAGCGTCCCAGTCAAGGTCTGATGGTTTCCACCCTAAGTATAGGTCCAGCCACAGGCTGCTCAGCTCCAGGCTTGTGTATAAAAGACTGAGCCTGGACGATGACACTTCCAAAAAGGCTCAAGTGTCCTCACTCACTCTGATGCTATCATCTGCAGCTGCATAGCTGTTGGAGAGGGTTGTGAGGGTCAGGTAGCTTCCGGCATCTTCAGAGGATGTTGCTGCTTCTTGGTATCCTAGCTGTGCTTTCTTCTGTTTCCTTCAGAACCTTGACTGAATTACCCAAGAGTTGCTGGTCTCTGTTAATGTGTGCCTGCTCTAATTTGTCAATTGATTTCGTATGAGATCACATAAGGTTATCTTAAATACTGACTTTTTCATGATCTGTGTCCCTCTTATCTCATTTAGGACGTTCAACCTTAAATTCCTTGAGCTCTGACTTTAATATTGCCGCTCCTGCTTTCTTTCTCTTTGCATCGACCTAGTATCTCTATACCTGATACTTTACTTTCAACCGTTCCTTATGAATTGGCGAAATATTTGTTACTGGTGATTTTATCCAATTTTAACCAAATATGGTAATTTGGTCTCCTAAATTAATTTTTAATCTATTCACTCCTCCCCACCTCCACGTTTGCCCCGGCCCCCATCCCCCAATGCCTGAGCTATCACTGTCACTCACCTGGATGCCTGCAGTGTTGTAGCCTCTTAACCAGTCAGCCCTGTTTGCCCAGCCCCTCCATAAAATATCTTCTCCTCACTGCAGGCAAAATGACCCTTCAACATGCAAATCTGATCCCGTCTTGCCTCCTACCTCCTCTTCACCACTTTTCACATGTTCAAGAACTTCCCCCTGGCTTTAGGATAAATACCAAACTCCTTGACACGGCCCTGCATGTTTCAAACCCTAATGCCTAGAGCTTCTCGTTTACCCACCACAGGCAGTGTAGACAGGGGACCAAGCCTGGTCCTGGGTGGGGAATGTGAGCAGAGACCCCTCATAAAGTTCTGGCCACAATGATCTCTAAACCCAAGGCAAGAGTGACCTAGAAAAAT
The DNA here is from genome assembly GCF_026419965.1 of Kogia breviceps. Taxonomy (NCBI): domain Eukaryota; kingdom Metazoa; phylum Chordata; class Mammalia; order Artiodactyla; family Physeteridae; genus Kogia; species Kogia breviceps. The sequence continues at coordinate 51,748,319 of NC_081318.1, forward strand.
TTCACTGCATAAAGGCAGAGAGAGATATTTCTGTCTCAGCCATGGCTCTGGGTGAAGGAGAAATAAAGAGGTCCTTTGAGAACTTGTGACCATAGGCTGACCAGCAGGCTGCTTTCAGATCCAAATTCACGCTAGTGGCTTGGCTGAAAAAACTGCAAAGTAAGATCTTGAAATGGATTTGAATCCTCAGGTGTCTGACAGAAACAAACAGAAATCCTTTCAGGAGAAATGCACTTGCAACTCCTCTAAGAATCCCCCCAAATTCAGTTCCAGTGAAGATAATGTCACAGTAAAAATACAAAGAAACAAGACTCCAGGAGCCAAATCAGCAGAAGCAATTAAAAAAAAAATCAAATCAGACCTCAAAGAATGAAAACATTAGAATTGCTGGAAAATTAACAGGGATAACTCTCACAGACATTATTTTAAATGAAAAGAGCAAGTTACGGAATGTTTACAGTTTGATACTCTATACAGAGTTTTTTTAAAAAAGGAAAACTACACAAAAATATGTTTAATATGTTAAAAGACATAAGGAATATTTAAAGAAGTAAAATTAAAAACTACATACATAGAAGCTCTCAAACAATTAAGAAAACACCAGGTCTATTTTATGGATTAGCTTTACCAAAATGTAGAGGAATAGATAATTTCCAATCTTATACAAACTCTTCCCAACAACAACAAAAAAGGGAGCCTCCTCTACCAGCATTATTCTAAGAGACTACAATAGCTTTGATATTGAAAACTAGACAAAGACAAAGTGAGACAGGAAAGTTACAGGCTAATCTGCCTCCTAATCACAGATGTAATGATACTTAGTAAAATATTAGCCAACCAAAACCTGTGATGCATGAAAAGACAATCCATTATGACCAGGTAGAGTTTCTTCTAGAAATACAAGGGTAATTTCACATTACAAAACCTATTAATGCTCTTCACCATATTAACAGAATCAAGAAAAATAATATGATCATGCCAGGAAATGAACTGGTAACTGGTAAGCACAGTGCCTCACTCATAGCATCTGCTATGTATTTGTTAAATAAAATTGACAGACACAGAAAGAAGCATTCAATTATATTCAAAAACATTCAGGATTTTAAAAAATTTAACACCTAGGACTGAAGGAAATTTCCATAACGTATAGGGTATCTATCATAAATGTGTTTTCCATTTGACATTATTTAGTAAAACAGATGTATTCACCCTAATATCCAGAAAATCCACTTTTAGGTATATACTTAAGTATATATGCCATGATGATCATGTACAAGAATGGTCAAAGCAGCACTGTTTTTAAAACAAAAATCTGGAGACAATTCAAATGTCCATTCAGAAAACAAATAAAATAAATTTTGGTATAGTTATATGACAACATATTACACAGCAGTAAAAAAAATATGGCATGAATTGATATGGACAGCTATCAGAGACATCATAAAATGCAAAGAGAAAGTGTTATGAGCTGAAGTGAATTGCGTTCTCCCCAAATTCCTATGAAGTTCTGACCCACAGTACCTTGAAATGTGACCATATTTGGACGTAGGAATTTTTAAAAAGTAATTAAAATAGAATGAGGTCATATGGGTGGACCCTAATCCGATATGACTGCTGTCTTTAAAAGAAGAGATTAGGACACAGGCAACTCGCAGATCAAGAGGTGACCATGTGAGGGCACAGCGAGAAGGTACCATCTGCAAGCCAAGGAGAGAGGCCTTAGGAGAAACACATCTGCTGCTGGTACCTTGATCTTGGACTTCCAGCCTCCAGAACTGTGAGAAAATTAGTTTATGTTAGTTAAGCCACCCAGGCTTAACTAGGGTATTTTTAATGATAACCCGAAAAAAGTAATACAGAAAGTTACAGAATATTTAGAGTTCTATACTCTTTTTTTAAAAAGTTATTTTATCTATCTTTTTACTGAAGTATAGTGGATGTGCAATATCATTTTCAGGTGTACAATACAGTGACACAACATTTTTACAGACCATCCTCCATTTAAAGTCATCCCCAAATAATGGCTATATTTCCCTGTGCTGTACAATCCATCCCTGTAGCCTATCCATCCTATACACAGTAGTTTGTACCTCTCAAACCCCTACCCCCATCCTGCCTCTCCCCTGCGCCCTCTCTCCACTGGTAACCAGCAGTCTATTCTGTATACCTGTGAGTCTGTTCTTATTTTGTTATATTCACTCATTTGTTTCACTTTTCAGATTCCATATATAAGTGATAACATACAGTATTTGTGGTTTTCTGACTTTTAAGTTAGAGTCTGATGTTCTTTATAAAGTTAAAAGAAAATCAACCTCACATTATTGAAGGATTCATACATATAAGACACAACTATAAAGAGAGCAAGGGAATGATAGGAGGATTCTGCCAGCCATGCCCAGTTCCTCCTTGACACCCCGGTGGCCAGGACGCACAGGCACAGTTACATGGGGCCGTGAACACGTGTAGTCCTGTGTGTCACACCCTTTCCAGAATCACATCTGCCCAGCCCTCCTTCAACGCTCGACCAGCCCGCGGAGAAAGCCCCTGCACTGCTTCTCGTCCTCAGGATTCCCCAGAGTCTGCAGGCTCCGGCACACCCAGCGGTCAGCAAGCCCCACAGCTGCCCGACTCCGGGAAGGAGGCACGTCGGTGCTGGGAGGGAGCACCAGCTGGCTGTGTGCAGGTGCCGTGGTCCCAGGAGCCTCCTCCTTCCAGTGTGATTTTTGAGTTCACCGTGACTGCTCATCATCACAAAGCCGTCCGGCAAGCATTTTTGGAATGCCTTCTCTCTGCTGGGCAATATGCTCCAAGCAAAGGGGTACTGCGGCGGGAGGAGCCCAAGCAGGTATGCTCCACGTCCTCATGGGACTCAAGAGTCCAGAGGGGAAACAGAGCTCATCCAGTAACCACACAAGGAACTGGAGAAGGGCAGCTGTGTTGAGTGCTGCAGGGAGGGGGGTCCCATGCCATGAGGACACATAGTGGGGATCTGAGAGGGTCAGGGAGGTCGGGAGAGAGAAACTTCCCTGAAGGCACAGTTCTTGAGCAGAGATTTTCAGGATGAGTTGGAGTCTTAATTAGCAGAAGAGGGTGGGGAAGGAGGCAAGGGCTCCCAGGCAGAATGAATGCCCTGTGCAAATACCCTGGGCAGGAGTGAACGTGGAACGGACGAGAGCCCACGGGAGTTTCGCATGTGGAGCACAGCGTGAGAGACAACAGGGAGCATGCGTGGTGAGGCTGCAGAGGGCGATGGGTCTGAAACGTCTAGGGCCGGGGTCTGAAACGTGCAGCAGGGCCGTGTCAAGGAGTTTGGTATTTATCCTGAAGCCAGGGGGAAGTCCTTGAACATGTGAAAAGTGGGGAAGAGGAGGTAGGAGTTAAGACGGGATCAGATCTGCATGTTGAAGGGTCATTTTGCCTGTGGCGAGAAGATATTTTATGGAGGGCGGACTGGTTAAGAGGCTACAACACTGCAGGCATCCAGGTGAGTGACAGTGATAGCCTGGACCGGGGGTGGGGGAGTTAGGGGGCGGGGCAAAGGTGGAGGTGGGAAGGAGTGAATGGATTCAAAATTAACTTCGGAGACCAAACTGATAGGGCTTAGTTACAAATTGCATAAAATCATAGTTAACAGTTGGGGAATGTTGTTTTAATGTGTCAGGTACCGTTCTAGCGCTTTACATATATTATCTCAATTAGTCCTCATAGTGCCAGGAGGTAGGTTTTTATTATAAAACCAGTTTCACAGGTGAGGAAGCAGAGGCACAGAGAGCTTAAGACATTTGGCCAGGCCGGGAAGGGGTCTCCTCATTTTGAATTGAATTGGATATACAGACAAGGGGAGAGGACAAGGGAGAGAGGTGTTAAGGGTGACTCCTACGTTCTGGCAGGTACTACTGGTGGATTTCGGAGCCATTCTCTGGGCTTAGGAGCCTTGGAGGAGATCTAGGTTTGGGGAAGGAATTGAATTTTGTTTAGTTTTGAACATGATACATTTAAGATAACTATGAGACATCTGAGAGATGTCAAGGAGCCAGCTGAATAGATAAGTCTGGAGCTCAAAGGAGATTTCCAGGCTTTTAGACATAAATATGTGAGTTGTTGGCATAGCTGATGTGTGGCCACTGATATGAGATCATGGGGAGTAGGCTGGGGAAGAGGAGGAAGAGAGTTAGGATAGAGCCTTGGGTAGTGCTAATATTTAATGGCCAGGGAAAGAGATGATCCTGAAAAGCAGACAGTCAAGAAGTGGGCCAAACAGTTATAAGAAAACCAGGAGATTGATATATCTTGGAAATTCAAGGGGAAAAAATTCAAAAACAAGGAAGTGGCTAATAGTGTTGAATGCAGCAAAGAGGTGAATTAAGATAAAGATGGTTAAATGGTGAAGTCTGGATGTAGGGAATGGAGGGGAAGGTAGAGGGTAGAGAGGACTGACAATGAGACGTTAGGAGATTGTGGGTGTGCGTGTGGTCCAGGTGTGTGATGATGGTGGCTTGGATAAGGTGGTGACTTTATCCACTTTAGTGATGAAGAGGAGAGGCTGGGTTTGAGGGAGACGTATTTTGAGATAGAATAGGTAAGACCTGCTGATGGATGGGAATCAAGGATGGTTTCTAGGTTTCAAGCTAGTGTATCTGGGTGGATGGTGTTGCCATTTACTATGATGGGGAAAGAGATGAGGAGGAATAGACTTGAAGGTAAAAATCAAGTTCTGTTTAGGCCAAGTTTGAGATGTCCGTGGGATATTCAATGTATGTGTAAGGTGAGTAGTTTGGAGCACTGACAAGAGGTCATGGCAAGAGGTATATATTCTAGAATTTTCACCATCAAGATGGTATTTCAAACACTGGGCTGGAAAAGAACAAACAGCCCTAGAAACAACAAACATGGCTACCTACTGAAAATGAGAGGCAAGGTGGTGAAGTAGGGGCTCAAATAGTACTGGTGGCTTGTCAAAGTGGTGGGAGAATTAACTGATGAGGGATCCATGAGGAATTTCATGGCCTGGAACAAGGCAAAGACTTCCTTTCAGTGGTGCCTGTACGCAGAGCTGTGTCATTTTCTCCACTGGACTCAGCAGTCTGGAGCTAAGCTAGAGACCTTAGTCTTTTGGGCTCCAATGTTTTCCCTACCTCTTGCATCTGTTTTCTTGATTTCCCACACCCCAAGCTGCAGGCTTGGATCCTACACAGAATGACGGGGAAGAACCAGGTGAAAGGTGAAATCTACATGACCTGCAGCATTGCCAGAGGCTCAGATCTTCCCACCTTAAGGATGTTGGCACAGGTGTGAGTCAAGCCTGAGCTTACGGGGCCCCTTGGGACAACTAGATTTGAGTAGATTTCTTCAACCCTAACAGCCAATCCTGCATTTCTCCCCCACGGTCACCTTTCCATGTTGCCAGAGCCCTAATTCCTGAATTCATGATTCATTGGCAGGCCCACCTAACTCAGGACTTGCATTACCTCTCATATAGTCTGGGTCGAGCCCCATAATCGGGTTTCCTGCTTCTCGTTCCTTCCCTCTCCATTTTGTCTTCTGTTTACCAGCTTCATCTTTTTGAATCACAGCTCTAATCCAAGCCTTTCTGCAGCCCAAACACCTCTAATAGCTCCCTATTTACAGAGCGGCGATTTTCAGTCTGAACAACAGTGACTTAGGGGTTCACAGAGATGGGAGTGGGTGTGTGAGCTGAGATGCCTGCTCCCCTCTTGTTCTACCTGACTGGCTCTGTGTTTATAACTGTTTTACATATCAGTCCCTGGTGTATCATTATGGGCTTTGAAGAACTGGAATTCACTATTTTCTAGAGAATGGAGCAACCAGAAAGCAAGGCCCTTCAAAATCTAAGTTTCTAAATTCAATTACATTTCAGGCTATCTTATCCACTGATCTCTTTTCTATACTCCCTTGCTCTAGCTAAAAGGAGCTGTTCTTTGTGTTTTATGGTTTGTTTGTTTGCATTCTGTTTATTTTATTACATTGGGAATTAACTCCTTTTACTTTTAACATAAGAATGGACTTTAGAATCAGACAGATATATGCTGAAATCTTTGGATGTATCATGTGAAACTAAACAAGTTACTTAATCTCTCTGTGCCTCAGTTTTCTGATCTGTAAATTGGAAGGAATATTAGTGCTCCTCTCCCAGGACTGTTTAAAGGGTTGACACTGTATATGAAATGATTATCACAGTGCCCAGCTTGTAGCAAGCAATACTGCTGTTAATATTATTATGCAACATATTATCTTCATTAATTTGAATTAAATCCAAGGGTATCAATAAAATAAAAAAGCAACCTTAACTTTGCTCAACAGTAAATCTCAGTGAAAGGCTGCTTTAGATTTGAATCAAAAGCTGGGTTATGTCATCTAGTTGAGTTTGATTTTTTTTTTCATGGCAAAAAGCACTGAAAACATTGACTAATATTATGAGTTCAAAGAACAAACTTAAAAGAAGCTGTTCTTAATACTTCATTTTGCTCACATTATGTCCTTCACTTAAAGTTCTCTCCCATCCCCAAATTCCAAATCCTACTCATCTATTAAGGATCAAATGGTCCCTTCTCCAGGAACTGTTCCTGGAGTTCCTTCAGTTAGAATCTTCTCTCCTTCTTCTAGATACCTGGATCACTTATGGTATTTAACTTCTACCTTATGTTAGTATTTCTTCATAATGTCTATGAATGCATTCCTCCAACTTGTGGAACCAAGAGATTCACAAGTCCTTCAACCACAAATGTTTGTGAAGCACTATTATGGACCAAACACAATTCTGGGTGCTGATGAAACAGCAGGAAACAAAACAAAGCCCCTGCCTTTGTAAAACTTACATTCCGATAGGGGTAAGAAGTAACAAACTGGTAACTATGTAAGAGGTAGTGATTAGTTCTATGGATAAAACAAGCAAAGAAGAATGGGAAGAGAGGGAATACTGGAGGTGAGGCAGTGCTATAAGGTCATGAGGGAGGACCTCTTGGGGAAGAGCATTTCAGGCAAAAGGATGAGCAAGTGCAAAGGCCCTGGGGTGAAAGAATGTTTGAAGAACAGCAAAGAGGCCAGCTTGCCTGGTGCTGCGTGAGCAGAGTAAGGCTGACAAGAAATGAGGTCAGGGAGAGGAAAGTGTAAGAGAGATGCTAAAGGCCAGTATAAGGATGTGGGCTGAGCTGTGTAGCCACATGTTTATATTAGCAGAAAGTCTGTTATCTCACCATTGAGGCCTCTCTTCTACTCCAAATTGTTTACCAACTGAGGACTTAGTCCTGCCTGCTATGTCACTTGGTCAGTCCCTCACCACTGCTGTTTCGGTTATTCCCACATGGGATCATCATGGGACTCTTTTTTCCAAGGCAGCCTGATGGATGCTTTTGAACTGTTGTGGCCATGCCCCAGGTGGTCCAAATCCTTGCCCGGGCCACAGTGGGACCCTAAGCTCGAGCTGAAATATCACAGGTCTCGAATGTCACAGATACACGCTCAGCCCCCCTTAGTAAAGCTTGACAAGGCAATGGGCTTGGAGTGGTCTCCCGCCATGACCATGCACTGCCTGGCCCCTGCCTCACCCCCCCACTAACCCCCAGGCATCGACTCAGCAGAACTTGCCTTCAGCTGAGTGGCATCCTACGCCTCTAGGGGTCAGACTCAACACTACTTGCTCCACACGAATGCACAAAGCCACAGACAGGGAGCCTCATCTCAGGGTGACGTCACCTCTGACACAGAGGAGGAGGCTGGCATACTGTTGCGACTCTGCTCACCAAGCATCGCAGGCTTATTTCTTTCACGTGAGGCAGACAAACGGACAAGAGGGATCTGCCTGATGTACCTGAGCAACCTTCACAGCACCCAGTTCAGTAAACGGCACTCAGAAAAGCAACTGGGGAATGACATTTGATGCATTTTAAATGACCAGATCAATCTTTCATTTTCTGTGAAGTGTTTTCAAGTGGGCGACTGGTGAGATAATGATTTTCCTCTTCCCCTCAAAGCAGCTGGTATATTTGTGGACTGATGGGAACACAGCGGTGTTTTCAGATTTTACACACAGACTCTGCTAGACCAGATACTTTTGTGTTTCTGTTAGCTGGTCAAGAGACAGCCTTGCAAGTGGGCGGGGGAGCAAGGAGGGCAGGGAGGAGACCGATGTGGGCCCCGCCTTGGTATTTTGTGAGGGAGGGGGGGTGGGTGTGGGAGAGGCCCTGCGGGGCAGTAACGCCAGCTCCCCGGAAGTGACTCCTTCCAAGAACCCGAACCTCCCAGCCAGAGACCCAGGGGCAGGGCTGAGAGAGGGGCTGGGAAAGCTATCAGAGTGCCTCAGTCTTAGTGGTGCCAACGAACGTCTTGCATTCAACTGGCTGGGAAGTTCAGTCACCTGCTTTCTTTCCTCCTCACTGCAGAGTCTGGGCAAACTGGCCTCTGAGGACCCCAAACGGGCCAGATCGCAGAGGAGAGAGAAAACATTCACTTCCACAGCCCTCTGGGGACGGCCGTCATTCCTTTGCAGAGCCCTGAAAATCTGGATTTATCTACTGTGTGATTTTCTCTTTAAGCTGTCCCCTGGTGCTCCATTAATTAGCGTGTCTCTTATTTAAACCCACTGGCTCTTCATCCTCCTGCCTGTGACCCTGCAGTGAAGTCTTAATGCTGAACTCGGTGCCTCTTGGTAGTTTCCATGACAACAGGCTATAATCGCTCAGGTAAAAGTTTGTGCTTTCACTCTAGGCTCTGGGCAAGAGAAGCAGGGTGATGAGAGAGACAAGCTCTTATTCAAGCACAGATACCTTCAACAATAGCTCCACAAATTACGAGGTGAGGTAAATTGATTTGCACAACTGCTTTTGGAGTTAGGTCTGACACAATCGCCTTCCCCACTCCCCTCCCTGGTTCGTGTTTCCATAAATCATTTAAAGAGAGTATTTTCTATTTATCCTTTTATCTTAACTCTCTCCGTTTAGATGTCAGCTTCTGGTAAAGAAATCAGAATTATGATATGCTGATCTCCCTGACATTCTATTAATTTAAAATTAATCACCCTTCCTAATTAGTGAAATCTTTTTACTATAAATCCCCTCCTCCCAACACCCACCAAACACACACACAAACACACACACAAGCAGCTCAAAGAATGGCCCAGATTAGGCTATAGTGAAACCTTTGCTCCTTTCTTGGATCACGTGAAATCATTTGGTTCCTAGGGCAATCGACAGGTAGAGCTCATACCAAGGCCCTGTGCCTATGAGTCTATGCTAACTTCCAAAGCAAGGACTGGCCTGGAATCTGAGGATGATTCTTATTCTCCCTGACCACTGAAAGGGAGCTTCCCTTTTGCCTTTTGCTGAAGCGCTCCTGCTGAACCCAAAGACCCCGTGGCACAGACTTTGTAACCCGGATGCAATGAGTCAGGGTGTGCACCGCTCCACTGGCCTCATGGTCCTCACTCAGCAGTCACGTCTGTGACTCACACCAGTGAAAGTGGGGCTTTCTGGGAAGTGGACAACTGCTAGGAAAAACAGACCAGCACTGCCCAGTCACTCCAACATCACATTCAGGTTGCTGCCTTCCTTGGCTGAGTCACCGAGGGAGAAGGGAATGGTCTCTGGTATGTAGGGTATAGTTCTAGGGTCAGATTCTTCAATCCTTAGCTCCAAACTGTCCCTGGAGAGTGGAAAGCCCAATGTCCGGGGGCAACGCACAGACAGCCGCACTCCCTACCCTCTATCATCCTCATTTTCAACCCACTCTGCTCCTTCAACAGAGTGGAAAAAGTGGATGGCTGTGCATGAGTGACAAGGAGATGGTTTTAGGGGTAGGGCAATTGCCATATCATGGTAATAAATGTAACATCCATCCAGGCAGGAAGACACCATACGTGGTTCATGTCACCTTTGACCACCACTGACACACTGGGACTCAAACATCAGACCTTAAGGATCAGACTTTTAGAATGCAGTACAAATGGCATCTATTGAGTCTTGTTAGTGCTTGCTGGCTGCTAAGGGATGTGATATGTTGCCTTTGTCTAAGTGTGTCTAGGGCTGACTTCCTCATCAGGCACAGTACACACAGTGCCCAGGGCCCACGATACTTTTAGGGGCCTGTGAAAATGCTTTAATTGCTTTTAAAGTTAGAAGAAAAAAATAAATTGAAATCAGCTTGGATTATATTCATCTTTAAACCAATGTAATCATATCATTTAAAATTTTTTTTATGGAAGAAGGGGCCCACGAAGGCAAACGTAGGTAGGGCCCACAAGAGTCATAAGGCAGCCCCTGAGCCTGCCACTTCTACGGATGAGACCTTTTGAACAACAAATCACACTAATGACACAGCATGCAATAGTGGTTTATAGAACCAGTGGTCAGGGTTGAGTATAAAACTAATTGTCTTTCTGAACAGTGTACAGAGTGTGTGTGTGTGTGTGTGTGTGTGTGTGTGTGTGTGTGTGATTTGCCAAAGGTCTATGAAGCTGCATTCTGCCCTTGGTCAACTGGTTTTCTTCTAAAATCTTTCTGAAAATTTAAGAACTGTCCCTTTTTTCTTGGGACACTCAGGAAATGAAGTTGGTTATTTCTCATTCTGAAACAGTTCATGTTCCCAGCTCCTTGGAAAGGCTGGAAGGATGCTTTTGAATGCCAGCTATTTTAGCTGAGAATGTTAATCATGCTGATTCTGCTGTCGGCTGAGGTTATACCATCTGATCTTCCATTTCTCTTGTTATAATCATTTATGCTCTACCCCTTGACATGACACATAAGTCCTTTTTATTATATTACATATTAAACACACCAGAACACACTGAAACTCTTCATTATGCAGTAAAATATAAAATGGGTCCATCTTGATCTCCTCTGAAAAGCATCTAGATACTGAAGTGCCTAAAGGCCCAGCTGAAGGTATTTCTGTCTGCAGGGCAATGAGGAGGAACAAACTCCGCAAAGTCCGTACTAAGGCTGCAAGAAATTTGAAGGATTCCTTTTTCTTTTTTTTTTTTTTTTTTTCCCAGAAGGAAGGTTCTGGAAGACTGGGCCCATGCAGTGTATGGAAGAAAGGAAAACAATTTTATTGAAAATTTCCATGTGCCAAGTTCCATGTTGGGTTCTCTACCAGATTATCTTCTTTGAGTCTCATAATGTACCTGTTATCTTTATTTGACAAGTGAGAAACCGTCTTTCGAAGAGTTGAATGACTTGCCCTATGTCACAGAGCTATAAATGTGTAGAAACAGTGTTTAGATCCAGGTGTGTGTGATCCCAGGGCCCACAATCCTCTTGCCACACCACGGGTCAGCAAAGGTTTTCTGGGCCTGATAGCAACTCTTTAACATTGCTGGTAGAGCAGGAAAGCCGCCAGAGACAATATGTAAACAAAGTGGCACGGCTGTGTTTTTGTAAAATTTTATTTACAAAAATAAGAAGCAGCTGGATTTGGCCCATGGGCTGTAGTTTGCCAACCTCTGCTTTACACCATGAATCGGGTCTCAACCCTGGTTGCCTCTGGAATCACTGGGAGGCTTTAAAATCTCTCGATATGCAGGACTCATCCTATAACAATTACATGAGAATGATTTGTAAAGAAAGCTTCCCAGGTGATTCCTACAAGGAGCCACAATTGAGAACCCCTGTTCTACAGCTTGTTCACCAATAAAGGCAGCTGAGATAGGATACCAAAAAAAAAAAAGATGAAATTCACAGATAATCCTCTTTGTCTATCCAAATCCAGTTCTTCCTTCAGGAGCCAACCCAAATCCTACCCCCTCAACTATACCTTCCTTGTCTTGATCAGAAAAATTGCACCCTCTCTCATCTGAATTCCTATAAGTATGTGTTGTAGAATTAGTCCCATTGCAACATATTTTGTATCAGTCTCAACGGTTATTCAATCTTCTACTATTACTTAAACTTCTTTGCGGGTAAACCTTGTCTTCCCGTACAGCCTGCAAACTGTGAGTCTATGGCTTTAGTCACATCTAGCACAGGACCAGCTACAAAGTTGGCAGTGGTAGGTGCAAGGAATTTTCTTAAGGGGGACAGAAATAAAACTTTGGGGGAAAATGGATTTGAATATAGTTTGGTGGAATTTAGTAACTTTTCAGATCTTCCCCCTTTATCCCAAATCTACTTCTTCAATCTTCCCCACTTTAGTTAATATCAACTCCATCCTCAAAGATCTTAGAATTGAGCTTAACCTTTCTCCTTTCTCTTAAACCAACATCAAAATCAGATAGCATAAACCGGTAGTTCTATCTTTAGCATATGCACAAAATCTGATCTTTACCTACTACCTTCACTGCTGCTATCCTGATCCAAGTCACCATCTCTCACTTGAATTTTCACCAAATCCTCTTAACTGGTCTCCCTGATTTTGCCTTAGCCCCCTTCTCTGCCTAATCTCAACATAGCATCCAGAGTGATGTTATTTGAAAAGTTTAACTGCTTCCAATGCTTCAATGGCTTTTCATTTCACTCAGAGTAAAAACCAAAGCCCCACAAGACATGCCATTATTTCTCTGACCTCATGTCCTACTACTCCCTCCATTGCTCACTCAATCTCAGCTCTTCTGGCCTCCTTGCTAAACCTTGAATAAACCAGGCATGTTCCCATCTCAGGGCCTTTGCACATGCTGTTTCTTGTTGCCTGACCTCTAATCCCCTTTATATCTACATAGTCACCTCTCACTTACTTCACATCTTTGTTCAGAGTCACCCAGTGAAGACTTCATGACCATGCAGACTTTGAATCTCCCTTTCTTCTCTGATACACTCTCTACCTCTCTCTTGCTTCATAGCTCTCCATAAAGCTTCTCACTTCCAACTTACTCTATAATTTACTTATTTTTTGCAGTTATCAACTCTCTCCCCTAGCTAGAATGTAAGCTCCAGGAAGGCAGGGTCTCTGCCTCTTTTGTCTACCTGTATCTCTAGTGCTCAGAACAATGCCTAGCACATGTGTCATTGAGTAAAGGACTGACTATCAGCTTGGTAGGCAGCTTCCTGAGAACACATGTGTTGGTGTGATGGTAATCTGATGGTTTTGGTCCATCAGGGACCATTGCCCTCTCTTACGGTAACAGGAGCCTTCTATTCTATAAAATACCATGTTATTTGAGTGGAGTACTCCCACCCCTGCCAGCTCCAAGTGTAGGCACATGGTGCTGGCCTTGGATGCTCCTTGGCTACATTTATTGGAGTTATTGGCTTAGCGTTGAGCATTTCTAACCCAGGCCAGTCCAAATACCATTGTGACTTCTCTGCTGAGACACAGGGGAAGATCATTTTTCTGCTGAGGTTGCTACATTGGTAGACAAAGGATCTGAGCCTATTTTTCAGCATATGGCAAGAGCCTATTCAAAAGATGGAGAGAGAAATGGACCTTGACACCATTGTTTGAACTTTGGACACACACTTTCCTAAAACTAAATCTTCCTTGGGTGTTTCAGCTGTGTGATGAAATAAATTTCTATAATTATTTAAGTCTGGGTTTCTGTCACTTGACACTAGAAGAGTCCTGAAAAATAAATCTGGTATGAAAAGACTCAATCTCAGTGCTAAAAACATTTCTTAACTTTTTCAAAGACTGATTACTTTGAAAAAATTGAGGCAATACAATGAAGATCGAATACTTATGTAATTTATGGAAAGGTAATATAGAGTCTCTTTTATTCTTTGGTAAGAATGATGCCTCTGATTTTTTAAAATTAACTAGTGAACATATTTAGTATTATTGATTTTGTATTGTGCTTTAAGTTAATAAATTAATGTATGATATAGTTTCAATTTTGAAGCCCTAAGTGAGGAAAGATATGAAGGGCCTCCTTCTGCTAGGGTGACTGCAAAAATATGGCAGAATGGTCTTCTACCTCAGTACATCACTCATCTTGTATCCCCCCTGCAGAGTGCTGGCCACATGGTTGATAATCAGGAAACTTTTACCGAGTATATCAAAGAACAATTGAATTATTGAGAATGTAAGTTGTTCTTAGCATTTTTGATGAGTGCTCCTTCCCAGAAAAATGCTCACCCATGCACTAAAACACACACACACACAAAACTTGGTGTAAATGTCTGGGTTTTGTGAAGTGCTCATAAATTTGCCAGGTGTCCATAGATCCTAGGTTAAGAACTGCTTTGAATAATCCCAATGTAATATATGGTCCAGCCAGTATTTCCATATAGAATTTTGATATTAGAAAAGTGAAACACAAACATGGACTGTTGAGGGAGGTTATTGAATTGGCACTTCAGTGACTAAGTGGCTTTGGAGTTAGAAGTGGATTGCCTTTGTCAATAAATACATGCACAACCTCAGGTAACTTAACCTCTTCAAGCCCCAGTTTCCAAATATGTAAGATAAAAATAATAATTCAATCTTCTTCATATCTTTGAGTGGTGACTAAATTAAATACTGCGTGTATAGCAATTAGCACGGCTCCTGCTCTATAGTAAGCATCCAATAAATGTTAGCTGCTAATGATGTTCAAACCATTTACAAAAGGTAATATTTTAAGTAGAGTGAACTCATTTTGTCTACCATAGCTCAGGGGGCAATGTTGCCAACCAACAGAGGGGTAACTATGGGATCTTTCATAGCTTCTTTGGGTTCTATCATTTGTGATATGAAGTTATATTTTCTATACATTATAAAAAGTTGATTTCCATTGCCTACAGAATAAAATGGCAATCCCTCAATCATCAAGATCTTTATACAAGTAGGAACCCTTCGACCGGCCAAGGGTTAAATGTTAAAAGTCAAGGTAGTTAAAAGTTGATCCAGTAACAGGTGGAAGATCCAGCCAGAGTTGCCATCTATCTAACTCCTAGGCTTTCTCTTTAGTGACTGTTGCGAGATTCATGTGCTGGCAATAATATATTACTTGTTCAAACCACAGGGACTTCTTCATTTGGTTGGTTAATTTTCTAATCAAAAAGGCTGTTTTTACAACATTAAAATGAGTATTTAAAAATTTATGGGAAACACTATGAGGTAACTTCAACTTGTTCACTGGCCAATTAACAAGCAACATTAATTATCTGCTCTGTTCTGCACTTCTTTCCACCACTGATTCATTCAACAATTCTGTGGAGGACCTGTTTGGTGCTGGGTGCTGTTCCAGGTTTGGAGGACTAATAAATACCTGTAGCTGGAGTCAAAGAGTGTCAAGTAGACTCTGCACTCCCTTCCTTCTGTAACCCCATCAGTACCTGAAGATTTTGTTATGGGGGTGTTACTGACGGTAAAAAAGAAATGTCCCTATGTCAAGGCTCAGCACTGAAGCTGAGTGAAGATGAGCCACTCCTTACTTTGTCCATCTTAAGTGGTCTTGCTCGGAATCAAGGCTCTCAAATTCAAACATCTTCAGGAGCCACAGAGGTAGCCTCAGTGTGAAGGGGGCTGGTTTTAGGAAAACAGGATGCGTTGCACGTGAAGAGTCATGAGCATCTCCTAGATGCATTCAGATTCTGCTTTATGAAACATGGTCCTTGCCAAAGCACCCTCAGCTATCAGCCACTAGTTTCTAATCTCTGCTCTTAATGAAACCCCAAAGGGAGAGGAATTAAATCAGGCATTGGCAAACTTTCCTGTCAAGGGTTAGATAGTAAATATTTTCAGCTTGGCAGGTCATGCAGTCTCTATCTCAACTCTGCCACTGCAGCATGAAAGCAGCCACAGAAATACACAAACAAGAACGGCTCTGTGCCACCCAGATCTAGCCTACTGGCTGTATATTGCTACCCCATGGGCTAAATCATACCTAACTACCTCCTCTCTGAGAGAGAGAAAGTGGGTCATACTCATCTTCATGGCCCTAGGACTAAGCTGTACACAGCAAAAAGGCAGAGGCTCAGGAGATGTTGGTAGACCCAATGATTTCAGGAGGTAGCTTCCTGATGATCTAGCTGGTGCTCAGCAAAGGGCTAAAGCTGAAAGTCTAACTTGGATGCAATCTTCTCTCTGAGCAGAGTCCAGGGCTGAACCAGATAAGCCCTAAAGTTCTGTCTAAGCTGGCAAAACTTGACAAGACCGAAGGCAGAAAATAAAGTCTCTTGAATGTGTCCTCTCTCCCAGCTCCCAACTGCAAGTGTGAGCAGGGCGGGAGACTCCAAGTAGCTGTGTTGGGCACAACACAGAAGACTAGTCCTTTTTCTGACTTGGGATGGCTTTCTGAGGCTGGAACAGGATTCTCCTCCTGCTGGAGCCACCGTCGAGGCGCCTTGGCTAGAAAGTGCTGCCCCATGCCCAGGGCAATAGTTTAGACAGCTGAAACTGTAAGTCACTCCCCAAGTGGGATGTAAAATGATTCCCTGATGGGGAAATCAACCCCCCCCTCCTGCTTCCGACTTCTGTCAAATAAATTGTGCAGCTGCTCCACGAACCAGGTGAGTTCCTAAAACCACATGTTAACAGCACAGCCTGCGTTTGGCTTGTTTAGAGAGTTCAGATTTGTACAGAATAAAGAGAAGATGCCTCATCAGGTCCTTTTTTGGGAGAAAAAAAGAGAGGAGAGAAAGCCAAATGGAAAAGCCCTACACTCCGATTCCTGAAGCCAAAATACCAAAAGGTAGTTTATACTGAGTGTCACTACAAATAAAGGAGGCTGGGTCTATTTTACAAAGGCTTTAAAAGCAGAGAAGGTGGCCTAAGTGCTTTTTGCACTTTATGCTTCCTTTTTATTTCCCTACATTGACACTATTGAAAAATAAAATCTCTCTGAATGAGAGCACTATTGAAAAATAAAATCTCTCTGAATGAGTGGCTGTTGACAATATAAAACAAATTTATATTGTCTTTCAAATTCCCATGATGCTACCAGGGTCAGAAATGTCACGTTTCAACAAGATAGCTTAGACAGGAGATGACTGTTTGATTAAAAACTTCCACTAGAAAAACTGCCCTCTAACTCCTGGTCCGTAAAGCACAAGCAGGATAAGCCAGGAGGTGACTGCCCTCTAACAAATATACATGACACAATTGTTTATTTGTTACAATTTTAATTCAGCCTTAAAGCTCTCTATAGTCAATTTTGGTAACTGATCTCCTCTAATGGAAGATTAAGTGCCTTGAGGTAAAGAAAAAAAAAAGAAATTTGTTTTGACATTATGAGATCAATAAGTCCTGGAAACCACTAAACTGTACAGTGAAAGGCCCTGAGTATATTTAAAAGTGTAGTTTTAGATTTCAGTACAGTCTATTGCTTCGTTTAAAATATATGAAAGAAGTTAATATTAGCACGTGAGAGATCACAAGTGTGATTTTATTTTATTCTTTTGTCTGGTTTCAGGACAACATTTATCTGCTAAATAAATATCCCTAAACAGGTCAAACTGAATTAAGGATAAGATTTTTCTTAATGCTTTGCTGAAACATTGGTGATTTAATTGTAGCATTCCTATTAAAAACTCTTGAATATGAGCACTCATTTAATTCTGTAAATTACTGAACGTAAGTGCTTTCATCATGCAGCCAAAGACCACATGAGTCCAGTTTTCATTTAGAGACAGGCATTGTTCTTTCAATAGCCTGCATCTCTTTCTGGAAAGGTCACCTGTGCAGGGACCAGAAGGCTGGGTTACTATTTCATACATCTATTCTTGGTTCAGGTCCTGATATCTGGATTAAAAATAATATATTCTCACTGTAGTGATGAGTACAGATGCTACAGTTGCCCACACCTCTTTCAAATAAGGTTACCAAGTGCATTAGACACACACACCAATATGGCACTGTCTAATGTCACAGTGTGATTAGAAGTGTCACACCCTTCAATACACCCTGGTTTTCTTTTTGTAGTTCCCTGTCATGGAAGACAAGCCCTCTGACTCTCCTTTCTTAAGGTGAGTTCTCCTCCTGCCTAAGGGCTGCTAGCTAGGAGAGGCGATGGAGGAGCAATGACTTCTCCTTGGCATTGTTTACATTAGGGGACTCTAAAACTCCAGTTTCCTGTTGACCTGGTCTCTTCTAAACCTTATAAGACACAGGGGCAATGATGTATAGTAACTGCAAAGAGCAGATCTAGGCACCCAATAATTCCCCAAGGTAGACATGCAATTATTAAACTGTGACAGACATGGATTATAATCAATACTTCCCCTGTTGCTGAAATGGGCAGTCCTGAATCTCCCAAGATAATAGATTGTAAGTTAATCGACCTTATTTTGAAGGAATGTCTCCTTCTAGACATCCTTTCTGATCTCAGGTTTCAGAAATCTGCACACTCTTGACCCTTTGTCTAAATGTGGTATGACTAAACAGCCATCATACTCATGTTTAACTAAAGCAAATTCTCTGAGGGGTGGGGCGGGTGGGGGCAGGTGGGGGCAGGGGAAGAAAAGGAGAGAAGAGATTGAGAGATAGAGACTTTGTAACATTTCCATCTATTCTATTCACTAAGTACATACTGTGAGGTCAGGATGAGATGAAAACCTGCTATTCACTCAATGCTCTTGCTTCCCTATTTAACAGTGGGGGCATCTTGCAACACTGAGTGTGATTCTAGTATTTAAAAGATTCATAAAAACAAAAATAAACAAACTGGAGCTAATTAAACTTAAAAGCTTCTGCACAGCAAAGGAACCATAAACAAAATGAAAAGACAACCCACAGAATGGGAGAAAATATTTGCAAATCAAGTGACCAACAAGGGATTAATCTCCAAAGTATACAAACAGCTTATGCAGCTCTATGTCAAAAAAACAAACAACCCAATCCAAAAGTGGGCAGAAGATCTAAATAGACATTTCTCCAAAGAAGACATACAGATGGCCCCAAAACACATGAAAAGATACTCAACATTACTAATTATCAGAGAAATGCAAATCAAAAATACAATGAGGTATCACCTCACACCAGTCAGAATAGCCATCATCAAAAAGTCTACAAACAATAAATGCTGGAAAGGGTGTGGAGAAAAGGGAACCTTCCTACACTGTTCATGGGAATGTAAATTGGTACAACCACTATGGAGAACACTATGGAGGTTCCTTAAAAAACTAAAAACAGAACTACCATAAGATCCAGCAATCCCACTCCTGGGCATATATCCTGAGAACACCATAATCTGAAAAGATACATGCACCCCAATGTTCACTGCAGCACTATTTACAATAGCAAAGACATGGAAGCAACCTAAATGTCCACTGACAGAGGAATAAAGAAGATAACTATAGATATCTAGATAAAGATGATGTGGTACATATATACAATGGAATATTACTCAGCCAGAAAAAAGAACGAATAATTTGCAGCAACATGGATGGACCTAGAGATCATCATACTAAGTGAAGTAAGTCAGATAGAGAAAGACAAATATCATATATTACTCATATATGGAATCTAATTTAAAAAATGATGCAAATGAACTTATTTACAAAACAGAAGCAGACTTATAGATATTGGAAACAATCTTATGGTTACCAAAGGGGAAACGTGGGGGGAGGGATAAATAAGGAGCAGTGGGACAGAGGAGCGGAAGGAGTCAAGAATCTCTTCTTTTTTAGGAAAGGTTTCTCCTTCATTTGGTGCAGCATGTCCTCCATCAGCTTCCTGAGAATAAATGCAAGGAAATTTTGCGCTTTTTGATTTCTGGAGAATGTCACATTTAATTGGTAGGCTGAGCAGGAAATTTTAGGTTGGAAATATTTTCCTTTAGAACTCGAAGGTATTCTAGCCATTACCTCTGGCTTCCATTTTTGCTGTTGAGAAGTCCAATGGCATTCTGCTTCTTGATCCTTGGTACAAAACCTGTTTTTTCTCTCTGAAGTTTCTTCTCTTGTTCCTAGAGTTCTGAAATTTTATGATGGTATGCTTCATTTATTGTGTTCAGTTCTCTGGTAGTTCGTTCATTGTTGATACTTGTATGCTTCAGTTCTGAGAAATTTTCTTGAATTATTTCTTTGGTGATTGTTTTTCCTTCCATTTTCTCTTTCTCGGATTACTATTATCATTTTGGTACCCGTTCTCTATGTGCCAGGCACTGTTCTAACCATTAACAAATAATAACAATTAATCTTTCTAGCAATCCTATTTTCCATTTCTTTAACTTTTTGCTCTATTTGGGGGGAAGATTCCAAACCTTCTTTTCAGTTTTTCATTTCCTATGTTTCAATTTCTAAGAGCCCTTTATTGTTCTCTGAATGATCATTTTAAAAAGAGTATCCTGTTCCTATTTTGTAAATGCAGTATCATTATTTGAGGATAGGCTTCATTTGTTTTTAAATTTTTTTCATTCTGCCTAGTTTCTGTTTCATCCTAGCTGCTTTTACTTTCTCTCATGTTAGAGATTTTCCTCAAATATCTGATAATTTTTGCCTATTAGCTGAAATTTAAGAGTGAGATATTCAGAAGCTAATTCAAAGCTCTCTGCACTTGAGTTTATCACGTGTGGTTTTCTTGGTAGGATGAGATGGAAGGCTATTTCATTTGGGGAACAGTTTATATCATTATCTTTAGGTCTTTTCTTCAGGCTGATTACATTCCCCAGAGAGGGCACTCCTAGTTGCTTGACTGGTTAGAATATGAATACCCCTGGTTTCCAGGCATTATCAGAGCAGAGTGAAGGAACAGAGCCATTCAGTATGTAACCTTTTACTTAATTCTCTTGTCTTCACTATATACCTCTGCCCTCAACTATTCTTAGCATCCTAGAGACCGTCTGTTTTACCCACTCCAGAGAATAAATGTTGAGTCTTTACCCAGAGTCAGGGATTGGCAGTCACTTAGCTACGTGAAGGTGGGGAAGGAATCTGTAAGTCTAATTACTTCTCAAACAGACACTGAACCAATTCTACAAGTTCCACCTTCCCTCCCACTTCCAGAGGTACCTGATGTGCCCAGCTCCTGGGCCTCTGGAGGTTCTGCAGTGTATACCAGGTTGCATCTTGGCTTTCCTTCATCTTCTGGTGTCTGCTGAGGCAGATGCTTTGTTGCTGATGTCTCCTCTCCTGTGCTCTTTGTCCTTATGGGTTTATACCTTAAAAACAAACCATTTACTGTGATTTTAGTGGGTTTGGCAAGGACACAGAAGTTTAATCTGTCTGTTTAACAAGAAGTTCTGTGTAAATTTTTTAATTGCAGCATTTTATAGAGGTCGAAAATTGAATCCACAACCAGACCCTCCAATTAAGGTAATTAGGAATCCACTGTAGTTCCTCCATACCTTGGGGTACTAGATAATCATGGAATGAATGAGTTATATCTATTCCAAGGCATTTGAAAGATTTACATAATGTAATACGAAGTGAAAAGCAAGACCCAGAAAAATGTATAAAATATGATTTCACTTAACAAAATAGCAAAATCCCTATAAACATAAATATATATTTATAATAATTTTATGTTAAATTTGACTTCCCAATTTGGGGCAGGTGGGAGTAGGGAGAGGCTGAGGGAAGTGAGCACAGAAGAAAAAGTAAAAGACTAGAAGGAAATAACTGTGTTTATAATAAAATATCAATAGTATGTTTAACATCCTATTAATGCTGCTTTACCTATATATTTGCACATTTGCAGAGAGATACATGAACACATGGTTACTGAAACGTTAACAGTGATTTACTCTGGATAAGATTATTTTTGTATTTTTCCTACATCTTTCTGTACTTTTTTTTTTTTACAGTATGTATTATGTAAATAACATGGAAAAAAATCTTTAAAAACAAAAGTTCAGAACTACCCAAAGATGTAAAGATCTACAAGTGGAGGTAGCAGAGTTTATTCTCAGAATAGTGGATAAAGGTAGAGGCATTGCAGTCAGAGAGATCCAATTTCAAATTCTGGCTCTAACATTAACAAGACTACTTAGTATAGGTCTTAAGAGAAAGGATTGCCTGGGGCTTGAACCCCAGCTCCACCCTTTACTGGCTGTGTGATTTGGGCAACACACTTAACCTCCTTGTGCCTTAGCCTCCTCACCTGGAAAAAAGGGATAATGATACTAATGCCTCACATGTTGCAATGGAAATTAGAGGAGTTAATATCAGTACTTGTAAAATGGTCAGAACAGGGCCTGGCATGTAGTCAGTAATATAGATGCTTGATTTTCCTCTCTTTTTCTGGTTTTAATTCATACATATATTGTATGATTCCATTTTCTCTCCACTTAGTAATATTTCTGTATTTCACTTTTCTTTTTCAGTGGTTGCCCTAGAGTTTACAGTATACACTTTAAACTATTCTAAGTCCACTTTCAAATAACACTATACCTTTTCACATACAGTAAAAGTAACTTATAAGTCTTTTCAACTTCTTCCATCACCTGTGGCATTGTTGTCATTCATTTCAGTTATAGATATATTCTAATCACCTAATATATTGTTACTATTATTGCTTTAAACAGAAGGTTATCTTTTAGATCAAGCAATTCTCTTATAATCTTCCTTTCTTTATGTAGATTCAAATTTCTGACCTATATAATTTTCCTTCTGCCTGACGAACTTCTTTTAACATTTCTTCCTGCTTTAGACTGAATGTTTGTGCCCCCCCCCCACAAAAAAATCATGTTGAAGCCTACTCCCCAATATGATATTTGAAGGTGGAGTCTTTGGGAGATTATTAGGTCATGAGGGTAGAGTCATCATGAATAGTATCAGTGTCCTTATAAAGGAGGTTCAGAGAGCTTCCTCACCCCCTTCTGCCATGTGAGGTTACAGAGAAAAGCTGGAGGTCTATAAATTAGGAAGTAAGCCTTCGCCAGAAGCCAAATCTGCTGGCACCTAGCCTGTGGGACTCCCCAACCTCCAGAACTGTAAGAAATAAATTTCTGTCATTTATAAGTCACCCAGTCTATAGTATTTTGTAATAGCAATCCTAATGAAAAAGGCACTTACAGAACAAGTCTGCTGGTGAGGAACTCCCTCTTTTTGTTTTTCTAAGAAAGCCATTCTTTCTTTTTTTTTTTTAAAGATTATTTTGATGTGGACTATTTTTCAAAGTCTTTATTGAATTTGTTACGATATTGCTTCTGTTCTATGTCTTGGGTTTTTTGTGGGTTTTTTTGCCACAAGGCATGTGAGAGCCCAGGTCCCCACCAGAGGTCGAACCTGTACCCCCTGCACTGGAAAGCGAAGTCTTAAGCACTGGACGATCAGGGAAGTCCCAAGAAAGCCTTTATTTCTCCTTCAGTTTTCCAAGATTTCACTGGATATAGAATTCTTGGTTGGCTATTTTTCTTTTTCTCTTCAACATTTTAAAGCTTTCACTCCACTCTCATCTTTCTTATAGGATTTCTGATAAGAAGTCTGCTGTAATTCTTATCCTTGTTCCTCTATAAATAAGATGTTTTCATTTCTCTGGCTTCTTTCGTTATTTTCTTTGTCTTTGATCACTTCAATTTGCATGATATTCCTAGGTGGTTGTTTTTTGTTTTGTTTTATATTTTCCCTGTTAGTTTTTTCTTACTTTCATTGGTCTGAAATTTGGTGTCTTTTATTAATTTTTGGAAATTTTTCAGCCATTATTATTTCAAACATTTCTTTTGCATTCTTCTCTCTTTCTCTGCCTTCCAGTATGCCAATGATGTCTATATTATACTTTCTGATACTGTTCCACAGTTCTTTGATGTTCTGTTCTGGTTTTCTTTTTCTTCATTATTTTTCTCTTTGCATTTCCCTTTAGAAAGTTTCTGTTGACCTATGTTCAGCTCACTTATATTTTCCTCAGCCATGTCAAGTCTACCAAGGAATCCATCAAAGGCATTCCTCATTTCGCTTATAGTATTTTTGATGTCTAGTATTTCCTTTTGATTCTTTCTTAGACTTTCCATCTCTCCTCTTGCATTACCCATCTGTTCTTGCATGTTGCCTGCTTTTCCTATTAGGGTACTTAACATATTAATCATAGTTATTTAAAATTCCCTGTCTGATAATTCCCACATCTATGTCAAAGCTGAGTCTAGTTCTGATGACTGCTTTGTCTTTTTGGTTAGTGTTTTTCCTTGCCTTTTGGCATGCCTTGGAATTTTTGTTGAGTATCAGACATGTTTCACTGGATAACAGAAACAGGTAAACAGGCCTTAGGGTGAGGATTTATGCTAGTATGGCTAGAAGTTGGGCTGTGTTTAATATTTGCTGTAGCTATAGGTACCGGAGGCTTCAAACTCCTCATGTTCCTTGCTTTTTCTCCTCTGTTGACTTTGGGTTTCCCTAAATATTCCCCCGAGGAGAGACTTAGTCTCTGTCTTCCAGCTCTTTCATCTATAATCCATTGTTATTATACTGGAACCCTGTTGGTGTAGTATTAAGGTGTGGAGAAAAGGTAGTATTCCGTAATCTTCAAATTAAATGTCATTCCTTTAGTAGGCCTGTGTTTCTGGGCTGTGACTTTCACAAGTGTTTCTCCCTGCCCCCTATTCCCTTTCCTGGCTATAGCAGTCCCAATTTATTTCCTTGAAGGCCTGATCCCTGTGACCTATGTTTGTTGTTTCTGATTTTGTTTGTTTGGTTTTTTCCTTAGGCAAAATAGGGGGGGAAGAGGGAGCTGGGGTGGGAGGAATGCCCTTCTCCTGGCTAAGACAAGGCTCAGGCAACGTGTCTTCTCCTAGAGTGTATTGTGGAGAATGCAATCAGTGTATTTCACAGTAATTATGGTTTTTCTTCCATTAATAGATCCACAAGGGGATCTTTTTCTGATCTTCACCTTGAGAACTTGGTGGGGTTCCTGGATGTAAAGTCCACATAAAGAGTGGAGCCCCCACTAAAACTGTAGCCTCCAGTAGTTTATCACCTTCAAGCTAGTCCACATTCAGCTTTCATCAATTTCTCAAAATTACCATTTAAGTGTTCTCACCAGCTTATGGCTCTACTGGCTTCCGCTCCAAATAAGCAGATCTCAGCAGTATGCTCTGTGTTCATCTGTCTCTCCAGATTTGGGGGTGGCAGTTTTTATTTATTTATTTATTTACTTACTTACTTACTTACTTATGGCTGCATTGGGTCTTTGTTGCTGCACGCGGGCTTTCTCTAGTTGCTTAAGTGGGGGCACCCATTGCAATGCGTGGGCTTCTCATTGCAGTGGCTTCTCTTTGTTGTGAACCATGGGCTCTAGGCATGCAAGTTTCAGTAGTTGTGGCATGTGGGTTCAGTAGTTGTGGCTTGCAGGCTCTAGAGCACAGGCTCAGTAGTTGTGGTGCATGGTCTTAGCTACTCTGTGGCATGTGAGATCTTCCCAGACCAGGGCTTGAACCCGTGTCCCCTGCGTTAGCAGGCGGATTCTTAACCACTGCATCACCAGGGAAGTCCCAGGAGTGGCAGTTTGACCTATGAATTCAGTGTTCTGATGAATCGAAGAAAAGTTATTGATATTCAGTTTGTTTAACTTTTTCTTATTGTTAGAATGGGACTTCCAAGTTTTTATATGTTGAGCTGAAATTGTAGTCTACATACTTGTTTTAAAGAACAAGTTTCTTAAGCTCTCTGAACCTCAGTTTCAACATTTATAAAGTGGGAATAGCAATACTTATGCGCTAGGGTGATTGCGGGGTATAAAGGAAAGAATACCTAGCACATAGTACCCAGTAAATGGTTGAGTACTAGTACCATCCCCTACTCCACAGGGAAATCACTAGAGGTGTACAGGCAAAAGTAGAAAGACCCCTGGTAGGGACAAGGTGGAGGAGATTCAGTATCAGAATGGTGTTTGTGGAAAACAAAACCCTTTAAAATCTTTTTTATCTCTGAGGTTAGATCGTTCTCTTGCTCCCATATTCCAAATCTGGTCACTCCCGAAGAGAAAGTTAATTAAAGAATATGCAAATTAAAGAGCAGTTATAACACTAATTAACATTTTTCATATCAACAACTAGTCCAGTTCCACACAGGTGTAAATCAATACCTCAGTGCCTTTGCAGCTGTGGAACCTCTCACAGGAAACTTACAATTATTTTGCTATCTAAATGGAACTGAGACTCTTAGAAATGATGGCTTCTGAAAGTCTCTTTATCTAAGGCAGTGTCCTTAAAGTTCTATACTGTACTCTCCAATAGACAAATGATGAATGTGAGCTCCACTGCATCCTTTGGTTGGCAAGTACTAGGTAGGGTGGTTAAACAATAACATCCAGAGTGCAGGGGGACAAACCTGCAGGGCAGAGGTGTTGGGCCCAGAGCTAGAGCAGTGATTTCCTCACCTCACCCTCTGTCCTTTTCAATCACACAAAACTAAATCTATACCTTTTCAAAATGTGGACACACTGGATTTTGCTGTGCTTTGCTGGTTGAGAGTCATGACTTGTTAAACAGCTTCCCAGAGGGCAAAGCAGTTGAGTGGTTGTGATTTTCAGGGGAGGGAGTCGTGTCAGCGGAGGAATTGCTGTGCGGCCACCTCCCCCATCACACCCCCTACAAGGAGTTACTCTGCAGCAAATAACGCCTCTCCCCAAATATGCTTTGCACAGCATTAGTTGAAGACATGCACCTCAACTTCCGGGCATAACAGTGGTTCTTTGTCCCCTTATCATAGAATAGACCCTGAAGAGTCAGGAAAGATAGAGCCAGAGACTCTCAAAAAAACCCAAATTTGCCATTATTTGCAGTTTTTGTACAGGCACAAATATACTTGCTTCCCAAACACTTTCCTCCATCAACACTTGCCAGTTTTCACTAAATTTTTTCCCTCTTATTTGTTTGTTTAAGTGGGACAAAACTCTGGATGTTTAAAATTAAAATAAGATAGCATACAAATGCATGGAATTTTAAGTTCTTTTCTGATTTGACAGTCATTTTAATTATTTTTACTAGTCAAGGATACTGAGCTATCAATCACAACATTGTTATCAGAGCAAAGAATTATCAAGTAAGATAAACAACCAGAAATACTTTTTTTTTTTTTTGGTAAAAGATTTTTGGCTTAGCGTCCTTGTGGGAAATAACTTCCAACTCAGATGGTTCAAGAGACTTTAATGAAGGAACTACTTATAAAGCTGTGAGTGTGGTAAGAGAACCATGGAGGGAAGTTGGGCTACTCAGAGACCGGCAATAGTGGGAAAACATTTGTATTTTTAGGGCTGGGGGCGCAGGTGAGCCCAGGGAGGGCTGGAGCCCTGGAAGAGCCTCCCCGGATGTCTTTCCCTTGGCAGGGCCAAAAACAGCTCAAAGCAGGGAGGGAATGGAGAGTGAATGCCCTGCCCCTTACCCCCCGGGTGAGGCAGGCCAGCAAGACCTCACCCTCAGGCTCACGGGGGGCAGGGTCACACTTGAGAGTGAAGGCCTCCTTAAACTTTGTGCTGGACTGTGCTTGCCTCACCAAAGTCCAAAGTCCGGGCTCTCATATTGGCCAAAGCCAACAAGTGTACCCACAAGGGAGGCTAGGGGATGCACTCCATGGAGCTCAGCCTCCTGGGGCCCAGGACAGGCCTCAGAAAGGAAGAGAATGGATCTTGGGGGCAGGGGAGAGTCACAGAGAATCACAGGCACCGCATTTTTGCAGGTCATGGCACCAAATTTTTAAGTCTTAGGACTCTTACAAGACCCCTTTGTTAATATTATTTTTCAAGGGCAGATTTTTGATAAAAGAAGGAAATAAGCTGGTAACACACAAAAGCAAGACTGATATTCTTGTGAAAGCTCTCAATTTATAGCATTTTACCAAATTAGATGATTGGAAGTAGTTTTATGGGAAAAATTCTCTCTCCCTCTACAAAAAATGAGAAGGGCAATCTCTTTCATCTCTTCCTAGGACTCCTCTTGTTCATTATGGAGACTTTCATTTTTAAGGCCAGGCTCTGAAATGTCCTTAGTCAACATTCTAAGCAAAAAACAGCAGGCCAGCAGGGCTCAATTTTACTGACAGAAAAGGACAAAGGGATACATGATATTTTACTAATACAGGTGAAGTGAGGGGCATATAGCTTTATTCTCCCACACTTGATACACATTTTTCTTACAACTTTTTAACATTTCACAGGAGTCACTAAATGTGTGATGATGAGGAAAGGGCAACCCGAGCAGTTTGGGGCAGAAGCTCGGGGTCAGCTAAGAGCCCTTGCGTATCCTCCCAGCTGTCCAGGGAACCCGTTCCCAAGTGGGGACTGACACGGACCCAAGAGCCTATTGTACGTACTATCAATTCTATATATTCCACTGATAACAATTTTGAAATACAGAGATAACTTCAAATAAATGCTTTTAGAGCAATGCACTTCTGTATAATACCAGCCTCAGTGTAGAAATTGCCTCAGGGAATTTTAGTCTCTTCAGTAGCAGCAGCAACAGCTAAGAAAAAATATCGGGAAAGTATTGAGTACTATCCATGCCAGGCACTGTTAGGTCTATTCAAACATTAGCTCACTTCATCCTACCACAGATCTAAGAAGAAGGCCCTATTTTGAGTTTTCTTTTCCTTAAGAAGTTGAAGAGGGATCACAGGGCTTGAGAGGGCGAAGCTGGAAGTGAACTCAACCCATCCTGTCAGCACCCAAGCTCTCAAGCACAGCCCTGAGTGTCTTGGAGCAGGAGAGGGCTGACAAAGAAACCTTCCTCTTTTTCTCATTAAAAAAGTATCTAGGGGCTTCCCCGGTGGTGCAGGGGTTAAGAATCTGCTTACTAATGCAAGGGACACGGGTTTGAGCCCTGGTCTGGGAAGATCCCACATGCTGCAGAGCAACTAAGCCCATGAGCCACAACTACTGATGCCCGCACACCTAGAGCCCATGCTCCACAACAGAAGCCACCGCAATGAGAAGCCCGTGCACCGCAACGAAGAGTAGCCACCGTTCACCACAACTAAAGGAAGCCCGCGTGCAGCAACGAAGACCGAAAGCAGCCAAAAATAAATAAATAAAATAAATTTTTAAAAAAGTATTTAGGAAAAGGTATATTTTTAGAGTAAAGTTAAGGACCATTCTAAAAGACTGTAGAACCATAGAAAGCTTTTGAAGAAACTGTAAAGTTTCGCTTTCCTAAGGGAAGTAATAATGTACAATCTTTCCCATTTTGTTTTTGAAGCATTTGTAAAGGAAAAAAAAAGATTGGAGAAAATGATGCTTGATGAGTGAAACTCTTTCAGGTGCTAAGGATTCAGTAATGAGCAAGTGAGACACGTTTCCATCCATATGCAGCTTCTAGGGTAGTAGGAAGACGGTTACCAAACAGTAATTGAAAAAAGCAGATTACAAAATGGTATATAGAGTATGAGCGTGTCTTGATTTAAAAAAGAAAAAACTATGTGTGTGTGTTTGTCTTAGTCCATTCAGGCTGTTATAACAAAATACCATAGACGGGGTGGTTAATAAACAATAGAAATTTATTCCTCACCGCTCTGGAGGCTGGGAGGCCCAAGATCAAGGTGCCAGCAGATTCAGCGTCTGGTGAGGTCAGCTTTCTGATTCACAGAAGGCTGCCTTCTTACTGTGCCCTCACATGGAAAAAGGGAAATGGAGCTTTCTGGAGCCTCTTTTATAAGGACACTAATCACACTCATGTGGGTTTCACCCTCATGACCTAATAAGTCCCAAAGGCTTCGCCTCCTAATACCATTACATTAGGGGTTAGGATTTAAACACATGAATTTGGGGTGGGGGTAAGAGGGCACATACGTTCAGCCTGTAGCAGTGTTTGTCTGTAATTGGAAGTACATTTGTAAAAACATGCTCTCTAGTTGGTAAAATAGAGATGATTTTAGCTTTATTCAATTTGCTTTTATGCAGCTTCTAAATTCTCTAGAATAAATGAATGACCATGAACTCTTGAGGCAGGGACTGAGTCTTACTCTTCTCTGTAATGTCAGCAGCGAGTCTGGTGCTGGATGAAGTGGGCACTCGGTGTGGCTGGTTGTTGACCCAGAGAACCACCTGCACTTTGCAATGACCACAGGTGGCTCCTTCCCCAGTGTCCACGTGGTTCAAACTGAGTTGTGTACAATAACTTCCTATATTTTACTGGCTGGTTTGTTCTCATGTGCTGGGTGGACTAGTGATCTGATCAAGTTAGAAGCAAAAGAGAAAATTCTTCGTGCATGAGGCTCTGACTGGGTTGAATCTTGATATGAGTCTGGTTGGCATCCAGAGTTTTGGACTCTGCCTTTCATACTGTGGTGACTCTTAAATTGTGCTGAGATATGTTAGGCATCCTGAAGAAAGGGAGATTGCTTTGGACTAATAGCAATGTTAATGGATTTTGTCCATTTGAGTTCCTCAAATTATGCTATTAGGTATATAACATTATTTAGAAATTGTTAAAATACGTAATTTTTGTCCATTGGTTTTATATTATCCATACTCTGTATCATGGATTTGTTTTGTTCATGTGCAGGCTCTTTAGACCTTGGAAACAGCAAAGAACAAAGTGTTATATATGCACTTGCTGGTATGTGAAGGGCGTGAAATGTAGTCTGGCTTCGACAGATAAGCCAGTCAATTTAAGTTATATTAAATGAATTCACTTTTTAATAGAGCTTTAATTTCAGCCTGGTCGGAAAGGGACAGGGATGATAGAGTGAAATTTAAAGTCTATAACCATCTCTTTTCAGGACATGATCTTTCAGATTTGGGTCAGAAAGCAGCACATGATGATCTATTACAGTCAGTGCTTCTGGGGTTAAAATAGAATTTCATTTACATGAATCCCAGACTTTCCCCTTCCAAATCAGACTTTAGCTGGTGTCTCCTTATATCTAATTCCTAGCTTTTATAAAGTCTTTTATTTTAAAACTGTATTATTGACTTATGATCCACAGACAGAAAAAGAAATATGCAAATAATAAGTGTATAGTTCAATTAATCAACCCAAAGTGGGCACACTCATGTAAACATCACCCACATCGAGCCATAGAACGTTACCAGTACCACATGGACCCTCGGTGCACCCCACCCGAACCACTCACCTCCAGTTTGGGGCATTATGAATCTTCCTGCTGTGAACAATTCTGTTCCTATCTTTTGAGTCCATATGCACACTTCTCTGTTGGGTTTATGTCTAGTAGCTGAATTGCTGGATTCAACGTTACTATGTGATGCTAAACAGTTTTTCAAAGTGGTTATAGCACTTTACACTTGGCCAGTAGTGTACAGATTTCCCAAAGTGCCACATTCTTGCCCACGCTTGGTCTTGTCCAGCTGGTGACTTTGTTCTAATCCTTGTTGTGAGTTTAAATATGTATTTTCTGGATTACTAAGGAGGTCGAACGCCTTATAACATGTTTATTGGCCACTTGTTGGAGTTGTTTACCCATTTTTTCTACTAGGTTATTAGATCCATTGTTTTAGGATTGTTTAGGATTCTTTATGTTCTGCACATAAGTTATACGTGTTGCATATAACTTCTCTCACTCTGTGGCTTCCTTTCCACTCTCTTAATCTTTTTGAGAAACCAAAGTTCTTCATTTCAATGTAGTCTAGTTTACTAATATTTTCATTTCCTGTTATTTCTTTTTGTGTCCTATTAAAGAAGTTTTTGATTATCCAAAAATGAAGAAAATACTTTCCAATGTTAGCTTCTCAATGCTTTGTGGTTTTACCTTTTACATTTAGATGTAGAATCTACCTGGAATCGACTTGAGGGTGTGAGAGGAGATAAGATTTTGTAAGCTTTCTTAGGCTTTGGAGGTCCCACAGCTAAATAGAGGCTCTCTTTCTGTTCCTTAAAATCTTTATTTTATATCTACTGAAAGAGATCTTTTAGATATACTTGAAAAGATTTAAAAAGCATGTATTATATATATATTCATAGAAAGAAAAACGCTAGGAATATATTGGTTAGTGTGTGGGCATCTCCTGCTTGACCCTCCGATTCACCCTTTGTGCTTTTCCCCTCCTGCTCTGAGCCCCAGGAGGCTGAACTGCAGGGACTTCCTGCAAGGGCTCTTCCTATTTGGCCTCTCATCAGTTTAACCAGCGGGCAGCACCAGAGGGAGGTCAGAGGGTGGATGGTCCGTAAGGTTGGAGTGTTTATTCTCCCAGTTCCATCCCTTCCCAGCCCCCTCCCTCAACCAAAAGCCATAACTCCCACCAGCCCCCTTCTCCATACAGCTCCCTTCTCAGGGGTCTAATAACCACTAGCTCTCCTTGTCCTGTCAAGCGAATGGTGGTAATTGATCCCTATTCTTCTGGTCCAGAGCTACTTCACTATCCTTTGCTGGTTGTCCTATACCCTGCCCACACCTTTGTTAAGTGCCCCTTTATTAAACTCTCCTCAATTCCCCAATTAGAGGATACTATTTGGTCCCTGCTGGACCTTGGATAATACCATAATGGTATTCCTAAAACCTTTTCCCCCATTGAGAATTCAACTCTCCTAAATCATTTTTCATCTTCTAGTCATCACTGTCCATGTTTTTCACCATAATATCATCTCTGAGTCTAAGCCACCGAGAGTATTAGTGATGCTACATTTCTTAGATGAGAGCTGCACTACAGTTTCTGCGATTTTCTTACAAGCTGCCGATGCTCATTTTGCAAGTTTTGATGCACAGACAATGACTATTACATAACAACAGCTGCCTGGCCAACAGCAATTATGAGATGCTTCCTGATTTCAGAGATGTTAAAAATTTTTAAATGTGTTTCTTATAATCAATGAAATACTGTAATGATGATGATAATGATGACTACAAAAAGTACCTAAGATCTTTACATATAACATTTTCTCCTTTAATGCCAATGACAATCCTCTGTGGCAAATATTATTCTATTCTTTTTACAGGTGGGGAAATTGGGGCTCAGAAATATTAAGTACTTTGCTCAGGATCACACACCTAGGCAGGGGCAGAGCTAGGATTCCAAATCAAGTTGATGTCAATGTCAAAGCTTGAAGTCTGAACCACTTGCCTATATGGCTATTCAGGCACCTAGAGATGAAGAGAGAGCATGTTGCATTCAATGAATTCCTAGTGAGCTGGCTGATCCCTCGGGTTCCTTCTGGAAATTCTCAATAACTCCCAACCCAATTTTAGGTCTTCTTTAATGGCTTTGTTGTCTGCCCCACCAAACAAGCCATCTAAGGGAATGGAAACAGATGGTCCATGACACCGTTTGCTCCCATCATGTGGCAGCTCTCACAGACCCTTGAGTCAATGGTTGTTGACTCCCTCAGTCCAGAGGGAACCAGGCACGCTGCTGCCTTCCTAAGGGCCTGCAGTATCGCCAACTCCCACAAAGGCAAAGCTTCGTTTCAAGCAGCCCAGCAGGCAAGCAACTGCCTACTATGAGGATACAGAGCAATAAGGCTGTGGAAAGACACAGCAAAGCTCTGAACATGGATCATCAAAATCAGCCCCACACTTAATGCCTTTGAGCTACATGTAGGAGAGCTTCTGCTCTGGGAGTCACTATGCCGGTTCCGAGGAGGTAGTTAAGTACCACTGAACAGAATGAGTACATTTTTCCCACCACTTCTGGTACTCAAGCATCACACTTGAAAACTGTCTAGTCTCAGTCCTTCTCAGGTACCTTGAAGGTCCCCTTGACATCTCTCTCTTTAGGGAAATTGGATATATAGCAGTGTTCCTCAAAGTCAGACAGCAGACCAGCAGCATCAGTATCTCCTGGGAACTTGTTAAAAATGCATATTCTCAGGCCTGACCCAGGATCTGCTGAACCAAACTCTGAAGGTGAGAGGCCTGGAAATCTGTGTTTTAACAAACCTCCAGGTCATCCTCATGTACACTAAAGTTTGTGAAGCACGGATATATAGTATTTTGTGAAAATGTTGGGGTCTACCACAACCTCAGTGTACTTGCAACTAGGATTTAATTATTGGATTAAAAAATAAAAATAATACATATTTATTTTTGCACACCAAATGTTACAAAGGTGTAAAATTCATCATTTCATCTCCTGAGTGCTGATCTTCAGAAGTAACCAAGGTCAACAGTATGACAAGAATCCACTCACACCAATCTGTTTATTCACATATACACAAACATACATATTCCTACATGAGTTTTTTTCCCCCTTTCCTTCCATTTTTTTTGGTTGTTCCAAAAATAATTCACATCCCAATCCACACACTGCTTTGCAATCGGCCCTTTTCACTTAATATATCATGGATATCCCTCCAGGTCAGTACATACAGTTCTAATTTTTTTCCTTTAGGAGGTGTAGGATATTCCAAAGCATGAATACTTCACATTTGATCCAATCATATTTTTACTGATAGACATTCAGTATATTTTCAGTTTTTCACAGAGGCTAAATTAGAGGGCTAATTTAAAGTAATTTAACTGTGACAATAATTTCTGGTCTCAGATATAATCATAGGCTGAATTTGAAGCTGAAAAGGTAGATATATGGGAGCATTCTTGTGCATAAAGAACGGTCTAAACAAACCCATGCATCTACAGTCAATTAATCTTTGTCAAAGGAGGCAAGAATATATAATAAAGAAAAGACAGTCTCTTCAGCAAGTGGTATTGGGAAAGCTGGACAACTGTATGTAAATAAATGAACTTAGAACACTCCCTCATAGCCTACACGAAAATAAACTCAAAATGGCTTAAAGACTTAAATGTAAGACATGACACCATAAAACTCCTAGAGGAGAACATGGGCAAAACATTCTCTGACATAAATCGTAGCAATGTTTGCTTAGGTCAGTCTCCCAAGGCAATAGAAATAAAAGCAAAAATAATCAAATGGGACCTAATCAAACTTATAAGCTTTTGCACAGCAAAGGAAACCATAAACAAAATGAAAAGACAACTTACAGACTGGGAGAAAATATCTGCGAACGATGTGACCGACAAGGGCTTAATTTCCAAAATATACAAACAGCTCATCCAAATCAAAAACAACAACAACAACAACAACAACCCAATCAAAAAATGGGCAGAAGACCTAAACAGACATTTCTCCAAAGAAAACACACAGATGGCCAACAGGCACATGAAAAGATGCTCAGCATCACTAATTATTAGAGAAATGCAAGTCAAAACTACAATGAGGTATCACCTCATACTGGTCAGAATGGCGATCAACAAAAAGCCTACAAATAATAAATGCTAGAGAGGGTAAAAGGGAACCTTCCTACCCTGTTGGTGGGAATGCAAATTGCTGCAGCCACTATGGAAAACAGTATGGACTTTCCTTAAAAAACTAAAAATAGAGTTTCCATATGATCCAGCAATCCTACTTCTGGGCATATATCCAGAGAAAACTATAATTTGAAAAGATATATGCACCCCAATGTTCATAGCAGCACTATTTACAATAGCTAAGACATTGAAGCAACCTAAGTGTTCATTGACAGATGAATGGATAAAGAAGATGTGGTATATATATACAATGGAATACTACTCACCCATAAAAAAGAATGAAATAATGTCATTTGCAGCAACATGAATGAATCTAGAGATTATCATACTAAGTGAAGTAAGTCAGAAAGACAAAGATAAATACCATATGATATCACTAATATGTGGAATCTAAAATATGATACAAATGAACTTATTTTCAAAATACAAACAGATTCACAGACCTAGAAAACAAACTTATGGTTACCAAAGGGGAAAGGGGAGGATAAATTAGGAGTTTGGGATTAGCAGATACAAACTACTATATATAAAATAGATAAACATCAAGGTCCTACTGTTTGGCACAGGGAACTATATTCAATATCCTGTAATAAACCATAATGGAAAATAATATGAAAAAGAATATATATTCACTGAATCACTTTGCTGTACACCAGAAACAAGCACAACATTGCAAATCAACTATACTTCAATTGAAAAAAAGAAGGATCTATAAAGATTGCCTGAGCTACTCAAGTTAGGCACTTCTGTCTTTGAGCATCCAAAAAGCACCTATCAACCATCTTTTGCGTGCCAGGCATTGCACTGTTTGCTGGGGATACATCAGTGGACAAGACAGACATGATCTTGATCCTCATAGAACTCACTCTCTAGTGGGGGGACATAGAGGCACAAAAGACAGTTATAATGCAGTGAGATAAGTGTCAACAGAGGTACCAGTTTCCTGGAAGAGATGCCAGGTAAGCCGTGACCTATTAATTGAATAGGAGTTAGTTGGATGAAGGAGGGGTAATGTTCAAAATAGAGGGACCAGCATGGTGACTTTGGAGGAGCTGTGAGTAGCATGAGGAGAGGAGAGAGAAAGCTAAAGCTCCAAGCAGAATCCTACTCATGAAGCCACTTGAAAGTTTCAACACTTTTCTGAAAAAAACAAGGAGCCCTTTTTATTATAATAGTAGGGTACCTGCTCCTTCTAATATACAAGCACCTCTCATTAGAAACTGGAACTGCATCAGACAGACAAGAGAGGCAGGAAAGAGACTTGGACACTAAGTTGAACATTATGCCAGATGTGAACACACAAAATAAGGAACATTCAATAAACCCAACATAGAGCACTGTAATTAAGGCAGTGAGTTTAGTTTATACTCTGGGTGAAATCTGTGCTGATACACCTGCTAACTCGCTCTCACTGAAAATCCAAAATCTATAATGTGGGAAAAGTACTTCCAATCAACACTTGATGAATACTTACAGGCTGTTAGATTCCAGTGGTAAAATGAGGTGCAGATTTTTATTCACCAGATTCTGTGGGGATATGATTCTCCTAAGACGGACAGATTCCAAGTCCTGTGGACCTGTGCCATGTGTAAGCTGAAGTGTTTAGGGAAGAGTGAAGAAAATGCGAGACCCGCATGTCTGTGAGGGTACTCTGTGAACGAGACAGAGGAAACAAGATTTCAGCAGCTGCCCTGAATGAGGGAAGAAGGTAACGTGGGTTTCCACTAAGTCTTCTGCAAAACCCTTATGCCATCACTTTATGGACAACCACAGTAAAAGATCTCTTGTATTTCTCAAGACTTTTTAATTGGACCATTGTTAATTTGCATGAGAAACTGCACTGAGCATGGGCCATGAAGGCGACAGTCATATTTAGGTTACACGTCCATTATCTTCTTTAACTCCAGCCAGGAATCTTTTCAGCGGCCTTCGGCTAAGTGCTCTGGCCCAGGGCAGAAAGCCGTGCAGTGAGGAGAACTACTTATGGACCAAGGCATGCTCTGCCCATTTCATCCTTACTGTCTCCCATCCATGGGACAGCATTCCCAGGAGGGTGTCTGCCCCTACCCCACAAAGGCGTATGGCATGGCCTTAAGCACAGCACACAGTGTGCCTGTTTCCAAGACCCACAGGACAGTTACACACCCTCCCTCGTCTCATCTCTATCCCTAGAAAAGTGACCACAGAGTTCCCTAATTCCATGCTGCACTTCTCAGCGCTCCTAGCACAGCCTGTCAGAAGATCTTTCTTTCTTAGATTTAGCCAATGTGTGCTCACTAAAGCATTCAAACAATATAGAAGGGTGTAAGTACACTGTGTGAAGTCACTCACTCCACACCTACCCTGCTCTCAGAGGTAAACAATTTGATGTCCATCCTTCTAGAATTATGTACATATATATATATATATATACATATATATGTATGTATACGTATACACATAATACACATTACTTACTACAAAAATAAGATGTTACTACAGATCTTTCTTGACTTATGATGGGGTTACATCCTGATAAACCCATCCTAAGTTAAAAATATTAAGTCAAAATGCATTTAATACATGTAACCTACCTTAAACATGCTCAGAACACTTACATTAGCCTATAGTTGGGCAAAATCATCTAACACAAAGCCGGTTTTATAATGCAGTGTTGACTATCTCATGTAATTTACTGCATAGTGCACTGAACATGAAAAACAGAATGGTTGTGTGGGTAAAGAATGGAAGTAAGTGTATGGGTTGTTTAGCCCCACGATCACGTGGCCAACAGAGAGATGCGGCTCGCTGCCCCGCTCAGCATCATGAGACGATGGTACCACATATGCTAGCTCGGGAAAAATCATAACTCAAAATTCAAAGTATGTTTTCTACTGAATGCTTTCACACCATCGTAAAGTTGAAAAATTGTAAGTCAGGGACTGTCTGTATACACTCCAGCAGGTAACTGCTTTTTTTAAACTTAATGTATCAAGTTTATCTTTCCATGTCAGTACACATAGAACAACCTTATTCTTTTTATGCTATGCCATACTATGCTAGACATTGTATAGATGTACTGGAATTTAATTAAACCTCTGTTAATAAACATGTAGCTCAATTTTTAGCTTTTTCTATACACAGGTCTATGGAGATGTAGATTTATCATTGTGTATGGATGCAATCTTTGCTGTAAGATAGATTCCTTGTAATGGAATTAATGGCCCAAAAGGAATGCATTTAAAAACCTTTCCCTGCATTCTTGCCCAAACTGGGTATTTCCAATTAATCCTTTTAATTTGTTTATTGCTTAGAGGAAGGCCTTACTCACACCAGTGTTATAACAAATTTCCCTATATTTTCTATTATAGTATACATATATATTTTTTAATGCTGTGATCTTTTAATTTATTGCCAAATACAGCCTGCTGCCTGTTTTTCTGAATAAAGTCTTATTGGAACACAGAGACACCAAATGTTTACAAATTGCTGATGACTGCTTTTACACCACAGGGGCAAAACTGATAATTGTGACAGAAATTGTACAGCCCATAAAGTTGAAAATATTTACCATCTTGACCTTTCTAGACTGTTATCCAACTAATGCCTAGAATTTATTTTATTGTTTGTTTTTGTGAGGAAAGAACTAACTTTATTTTATCAACTGACATAAAATTATCCTATGAATGGCTCATCTTTTCCCTACTGACATGAAATGCTATCTGTGTCATATAACAAACTCCCATCCATCCATGGGTGGGGTTCCTTCACACTCTATTCTGTATCATTGATCAGTTGGTCTTCTCCTGCACAAATACTACACTCTTCAATTCTTTAGTTTTATGTTTTTCCCATAGTTTTATACTTAAAATTTTTATGTTTGGTAGGGTAAGTCCTTACTTGTCCTTTTTCAAAAGGAGTTTTTATATTCCTTTTTGTTTTTTCTTTCATATGAATTTTAGAATCTGCTTATAAAGATCCCAGTGGGGTTTGTAACCAATATTTCATTGACTTTAATTTGGGAGAAAATTGAAATCTTTACAATATTCTATAACAGTGACCATTTCCTCATGGTCTCATCTATATTAAATATTATTATCATTTTTCATCTTGGCCAATTGATAGTTGAATTGAGGTTTTATTCTAATAAGTTAATAATACATAAAAATTGGTATTTTTACCTTATTGTGAATTTTCCTCTGCTTTTTCTTACAGTATGTTAAGATGGGGCATTGCTCTGTAATCGATACAGGTGAAAGACAAGAATTTTACTACATCCCTGGTAGTGCTGATTCCTATGCCCTAGAAAACAGTTTAAGCTATTAGTCAGTTGAAAGACATTGATCCCTAAACATAAGCTCTTTAGCAAACATCCTCCCTATTGACTCAACATTGCTGCTCCAAAAGGCTCCACCATTTCCTGCTGCCTAAATGAATTTTTAATCAGCTCCATGCAGAGTGAACAAGCACAATCTCCCTCCTTCTGTGGGCCAGGCCCTCCAAGCGCGGCAGAGAGAGGCGGCATTCACGCCAAATAACAGCCCTGCTTCCCGTTCTCTCACCTGGGTTCACCATCAGCCTCAGCAGGGCCGGAGTGCCTCAGGTTGGTCCCTGGTAAAGGTCTCTGGGATGGAGATTCGCAGGCAGGACGTTCCTTGGGGAGTGCGCTTGTGTTTGGACAGAGGGAAGCATCGTACAGTCACCTCAAAGGCTTCCACCTGGAGTCCTGGAGCTGGAATGGCTCTTTAGAATTATCCCAAGTTAGGGTGAGGGGGCTGGGCTTTATATCTATCTGCTGAGAGGTCGTGGGCGGGGCGGGGAGGTAGGACCTTGGGCTAAACGGCTCTCCCCAGCTGAGGATAATTCTCATTGAGCAACTCAGCTGAGCGCCAGTATTCGCCAAATCTCCTAGGAAATTGAGTGCCTTGGTCCTGAAGGGGGGATGTGGGCGCACAGCACAGCATCCACTACAGGGTCTTCTTGACCTTTCCCTTACCTCTCAGCTTTTTTTCCGAGCTGAGAGCTCAAATACCTTCCAGTACACTGTTCAGCTTTGGTATTTAACCTTTCACGCAAAACTCTCATGTCACACGTAGATAACATTTCCTTTCTTCCAAGCACATCCCCCGAATTCACAAGCCAAATATCAGGGAACACGGCTGCAAAATTATGTTTTTACCAAGGCCCTCAAATGTATTATTCAAATAAATTAGAAAAAATATTTCACATATTTTTTAAAAAAGAAAACCTTATATAGTCCATGAACTAACATTACATCATGTTCCCTTGGCACTTTTTACCTATAGTATATGAAAAACTTACAGATTACAAGGGCATTTTGCAATGAGTCAAAAAATGGATTGTAAAATTACTCATGTGTTCTTCAGTAATAACTACCTCTGTAAAAATTGTGACTATCATTTGTATAGTGCTTCACTGTTTACAAA
The DNA here is from genome assembly GCF_026419965.1 of Kogia breviceps. Lineage (NCBI taxonomy): Eukaryota > Metazoa > Chordata > Mammalia > Artiodactyla > Physeteridae > Kogia > Kogia breviceps. The sequence continues at coordinate 51,788,697 of NC_081318.1, forward strand.
GTACTTTCGTATCAACAACTTGCTGAGTCTTATCAGAGGCAGGAATTATTATGAAGACTCTGAGGCTTGGAGAGGTGAGGTAAGCCATACCTCTGTCCGGAGCTGGAGGATGCTGGGAGTCTGGTGTGTCTCCAGAGCCCTCCTCCCTCCCCTTCCTCAACCCTCGTCTCCCCAGCTCCACCACACCCTCACCTGGTCCAGGTTCCACGCTCATTCTCTGTTGATACGCTGTAAACACCCACACTCCCCAACCAAGATCTTCTCTCCCTGGGAAGGACCTGTGACCTCCTTCATCTTTCTCTACTTATCTTTATTGAAACCTGCTCTCAGCTGGCTGTCCCTGGGAAAGGGACTCATAATCTATTTCATACCAAGCTACTAATGCCCAGCAATGGTGAGTAAACTGCCTTCTCCACCTGTCCCCAGTTATATATTATCCCCAGGTATCTGTATGTATGCTATATATATCATGTTATATCATGTTATATCATCATTATATATGATATATATATATATATACCCTCAGGTGTATCTGCATTTTAACAAGATCATATTGTAGTGGAATACGGAACAAGTTAATGAGGAAGATATTTTGGAGAGAGAGGATCTTTCCAACTGCCTGCCCCCACACCATTCATGTCTTTTACTGCTCTGTTGATGATCATCACTCATGTAGAGCACTGGACTTGGTGTCAAAAGAATTGAGTTTGAGTCCCTGCTCTTGGGTAGGTACTTAGCTTTGCCCACCTCGACCTCCTCGCCATCTAAGTGAGAATATGAATTGATGTTTTGGCTGTCCTTTCATTGGTGACTAGAGGGACCAACAAAAATCTCAGTATTACAGCAGTTTTGTTAAACTCTGTGGCTAGAGGAACTTGTAGTTGGAGATGGTCCAAGGGTGATACCAAGAATTCACTGCCTCACGGGCCTCACACCACTGTCCACCCAGGAGGTTCCCCTGGTGCACACGAGCTACACAGAAGAACTGATATCAGCTGATCCTGGTGACCAACTCTTCCCTATATGTAGAGGGGTCAATACTTTGACTTGTCCTTGAATGTGTGACAAGGCTAATATCATTGAAATACCTCCTGAGGCATTTCTCCCCACAGCAATCCATTTTTTAAATGCAGTCCCTGCCATGAATGGTGTTTTATGACACTAGGGAAGGGGAAGGCGAGTACTTTCCAGAACAAAGAAGGTAGGAAAAAAAGGTGTAGGGGGATATGACATAGGGACCCTTTTGCCAGGGAGAGAGCAAAATATAGATGAGGTGATACTAGGGTTCAGATGCTGCTCTTTGTGGTTAAGAGTGTGTATGGCGATGGGGACTGGGGGTGGGGTGAGATTATAGAAAGTCCAGAGAAAGTGAAGAGGTTAATCGGCTGTCCTTCTCAAACACAGGTGTCCAGAGTAGGAGAGAAGAGGTAATCTGGAATATTTAGGGGACAGGGGGATAGGACAGTCCCCCCGTGCTTCCCTGTGTTGAGTGCAACACGGAAGGGATCTTGAAGTTCTCAGGCCACAGGGAAGGCCACTGAGCATGCTGGCTGGGACTCAAGGGCTAAGGTGGAGGCAAAGCAACCCTCTAGCAGAAGGCTGAGAACGGGCTGTTTGAGCTGCCTCTTGGGATTCACAGCCAGGCCTCAGTGGAGAGGTACACGGTGAGAGGCAAGTGAAGGTTCAGTCAGACAGGACTCACTGTGCTTGGGCCACCCTGAGAGAGGAGATCACAGGTTATTCTAGCCTAGAACACTTCAAGAGAGGACTCAGTGAGGGTGGAGGCCACCGTGGCCCACACATCAGTGGAAATAAATTACAGCAGCTTTAGGGGCAAGGAAAAGTCCCCGGAGATGGGAGGCACTTGGGCCAAGAGTCCTTACTCCAATGCCAAGCTTCTCCTTGCACTTAGATTGTATCTCAGAAGGAAGAAGGGGAACCTTTGAAGGAGGGAAACAGTCCAGGTGGGGAGTTCAAAATTTAAATTGATTATCTATCTAAAATGAGGCAGAGGGGATTCAATTAAGTTCAGTTGGCAAGTTTAACTCTCCTCACCATCGATGGGAAAGATGAATTGCAAGGAAATTTAGTTCCTTGGAATACAGAATTTCCCACTTTTGCTTTTTTTTTGTTTTTGTTTTTTTTTACATCTGAGACACAGTACATGCCTCAAATGGATTTCTTTACTATAGATGAGAAAAACTGCCTACCTTTAACATTCTGGCAAATCCCAACCTTAGAAAATACAACATTAATAAGGCAGAAGATCATTTTTAGTTCTCTAGTATAAGCAGTTTCTCTACAGTAACTTCACTGTATTCCTTGAGGATGTAATTATTGTCCATCATCTTGTTGTGAATAAACAACAACCAAGTCTGCAAGGGACTGATGCCAGGAACAAGATTTGACAACTCTCAACAAGCTAATGATTTCTAAGTCCTTCCATCCCTTGACCATTGTGGAATCTGACAGAGATGTTGTCAGTGTGACGGAGAGGCTAGGGAAGTGGCTGTCTTCCCAGTTACTGCCTCCCTTCACTCCTTAACAGCTGAGATATGGGGAAGTAAAGGCTACACAAGGGGAAGCGTCCTATAGCTATACATAGGCTTCTACACGGAAGTCATTATTCTTTGATAAGGTCACATTCAACAGGAGTTTAAAGCAATGACCCCACTCAGATCTTCTAAACAGAGTGACAGTCAGCTGTCTTAGAGAGATTCCATAATCTGAGACCCAGAGGCTGTGAATCTTCAATGCACTGGGTGCTGGGAGTGATGAACAAGTCAGGGTTTGCATCTTTATTGACCTTTTCCCCCCAATTGGATCCTTAAAGGCCAGTTTGACTCTGCATCTAAATTAGCTGCTGAAATCCCTTTTTGTCAAATCATCTCTAATTAATGATATGGCAATATACACACCTATTCTTTCTGTCTGGGGGGGGGGCAGGGAACTACAATTTATTGAGTACTCACTATTTGCCGGGTATTTTGCCAAGTATTTTATGCATTCCTTCATTTAATTCTAAAGATTAGGCACTGTTGGTATTAATTATTTTTTCAGAGGCTGAAACTGAGAGATTGTGACTTGCTCAAGGTCATTCAGATAGTAAAGGATGGAGCAGGAATATAATTGCCTGTTCTGTCCTCTACTTCTTCTTTAGTAGGAGCTCATTTTCTCACTACTCTGTAGTTTCCTTAACTATTTGTGGTATAAATTTAAGTGCATCTTTCTTTCTCTTTGATGACAGCCTTCCTGATACACTAGTCTAAATAATATTTGTATAACTCTTTCTCACATGTGTTCCAAGGAATGGCTGCCCATTTGTGCACACATAAAACATAGCAGTGAGTAGACAATTAGCAAGTGTGAGCCCTAGTTCAGTAAAAATCAAGTACTAAGATGATGCAAACAAACTAGGAATGCTGAACCAAACACATAATTTAAAAAATGCATAACAATGCTCACAAAAAAGGGAGAAGAACTATCCAGGTACCAGAAATAAAAACGAAACTAAAAAGCAAAGATCTAAGCAACCGTGCTTATGCCTCATCCTCTTTAAGGTTGCACTGGGAGTAAGTTCAAGGAAAGCAGAAGCTTTCATTTCAGTAGACGCGGCCCTCGGCCCAAGACTTCACTTGAGTGGAACTGAGATTTCAGCATAAATGCAGGATCCTCAAATAGCTGTTTATTGCAGATATAACAGAGAATGAAAGGATGGAATAGGAAAAAATGATGCTCACTGGCTTAGTTTGCCTGCCAATGCCTAGGCCCTGGATGGGAAAAAAGTCACTACAGGAAACTAAAACCTTAAATTGAACATCTTGTGGGTTGAAGAGTTAAATTTATACTAATCCCATAATCCAGGTTCCACCAAGCTAAGAAACCAACATAAAATGGTTGGTGATTCACCTGGCAGGTGCAAACACAAAGCCATCCTGAAGGAACATTCCCCCAATCCAAGTTGTATGGCATTTCTGTAGGGAATGGGGAATAAAAAAGAGGAGTAGGGGTAAGAAAATCCAACACACTGGGGCAGTAGGGCCTCTAGGACTTGAAATACAAACCAGCAATTTGACAGGGTACATAACACAGATATATTTAAAATAATTTAAATAATTAAGAACATAAAAGTGAATCAAGGTCTTAAGAGAATAAGTAGCTATGAAAAAATAGAAAAAATTCAAAATAACAAAATAGAAATTCTAAAAATCATAATTTAAAACTACAGTCATTAAAATGAAAACTCAATGGATGGTTAAGCAGCAGATTAGACTTGCTGTAGGGAAAGTTAGAAGCAAGAAAACAGATTTGAAGAAATTATCCAGAATATACAGCATAGATAAATAAATAGAGGCAAACTAGTAAAGAGATTTAAAATTTTGGAACACAGAATAAAAGGTTTATTCAATAGAATTTCAAGAACAAAAGAATAGAGAAAATAAGAGAAAGGCAATATTTAAAGAGATAGTGTCTGTGAGTTGATAAAAGACCTAAATCCTTAGATTTAAAAGCACAACAAATTCCTGAAAGGAAAAACAAAATCTTAATCTTAACACATCAGTGTGAAATTTCAGACCACCATGACACAGACAAATTCTTAAAAGCAACCATAGAGAAAAGAAAGATTATCTACAGAAGAAAACCAGTTTGAAATAGTACAGATTTCTGAAAATCAACAAGGAGGCTAAGAGTCAGTGGAATGCTAGCTTTAGAGTATTGAGAAAAAATAACTGGAGATGTAGAATACTATGTCCAGCTAAAGTAAAATAAAGATATTTTCAGAAAAAGACTGAAAGAATTTATCATTTCAAGACCTTATAGATAGAAAAACAAACTGCTGAAGGATATACTTTAGGAAGAAGGAAATTGAACACAGAAAGAAGAAATACATTGAAAGTAGCAACAGTAAACCAAAAAAATAAACATGGATAAATATAAATAACTATTGACTACATAAAATAACTGAAATAATAATGTTTAGTTTGGGAGGACAAACAAGCAAAATGGCCAGAGAAGGTTATTGTAGTCGAGCTCATTCTAACGTCCTTATTTTGTTCAGAAGGATAGAAAATATAATAGGCAAACTGGTAGAGGAAAAAAGAAGAAGGTAACGACTTATTCCATAGAAGGCATGAAACAGAAAAAAAAAAGAAGTAAAGAAAAAAGCATGGTAAACAGAACAAAATAAGATGGTAGAAATAAATCTAAATCAATATTCATAGTAAATGTAAATAGTCTAAACTTGCTAGTTAAAAGAGCTTACTGTTTACTTTTTTTGAATACTATATTATGAATACTATATTTTGTTATAAGAGCTACAAGAAGTACTTGAAGGCTGAGAAAGGTTGAAGGTAAATGGATGAAAGAAGATAAGTAAATACCAATATTTGGAAAGCTAGTGTATCTGTATTAGTACTAGACATGCTAGACTTTTAGAAAAAATGCATTTAGGGAATAGAGGGGGGCCATTGCATAATGGTGAAAGAATCCAGTCTTTCCTGACTCCATGGTCCAGCTCAGCAGTTCTCCATGCTGCCTGCCCCTTATGACCATAGTGATTATATAAAATTAAAGAGCAGAGTAGAATTTTACTGAGAGAATAATAATATAATGACATAAAATCCCCAGAGGTAGTCATACTGGCCTGGGTTGGAGTTCTAGCTCCACTACTTACCAGCTTTGTTGCCTTGTTTCATTTCACCTCTCTGTACCTCAGTTTTCTTATCTGTAAGATGTAGCCAAGCCATGCTTGTGTCTCATGTTTTGTATGAGGATTAAAAGAATTACAGTAAATAAAGGGCCAGTTTATACCAGCTTCTCAACAAATGTTAGCTCTCTCATATCCTATTTCTTATCACAAAAAACAAAACCTGCAAAACTTATAACTTCAGAAGGCAAATATCTATTTAAGGTTTCAAGTTGAAATCATTTTTCTTATAAAGAGTTAACTACCCGTGAAATTAAATATTTAGGCATTCACGGAACCAATGTGCTCATAACGTTAGAATAAGAAAGTGGCTGGTCTAGAAATTACAAGACATTCTTAATCTCTTCACAGTTGATGTTTTTTCTATCATGGGAATATCCTGAAATCACCTTTTACAGTTATCTAGAGAGAATAGTGTACTGTGAGGTCAATTAGGAAAATAGCATGAAGTTGAGTGTTTGTATTCAGGTGTGTAAATGCTGGTGGCTGGTTGAGATGCTCAGCTGTAAAGTAGTTTGGCACTCAGAGCATATTTTCCCTTAAAACAAGATCACAAATAGTGATTTCTTTCCCAAGTGGGGTGACCAATTGCCCCGGTTTGCCTGAAACTGAAGGGTTTTCCAGAATGAAGGACTTTGAGTGCTAAACCTGGGAAAGTCCTGGGAAAACCAGAATGATCAGGCACCCCACAAGTCCAACACCCCAAAACTGATCTGCCTGTGTCAGTCACAACTTCGAGAGCCCTTCATGAGAAGCCAGCTCTGCTGAGTGCCAGAGTTTCCCCTGTTGCACTGCTGGGCTCAGCACTTCATCTCTGACAGTTGCCTGAGCCCCTGGGTACTGATATTACTCTGGGGTCTGAGTGTGAGAGAAAAGAGAAATATCTCCTCTCTGTTACACTTTGTCACTTAGACCCCAATGCAGCCTGTCCTCTGCCTAGAATATCACTTCTTCCAAAAACATGGTACTTTTAGGTTTGTGTACTTCTCTTCTCCCGTTGTTGCCCAAACGAGTCCCTCATTTTCAGGGTGGAGGATGAGAGTTAACAGAACATCAGAAGCCGTCCTATCCTCTCCACAGTCTTGAACCTCTCGTCCCACCTCTCATTCATATCAGCTCAGATAATCAATGCTGACTCTGAGATGAATGGTCAATCACCACTTCCCCAGAGAGCTATCTCAGATTCCCACCGGGAGCTTGCTTGGGGACCTGCACAGCCTCTTTTCTAGGAATATAACATAGTTAATAATGACCTTGAGATCCGCATTAGTAAAGAGCAACCTATTGAACTGCCATTCACCAAGGTCCACTCTAAATAACACCCCCCTCTCCCTACACACCCTCGTGGAAATGTTTTCAGCATCCCCTGTTCTATCATAGCACTTGCTTTATGCTTCTGTTTAAACCTCGATCATGATCTGCCTTGTAGTGCAGTTGCTTAAGCATGTCTATCTCCTTCATAAATTGCAGGTCTTTAAGAGCAAAGAAACTGTCTCACTCATCTTTATACAACTCTTAGAACCTTGCAGAATGCCTGTCACAGAGAGACTATTCAATAAATGTCTCAGGAATTGATAAGATCCTCTGGACTTTAGAAACTCATCAGAGATCAGCTGGCTCCATTATAACTTGGTCAATAATTCAGTCTATTAGGAGGAATGACTATATTAAATTTGTCCTGCCAACATTGCTTATTCTTGCATTGAAATTCACAGACTGGTTAATTTAGCAGGTCACTGTGGTTTGAAAAGACTTGCCAGTGGTAGAAAAGATGAAGAAATCTCAATAAATAAAATTCAAATTATTCTAGGTATACTTTAATTGAAAAATCATTTGAACAATGCTGTTCTCTCTAGCAGATAATACTCAAATAGTAAGGTGTTACTGAGTGAGCTGAAAGGGTAGAATATACTTTTATATTCTACTCAAAGGTTCTCATTTCAACTTTAAATTGCCTCATAATATCATAGTATAGCAGCCAAATTAATGAGTCAAGTCAGACTTCAAATAAATACACTGAAAAAATCAAGTTTCAAACTCAATTAACTTCTAGGAAAAAGAAGAATTCTGAAATTAGGACTAGGTTGGAGGAATCTGTGTCTTGTAGATAAAACAGTTTTTTAAAGGCTCAAACCCTTTACAAGTTTAAATATCAAAATTATCTGCCTAAGGACAAATTAGAGTCACCCCAAAGTAGAGACAACACATTAGTAAGATGTGTTATATGCCAATATGACATACTTGTAATATGTCAACACATTAGCAATGTAAGTGTTAACAACTTGTGAGAACTCCAAAATTATCATTAAACTCAAAGCCAGGGAAAAATTTTTAGTAACCTAGAGGTATTTCAGAGAATTTGGGGACTACAATATTCAAGGTTGAAATAAAAGTTCTTTTTGAAGTTGATACTAAAGGTAATTTAAGATGACTCAAACTTCTAAGATGATTAGAAATTAGTCTATTAACCAACAACTCTGAGAGCATCAGGAAGCTGTGGTTAAATAAACTCCTGTACTTTTGTCAAGGCCCTGCATAAATGGTACCTACACTTCCTGAAAGGATGACAGAGAATCCTTTGAGGTTGTTCACCAAACATCACATTGGTGCTGGCTCCTCTGGGATCACTCCCAATCATCACAATCAACTGCAGGCTGCACTGTCCCTCACTGCACACCTACTATGTGTCAGGCAACAAGGCAGGTACTATCTGCACCATCACCCTGTTCCCGTGATTGCAAAGCGTTTCAATCCTGCAGCATTAGAACAAGTTTAAATTGATAACTCTTACTTAGCACATTAAAAAATGAGCCTGGATGACATACAATTAATTATATGTTATTCCACTCTGATTTTAAAAAGAGAAAAAGATTCTGTGTGATTTCACTCTGTGCTAATTTTTCTAATAGGCAGAAGAAAAGGCAATAATTTAGTTGTGACACTATCATGATCCTCTTACCCATGAAACACAATAAAAGAATATTCCACTGAAATGTCTCACTCGAAAGGCTGTTTTCTTTTATGATGATGGAAAATGTATTGGTTGAATTCTGATGACATCGTAACTGATTCCAATGTTCTGCATAGAGGAGAAAAAACATTTTCCATTGTTTACACAGTAATAAGTAACCATCTAAGCATAAGGCATGTGTATTAGAAAGAAAGAGGGGAACAATTATCTACCCTCATATTTGCTTTCCTGCCATCAGGGCACGAGGAGGCTGTGTGTGGGCCTACTTTCGGACAGCCATCTTTGCTTAGTGGGAAGAAGATTCATACCATGGTGTGGAAGTCCCAAACGAGTGCTGACCTTTCCTTCTCTTTATATCTGCTCCTCTGTCCAGACCCTTATCTGGCAGGGGAAAGAGGCTGGAAGGTGATCAGGCAGCTAAAATATTGCAAAAGAGATAGCGCGGTGCCTCCTTCCTGAATTAGGGAGTGGAACCAACCCTAAAACATTTATTCTCTGAACTTGTAAGTTTGCCCATAAGATCATGACTAAGAACTCTCAGGCTGAGAAGCTGAGTCCTGATTTGGCCAAATGAATAATATTGTTAGAGGGGCTGGTTTTCCCCCAGAGCCAAGTCTATAGGAAGAACAGGTGGGACTTGAGGGGAGGAATGCCTGGGAGAAAAGGGTTGGGGGTGGCCATGGGACTTGACTTCATCCCACATTGGATTCTCCCTTTAAAATAGTAACCCAGTGGTCCAAGCCTAGCACACAGTCAATTTCAAAACCTAGGAATCAAGAATAATTAAAAACTACTCAAAATATGTCTTGCTCTCTCATACCTGCAGTTCCTCTACCTTACACTCTTCATCTGGCCGTTGGTGCTCTGCCTTCAAATCTCCGCTCAAGCACCGGTAGCTCCAGGAAGTTTGGCCTGCCTCCTCCAGTCTCACCAGCCTGGGGTGGGTGCCCCTTCACGGCTCCTGTAACGCCTCCTGCCCACCTCCTGTTAGAGAGGGAGGAGGTATCTCTTCCCTGAAACAGTGGATCACAGCTTTGAGTGTATTGAATTCAAAGGGCTTAAGTTTTAGGCTTGGCCAGTAGAGGCTTCTGGCTGCTCCTCCTCTGTTCTCTTTTACTATCTCCCCCTGCATGGAATGAAGCTGCTATTCTGATTGATTCTGGAGACCACATTGCACTGTGGGCAGGGATATCGTACCAGAAGGTAACACGCATTCACGAGTGTCCCTTCTCTTCCTCCCTCTGCTGCTGGACGTGGCTGGCTGGCTCTTCCTGTCTGTGTGCTGTTTGGGTAAGTGGACTTGTGAGACTGCCACAGACCTCACTATTCCTGCCACTCCCCACCAGGGTGCTGAGGTTTGGTATGGGGGCTGGGCTACCCTAGAGGTTCAGGCCTCAGCCAGGTGCCCTGATTCAGCTTAGGGCAGCCCTGCCTTTGGCTTCATTGGATACTTGCCCATCTGGTACTTTGTTAAATCTATAGCTCCTTTGTCAGGAAACTGCAAAGGGAGGCATCATGAGTGGAAAGGAGGCCCCTAACATCCCCAAACTCCAACACGCCCGTCTCTGCACTTCCAACAATGCACTAATTATCTGTCTCCCTCATTGGATGGCAAATTCCCTGAGAAACTATTACTGATCTTTGTATGCCCAGTGCTTAGTGCAATGTCCAATAGGTATTAGGTGCTCAAAAAATGCTAAGTGTGTGAATGAACGAATGGATGAGTGAGTTTGGCCATTCTTGGACCTGTTTCACTGATCCAACCCTGGCCACTCTGCAAGCTGATCTACCTCTGTGTTGAGCTCAGCTGGTCACCTCACCCAGAATGTCCTCAATCCCAGCTCAACATTCATGTTCTCTTTGAAGACTTTTCTAGCTAATTCTACCCACACTCATTTCCATTTCTAAATGCCTTTTATACGGTTTAGTACTTTGGTATTCTCTGATTTGTTTTAAGTGTGCCACGATTATGTTGTTAACTAGATTATATATGACCGGGTCTTGACTTACTTCTTCCACAAGACATCACCGGCAGGGTAAAGTTTGAAATTAGAGCAGCTGCTGTCAAATTCCCCTAACCTGAATGCAGTGGGGAAAGTCACTTACTTTCCCTGGGCCTCAGTTTCCTCACTTGTGAAAATGGGGGGGGGGAATAATCCTCTGCTTGAATGTGTCATGAGCACTGAAAGGATCAAAATAAAAACACAATGGCACCTACAAAAACACATACACAATTTATACCTCTTAGAATGTTGAATAAAGCTAGGATCAGAGGAGAACTTCATCAATTCTCATACATTTACTTGATAATGACTATATGGCTCACAGGCATTTCATTAATGAAGGTTGAATTATTCTTACTGTAACTCTAGCAAGGATTATTATTATTATTTGCAATGATATATGGGAGGTATGGTGCCTTTAAACTCATTCCAAGAAGGGTTATCAGGCTGAAAATGTTTCAGAAGTACTACTAGGGAATCTCTTGGAATGTAGTTGTGCAATTTTTTTTTTTTTTAACCATTATTGTATTTCTTAAAGTGAATTTTTGTTTCCCAGGGATGTCTTAGTCCACTCGGGCTGCTAGCACAAATTACCGTAGACTGAGTGGCTTAAAAACCACACAGGTTTATTGTTCACAGTTCTGGAGGTTGGAAAACCCAAGATCAAGCATCAGCAGATTTGTTGTCTGGTGAGAGCTTGCTTCCTGGTTCATAGCCAGCATCGTCCTGCTATGTCCTCATACGATGGAAAGGATGAGGGACCTCTTTGGTTCCTTTCATAAGGGCACTGGAGAAACATTAGAATGCTTTAGGAACAAAGAATATTTTGTATACCATATAATTCCCTAAGTCATGGTGTGTACAGGGTTTTTGTAAGCAGTTTTAAGACATCACATAAAAATATTTGTGCATATTTTTTATGGTGTGGTTCAAAGTACAAATATAGGATGAGGCCCATTTTCTTTGATTTAGAAATTACACATAAGAATCTAATACTAAGCCCATGCAAATAAGTACGTGGAAGGAGTACTTATTTAATAAGTGAAAGAGAGGGGAAGTTTAATAACCTTTAGCTAAATTAATTATCATACCCCATGTTGTGTGAAAAGATAATCACCCTACTCAGTGTGTTTCTGTTTATGACTCAAATTCTAAGAGTGGTGGCCTAAGTAAATGTGTAGATCTGAGCTGTCTGATATGGTAGCCACTGGAAACACATAGCTATTTAAGATACACTAAAATGTAAAACTCCGCTCCTTATTTGCACTCACTACATTCAATTGCTCAAAAGCCACATGTACCTAGTGACTACTGTATTCAACAGAGGAGATACAGGACATTTTGCAGGAAGTTCTATTAGACATCAGTCCTTTCTGCTGACAGCATAGGCTAACAAGGTTAGCAAGATTTCCATATGAATGGGGGAAAAAGTTCAGCAAATTGTTAGAAATTAGTATTGCCCTGCTCTGTGTTTCCAAATATGTCTGTTGTTCACACCCACCCATCCCCCACAGCTGAGTCTTGGTCGTCATAAATCATATCTTTATATCTTCCATAGGCACTGTTTTAACATTGGTGAAACAAACCTTGAATCTGCTACTTGAGGGAGATTGTGATTTAATGAATAACTTCAAATGATTCTTATTACTGCAACAGCAGATTTTGCATTGAAGAACATACACTTTTGAATGCATGGTACTTTATTTAACCGCACATATATACAACGTTGACAAAAGGAAATTCTGTAGAGGTGAGCAAAGGGGCCGCATGCATTGGGAGGACAGGCAGACTAGTTTTACAGGATGAAATAGGGGTTGAAAAATAGGCAAAGACCGGAGAGCAAGTGTCATTTCCCATCACCACATAGAAGGGTCTTCCAGCCTGTCAAACACAAGAAGCAAAGCACGTAAGAGAAGCTTCCCAACTTCCTGGGAGCCTTGCAAGAGTGAGACATTCAGGTCTGAACTGAAAGATGATCAGAAACTGTTGAAAAGTCTGCTGTTGGCATTCTAAATAGGAGGCCATGTAGAATATCAGAGCGGGAGACAGTGGCATAAGGTACAGAGACCCAGCTGAGTAGCTTTCACTCATGTTAACGGGAGTCTCAGGCACATCTCAGAGGGAGTATTTAAAAGGCTCTGTATTTATCAAAGAAGCCAAAGAACCCTGCAATATTTCTGAAGATCAAAACTACAGGAATCACATGAAACCGTAAAAAAAAATACTGTTATTCAACTCTGAATATGCTTCCTGTGTTTCCCTGCAAGGCTTTTTTAAATGTAGTAAGGTGCTATTTATTAGACTATAAAGAACCCTTTTAAATAAAATAGCATTCACAGGCAACTTCCAGGCTGTCAAGTTTTGTTTCCTTCTAAGCGCACATGACTGAGGCTGTCGATCAGAGTACAATTAACTCTATTTCATGTACCAAGCGTGTGATGCATGGCCACGAAACAAAGAGCAGCAGCAAGGCGAGAAGCCGGCCTGGATGATCATATATTTCTAACCCTAAGTAGATACCAGCATATCCTAAACTTTTTATGGTGGCAAACACCATATGCCTATCAATGAAACATTCAAAAGTATGTATTGCTTAGTATTTCAAAACCACCTTTATGAGTTTTCCACCTGCTTCCCTTGCATTTGATGTTCAAGTGTTGGCTGGTACCGCCAGGGACAAGAGCACTGGAGTTTTATTCCAGACCAAATTGTTGTTTCCTTCAGAGAAAACAAACCTGACAGCACTAGACTTGCACCTTCACCCTGGCTGGCCATTTCACAAGAGAACAGAGTGAGGTTGGCGGGGGAGGCGGGTGGCTCAGAGGGTCATTGGCCCATCCTCTAGGGAGAACCCAATGAAGAATGACAAGCCAGTCACACGTGCTGAGCAAGTGTTCTAGTGACCTCTTCTGGGGAACTTGGTTCTTGATGTTGTAGAGCTCTGGGTTTAAGGCAGACTAGCTAGCACAGAATTGGATAAACCATATGCCATGTGATCTTATTGGTGGGTAGGGGCAGGGGGCCTGGGACAGGAGAGTCAGTTATGGAAACGGACGAGGACCAGGCATCTTTTCACCCACAGTCTTCGCTCAGGAGGACCCCAGCCCAATGTTTTGACACCTAGATATTAGAGGGCACCCTTCCTAAGGCAGGTCCACACTCCAAGAAAGCCCCAAGGCTCCAGACAAGCCCTAAGAATAATGTCATTCTTTTTTTTTTTTTTTTTTTTTTTTTTTTTGCGGTACACGGGTCTCTCACTGTTGTGGCCTCTCCCGTTGCGGAGCACAGGCTCCGGACGCGCAGGCTCAGCGGCCATGGCTCACGGGCCCAGCCGCTCCGCGGCATGCGGGATCTTCCCGGACCGGGGCACGAACCCGTGTCCCCTGCATCGGCAGGCGGACTCTCAACCACTGTGCCACCAGGGAAGCCCGGAATAATGTCATTCTTGTTCATTCATTGAATGTGATAAATTATGATGTGACATCAGTTGAACTAAAATATGTCACAAAGTAAGCAGGAGTACCCCTCAATTTATCTACAGCTTCGTGTAAAACCAGGAAGACTGGAGTGAGAACCAGAAGGGGCATTTCCTAGGATGTGTAGATCCTCCACGTAGGGTATAACAACTAAAGATGACCTCAGGGCTTCCCTGGTGGCGCAGCGGTTGAGAGTCCGCCTGCCGATGCAGGCGATGCGGGTTCGTGCCCTGGTCTGGGAGGATCCCACGTGCTGCGGAGCGGCTGGGCCGGAGGGCCATGGCTGCTGAGCCTGCGCGTCCAGAGCCTGTGCTCCGCAACGGGAGAGGCCACAGCGGTGAGAGGCCCGCGTACCGCAAAAAAAAAAAAAAAAAAAAAAGATGACCTCAGCCAAAGATGGAGAGTTGGTCATTTCAAGGTAGAGATGGGCTGCTTACCCTATGCTTCCACCATCTAAGCCAGGGAGAAATTCTCTATAGAATAATTTCTGAGGTTAAGGTCACTCATATTTAAAAGTTCAAAGGAACATCAAATAATTTGAGCCAGAAAATATTATCCCACAGCAGTTTAGAGATTTGCAAATGAGTGTGTGAAGAGAAAGGCCCTCCCTGCTCTGTCCCCCACCCCTCTTTCTGTTCAAATCCTACCTGGTCTAGAAGACCCCATTCCAAACGCCTCCTCCCAGCGGCCCTCTCTGATTTCCCTCTCCTGGGTACCTGAACTCTGCAATAATGTCCCCACACAAGTGTTTTCATACCTAGTTCTGGGAACGTTTTCCGTGCCTTCTCTCATCAAGAGGTCTGAAATCAGTGTCTCAGGGCTAGATCGTTTTCCGTATCTAAAAAAAAGCAGGGTGGGGGAGAGTAAAAGTCCTTTAAAGCAAGTTTGGAGGAACCATAAAAACCTTTAGGAAAAGAAAAGATTTGTGGTATTAAATATAAAAGTTATTTTCAGTTGATCATCTGCTAACGAGTAATCTAGGTGAATGAAACATACGTGACACAGAAACATCATAAATATGATTTCAAATTATATATATATTTAAATTTTGCTTAAATACTTAATAGATAACTTAGCAGATTATATAACCCAACCAAAATTCCTAGTCAAATTCTTGCCTTTTTATATTATCACAAACAATACATATGTATAGTTTTATAACTAGGAGACAGGAAATAAATTAAAATACATCAAAGTATGATTTTAAATGTTTCCATAATTAGCTAATTGGCTTCCAGTTCTGGTGATATACATCAGTTTAAATCTTAACAAAGAGACCAGATGATATTTCAGAAACAGGCCTAAGAAAAACTCATCAGACTGAAGTTCTAGACTCACCTGTGTCTTTGAATCTCAGTTCTCCCATTTGTAAAAATAAAATCATAACTCCTGC
Organism: Kogia breviceps; assembly: GCF_026419965.1. Classification (NCBI taxonomy): domain Eukaryota; kingdom Metazoa; phylum Chordata; class Mammalia; order Artiodactyla; family Physeteridae; genus Kogia; species Kogia breviceps. The sequence continues at coordinate 51,804,247 of NC_081318.1, forward strand.
TTAGATTAGAGTCTCGATGAATATCCAATGTAAGTCACAATGCTTTGAAAGTGATAGAGCAATACACAAGAATGCACATTACTGCTGTTGAAATGCACCCATTCTCACAGCTGCCAACAGATCCTGAGTCCATATTTATTTGGGGTGCCAAAAGCTAAAAGCCTTCTCTCATGCTGTGATTTTAATCTGCCCTGAAAATACGAAGGAATCCTTCTGGTCCATGGAAATGTTCTTGGTCTCTTTTCTCCCACAGCAGGATATGGATAGGACGATATATGAATTCAAGGTTATGTTTTCCTGCCAGGGTAGTATATGCTGTTGGTTCCAGGTAAGTGAGGACATTAGTCTGTCTGTCTGTCTCTCTCAGTGTTAAAGGATCTGACAAGCCTACAGCAAGTTGAATTTTTTGAGGAGTCTGTTTTTCCCTTTCTCAGAAAGGGCATTGGACATCAGCAGCCGCTTTTTTCCACAAATGAAAAATAAGCCTGGCGTGGATTGATTAGCTAACAGATAAAACAGCGGAACAAAGCTGATGGAGGATATATGCTAACTGCCTATTGAGCACAATTAAATCTAAATTCTGGGGAAAGATTTCCTATTATTGCTCCTTTGCTGGAACTCACCCTGCCCCCATCATTTGTAAGATTTCCTCAAAGATTTTCTGGAGTTGTAGTAACAGGCTGCAGGCTGCTGCTTATATGTATTTATTCTGTCCATCAGTTGATTTTACTTATGCTAAAACTCTTGGGCAACCTTAACTCATTTATCTTCATCATACTCCAGTGAATTAAAGAACTGGAGAATATTTTCTCCAATTTACCATTAGAGAACCTAAGTCTGTAACAGCAGAATTTACACAGTCAGAAAGTGGTACCCAGAGCAGCAGTGATGACTGTTCTTCCATCTCTAATTAATTCTGGATTATCCTTCTTCTCCACAATGCTTTAACTTTCAAAGATAGCATCTCTAGGGAAAAGATTCTTAAACCTGACAGCATATTAGAATCACCTGGGGAGCTTTTAAAATCACTGTAAAGGCCAACCCCATGCCCCCCCCCCCCTCCACGGGGAGATTCTAATTTAATTCACGAGTTCATTAAATATACTGATGCTGCTGTTACAGCCCAGCACCAGTATATTTTAAAAGCTCTCAGGTGATAACAATGAGAGACCAAGAGGGAGAAACTCTAGTCTAGGGCTGAGTTTCTCAATCTTGGCACTGTGGACATTTTGAGTGGGATAAGTCTTTGTTGTCAGGGGCTGTCCTAGGCATTGTAGGATGTTTAGCAGCTTCCCTGGCCTCTACCCACTAGATGCCAGTAGCACCTTCCCACCCCACCACTATGACAAACGAAAATGTCTCCAGACATTGCCCAGTGTCTTGGGGAGCATAAAGTCAGCCCCAGTTGAGAATCACTGACCTAGGAGACTGTATAAATAAAATGTGGTAGATCAATGCTCTAGAATAAATGATGCCACCTATGGAAGCAATGAACCAGGAGTATATAGCTTTAGAACATGAACTGAGTAGAAAAGGGGAGGAAAGAGAATGCTATCACAGTACCATTTATGCCAAATTAGAACGTATGTTCACAAATCTAATTTTCAAAAATACAAGCATGTGCATATGAGTGGATGTGTGCAGTGGGAAGATGATAAGAGTACAGAATGAAGGTGATGGGTGCAGATTATAAGCCTCTGAGTGTTTCTAAGATGAAACTTATATGAAGATGAGACAGAAAACTGCTTCAGGACCAACTCAGTCCCACCTAACCTGAATCTCATCCCTTTCCCTTATTTTTTCCTCATCAAGGGTGTTGAAGATCACATCGACTGCTGATAGTGGTGACAATATCCAAAGATCAATAGGAAGAGGGCTCCAATTTAATCATCCCTAAAAAAAAGTTTTCATGAAATGTTCTTAGTTTCATGATCTGTAAAGTGGAGATAATTATACTCACTTCAAAGCTTTGAGGTAAAGACTGAAGAAAATAATACCTAGGAAGGCATGTTGAGATACTAAAGCTTTATACAATAGTAAAGGTTTACAGCAATCATCTTTGAAAAATAAGTTTTACTGTATGCTATAATTAACAGACTAAATAACTAATAAAGGCTTTCCTAGAAGAAAAAAAAACAATTTGTAAAAGTTCTTTTCTCTGGTCTATATGATAGCATAAGCAAGAATTTGAAGCAATTAACTTTCTGAAAAGTCTATTAGATATAAGACATTCTTGCTTTTCACTAATGAAAATTATCCGACTTCAAGGATCATAAACCAATACTATTTAATTCTGGCACTTTCATGTATTTCTGATTCTATATATATTGGTACTTAAAAAAAAGATTTTCAGAATGAAACAGCTTTCTGATGAAACAGAAAAAAAAATGTTAAAAATTAAGAAATATAAATTCTCCCCACTTTGGATGCTTTCCAACTATTCCCTGAAATATAGTAAAACAACAAACAAAAAACAATACTTTACAAAACATAATTTAAATATGTTAAATAACATAAATGTTTGTAAAGAGCTCATTGTTTTTAGCTTATTAAGGTCACTTGATCTCAGTAATTAAAATAAGATACTGAATGATTCAAAACTAAGATGAACCAATTTTGGAAACAAATTTTAAATCCTATGCTATTTGTAAAATAGTTTGGATTTGATTTTTTGCTTAAGATTTGATGTTGAGGGTGAAATATGGCCTTTCATCTTAGCTTTCTGGGGGTTCAGAATAAAGATGACTATTTCTCAGATTACAAGTAATCCCTGGATTCACCCTAGAGTGAGTACACCACTGTAAGTTTCTCCTTAAAAAAGCACCAAGTGGGCATTTCCTTTTCAGAACTCACCTGCTATGAAACGGGTAAAGTCTTGCCATGTTAGATCAACTATTTTCTTGCTAAATATCTACTTATTAGGAGCAGGATTGTCAAGTGAGGGGCTGAGAGTGCAATAAAACACTGTCCAGGGGGGGAAAATAATAGTTCTATTTGTCTTTTCCTAAATACCGTCATTCACTTCGGTCTGGGCAGGTTGGAAAACCTGGCAATGTCTTTGGAGACCCAGCTGTTTCCTCCTTAGCCTGTGCTGTTGTTTTTCTAGATAGATACCCTGCTCGCCCTTCTCCCTAGAGCACCTCCCCGGCGCCCTCCTGACCCCTTTCACGGGGTACCTTCCTATCCAGGTTTCCAAACAGAACCCCCAGCTGCTCTAAGAACAAAAAAGATAAGGGGGTGGGTGACAGGAGATGGCCAGCCACCCAGCCTGGGGAACCTGAGCCTAGGGATCAGGATTTTGTGACTGTAGTTGCAGAGGGAATGTACTCAGTGCCCTGATATTTACTGATAGCTGAGTATGTGCCCGATACTGTCCTGCCCCGAGACACAAAGAAGAAAAAGGAAAGGTCCCTGTCTTCTGAGTTCCCCACGATCTCCGGGTGTGTAAGCGGGGCGGTCCCGGAGTCGTCGCTCCCACGTAGCCCACCTACGTACCTTTGCCTGGTGATGAGATTGATGTAGTGTCGCAGCGCCGAGTAGTATCTGGCCAAGTCCTCGGCCGGCGCGTCCTCTCCGGGGTTGTCGGGCTTGGAGGGGTACGCCTCGGCCAGAGCGCCCAGGCACACGAGCAGGGACAGGGCGAGGGTCAGTCCGGACAGCCCCAGTCGCTTGCTACCCAGCATCTGCGGACACCGAAGGGGCAGCGGAGGGGGCTTGGGGGGTTCAGAGGATACACACTCCGCGCAGCCTTCCTCTGGACCCCCCGCGCCCATCCCGCTGCTACCACCCCTACCCCACCTCCACCCCCAGTCCGCGCTCGACCCAGTCACGCAGAGGGGAGCGGAGCGTGGCGAGCACCACCCCGCGGATTTAGGTCCAGATCTGCTCTGGCCCGGCCCCGCTGCTCCGCGCGAACACTCTGAGCAACTTTGGTCAAGAAGCAGAGCGGAAGATCCCGCGGTGAGAGGCGCAGAGTTGGGGGAGGCGCCGGCGCCAGTTTAAAACACTTTAAAAAACAGATTAGAAGTTGCTGCCGCTGCGTGGAGGACTAATCGCTTTCCCACCCCCTTCCCCAAACCCCCTGTTAGAGGAAAGAAGTTTCTTCTTTTCTACGTTTGGTCTGCCCGGCTGCAGGAGCTCGACAGTGATGGCTGAGAATACTTCAGGGTGGCAACTGCGGGGTGGGGGGGGGGCGGAGAGGAGAGAGAGCTGCCCCCGGGCCAGTCAGGCTCAGATCGGACCCCAAGGATCCCGAGAGGCGGCAGGGAGCGCGTCTTCCAAGCTCCGGGGAGTCCTCATTCGGGGAGCGCTGCCTGGGAAAACTCCCTCCGGGCGGCGACCCTCGAGGAAACTGCCAGCTGCTCTGGGATGCGGTCGTGTTCTCCCTCTTTATCCGCCTAAAGATAACCCAGAGGAACGACCCAGCCAGGAGGGTCGGGGAGAGGGCAGATGTACCATCAGAGGGGACAGGAAGGAGCAAGTGGAATGTAGCCGCCGAGAGCCCGGCGCGTAGGGGTTGGGGAGCGGGGCGCGACCCTCCCAGCGGCTCTGGGATCTGCAGAAGGTGAGACGGCGCCCGGGGCAAGTTCACAGGCGCCCGCACTCCCTTCGCTCCCGCCAAGCGAGCGGGTCATGGCACTCACGGTGGCTGGCGGGCTGGCGAGCGGGCGTGGCTGGGCTGCGAGTGCTGTGCAGTCCGGCTCGCCTCTCCGAGGGGTGAGAGCCGGCGGATGGGGTGTCCGGAGCAGGTCGCCACGGGCCTTTTATGGCGTTCGCTCGCCCCGGCAGGAGGGGCCTCGGGCAATCACGTTCGGGTGACTCCCACCCCGTGGGCGGGGGATGGGGGAGGGGGCTAGGGCCGCTAACGCGCGAGATCGGCTCCGGGAGCCACCCACACGCGGACTCGCCCGCTGCCGGGGGGAAGGGGGAGCGAGCAGGATGCCAGCGAGGCAGCGCGCTCCGAGGGCGCCGAACCGCGCCAAAGTTCCTGCCCTCCCGCGGCGGCCAAACCTCGCCCTCCTTCACGCCCCACCTATTCCTGCCAGAGATAGGAGCAGCCCAGATCATCGTTGTCACCTGTCACCGGGACTACCAACGAGCTGGGCGCCAGGGCTGGGGGTACCCGAATTCTCTACTTGGTGAAGCCTCTCCGGGATCCGTGCGGCAAGGGCGCGGACACTGCTCCAGCGCGCTTTCGCGGGGAGACTACTCGGTGCCCGGATATTCCTGTGCTTAAAGCAGGTCCGGGAGCCAGCCCGAAGTCCAGAGCTAGAGGGTCCCAACTCCCCGCTTCTCCCAGGGGCTGAGAATAGGTTTCTGTGGCTTCGCCCCTTTTCCCAGCTTGTTTTTCGTGGAGATCAGCCCTCCCCAAGAGCTCGCCCAAACGCTGGGCGTCCGGGCGGTACCGGAAAGACTGTAGCGACTGAAAACTCCTCAGAGGGGGGACACTTTCTGGGTTTGCTGAAAAAGAGCGGAGTTTGAAGCTCCGGAGAGACCCCTTAAAGCGCGAATGCAAAATTTTGGTCCAAAGCGACCGGGTAGTTAAATTAACAGCAGTTTCTCTTTTATCTGCTGGCCGTTGCATAGTCCCAAATAGGTTCGATTAACGTTGACTGAGAATGCGGGCTCTGATCGAAATGAAACAGGTAAAAAAACAATCACCATTAATTTGCACATCCCACCGAACCTGTAGAATGAATATGAAAGATGCATAAACTATTTTTACAGGATCAGAATTTCATGTACTGGACTAGGTCTTGAAGTTCCCTGAATGAATGCTTCTAGAAGTCTGAAACTTTCTGAATAAAAGGCATGTTAGGAATTAAAACGTTAAGTTACACGTTATTTTAATGCTAAAATGACAAGTGAGTCTGTTAAACTGACATTTTGTTTTTGTGCTGTTTTGACAGCGTTGAATTAAATATCAGTTACTGTGCAGCAAGCAATCGTGTGTGTGTGTGTGTGTGTGTGTGTGTCTCCGTGTTAGCAATTTTGAAGACCAACATCCCTTTCACTTAGGTGACTGCCTCTTTCCCCATCACCCCAACATATACCAGGAACACAATACCAGGCTCTCAGCTTTGCTCAGGGATGCTTATGTGAAAGAGCCTTTGGTAAAGTTAGAGCAAAACACTTTCTAACTCTGATTCCATTCTTGATAAGAAGAGAGGCACTTCTAGCAGCTGAACCGTTTTGTTTCAAAAATCGTGCATTTATGTTTATTCTTAGCAGCTTTGTTGAGATACAATTAAGATATACTAGGTTACAAATGTTTAGAATATTCCATTGGGTATATTCTTACACAAATAATGCCACAGTGAAGTCATCACCACAATCAATTTCCTCATGTGCCTTTGTAATTCCTCCCTCCTGCTTCTCCCTACTCCCCTCGTACATTGATCTGCTTCCTGTCATTACAAATTTGTTTGCATTTACTGGAATTGTGTCATAATGCAATTCCATGGTATGTACTCTTTTGTCTGCCTTCTTTCATTCAGTATTATTATTTTCAGATCCACTTATGTCATTGCATGTATCAATAATTCATTTTTAAATTACTCAGTAGTATTTCATTATATGGATACATTTTAAACTGAAAAATCTATTCAACTGTTCATGGACTTTGGGTTGTTTCCAGTTTGGACTATTACAAATAAATTTTCTATAAACATGTTACAAATCTTTGTATGGACATATGCTTTTAATTCTCTTGCAGAAATACTTAGGGTCAGGATGGCTAGGTCGTATGGTAGGTGTATGTTGTCCCACAGTTCACTGATGGTCGGTTTGTTTTTATATGTTTTGTTCTTTTTTCCTCTGTGTGTTTTATTGGATACTTTCTACTGCTATGTCTTCAAGTTGACTAATCTTTTCCTCTGCAATGTCTAATCACTGCAAAGACCATATAACTTTTATCTCTAGAATTTCAATTTGGATCCTTTTTATTTCTTTCATGTCTTAACATGTCCAATCTTTTCTCTGACTTCTTGAATATGCATTATTAATAATTTGTCTACTACTTTTATCATCGGTGTCATTTCTGTGCTACTGTGGATTGATTGATTTTCACCTCATTATGGCTTGCATTTTCCTTCTTTGTCTGCCTGGTAATTTTGGAAAGGATGTCAGGCATTGTAAATTTTACCTTGTTGCCTGTTGGATGTTTTTGTAGTCCTAAAAGTATTTTTGAGCTTTGTCCTGGGACACAGTTTAAAGAGTTGGGAGTAGTTTGATCCATTCCGGTCTTGCATCTAAGATTTTCAAGGTGGGCCCAGAGATGGCTTTAGTCTGGATTTAATTTTCCCCACTCTGAGGCAAGCACCTTCTTCTTCCTTTAACTGATAGCTGATGCCCCCTGAATTGTGAAGTTTTCCCCTCTGGCTGTTGGAACAGGACTATCAGCTGTTTGTGAGCACTGGACACTATTTCCTCTCATCCTTTTGTGCAGTTCTTTTCCTGGTCTCAGGTGGTTTCTTCATGTGCATGATCTAACCAGCAGTCCATTAATTATTTTAGCTGGACACTCTGAAGATCTTGAGTGTTCTCTCTCTTATCTGGTACTCTATGCATGAACTTTAGCTGTTTCAATTCCTCCCTCTGCACTGCAGCCTGGATAATTTTGTCAGGCAGTGGGCTGGGACAATTGTAGGGCTCCCCTCAATTGTTTCCCATCTCTAAGAGATCACTGTCCTTTGCTGCCTGATGTCAAATGTTTTGGGTGTTGTTTCAGGTATTTTTGTCTGGTGTTTCAGTTGTTTCAAATGGGAGGGCAAATCCAGTTCCTCTTTTTCTTTCTTAACCTGAAGTGGAAGTCTCGTAGTAATGCTTTGGAAAATAAAATGTTTCTGCTCATTGTCTCTTCGTCACCTTTGGTTTGGCCATGAAACCACAGCAATATAGGTTCTGTCTGAATCTACCTACTAAAACTGCCATCAGTAAGACCCTCCTAATTGCAAGCTGCAAGGACCTTTACTAGTTATCTGACTTACCTTCACTGTTGCCTTCACTGGTCTCCTCTGGGTTACTTCCTTGCTCTCTGAACTGGCCACAGGCTCCTTTGCTAACTTTTCCTTCTGTACCCCAAGCCCCAGGCTTAACCCTTCCATTCTGCATACACTAAACAAGAAAACTCATCTATTCCCATGGCTAATGAGTCTGAAATCTCTACCTCCAGCTAAGGGCTCATATCTGGAGTCCAGGGCTATATGTCCAGAAAATCTTGATCAAGCCTCAAGTTTAGATTATCTAAAATAGAGCTTCCATTAACATAAATTCCTAGTTTTCTAATTCCTAAATTCCATATGAAGTCCAAAATATTTTCAGAATCCTTAAATTGAAAAGCAAGGCTCACATATTTTGAGGCTTACCTACCTCCTAGGTTTATCTAACTGTTTTATTTTATTTTATTTATTTTTGGCTGTGTTAGGTCTTTGTTGTTGCATATGGGCTTTCTCTAGTTGCGGTGAGCCAGGGGCTACTCTTCGTTTCAGTGCACAGGCAGCGGTGGCCTCTCTTGTTGCAGAACACAGGCTCTAGGCTCATGGGCTTCAGTAGTTGTGGCTCGTGGGCTCTAAAGCGCAGGTTCAGTAGGTGTGGCACATGGGCTTAGTTGCTCCGCGGCATGTGGGATCTTCCCGAACCAGGGCTCAAACCAGTGTCCCCTGCATCGGCAGGCGGATTCTTAACCACTGCGCCACCAGGGAAGCCCCGGTTCATCTAACTTAACTTTCTCCTTCATTCCCTACATTCCTGTCCTTTGGCTTTCTTTCTGCTCCTTAAATAACCTTTCAATAACCTTTCCCACTTGGGTTTTAAATGAGCTATGTCCTCTGTCTGAGATATTCTCTCTCTCAATTTTTTATGTGGCCAAGACTTACACATCCATCCTTCTAGTTTTACCTTGAAATGTCACTTCAGATTTTCCTAGTCCTCCGGGCTGGATTAGATCCCCTGTTATAAGTTCTCAGAGGACCCTGAACTTCTCATTAATTGCCCTTAGTTTCAGTTGAATTTTGATGTATTATCTAGTTATTATATTGATATTTGTTAATAACTGCTAACTCCATAAGAGAAAGGACAACACATTTTTAATTTACTTCTGTATCCCTAGTATAATACCTAGCATTAAATAGATCCCTAATAAATATGTCTTGATCAGAATAAATATTTTTATGAAACTGAGGTTTATAACTGAGTTCTAAAGGAGTCTGTTATAATTAAGAACAGGGATTGGCAAACTACAGCCTCTGAGCTGCTGCCACCAACAAAGTTTTCCTAGAACACAGCCATGCCCATTAATTTACATATTGTCTGAGGCCACTTTCCTGCTACAAAGGCAACATTGAGAAGTTACGACAGAGACTGTACTACAGAGATTGTAATTGTGGCCCATAAAATCAAAAATATTTACTCAGGCTCTCTATAGAAAGAGAAATCTCTCTTTGGTTTAGAACTTAAGTATTTTATGTGAATCACAATTTGAGGGTCCTCAATATGCCAAACTACTTCCTGCCCAGGGGCCCTTGCATATGCTTTCTGTGCCTGGAACACTCTCCTTTCCCTTGACTCTTTGCTGGCCAACTCCCACTTATCCTTCATGTTTTACTCTGCTTGTCATTTCTTCCTAATCCCTGAATCTAGAATAGGCTTCTCTCCACCTTGCCTCATTGTGTGGTTCCCTAAACTTAAACTTTCCCCTTAAGGATCCTTTCATAGCTGTCATTGTCTAATTAGGTGTATAGTCATATGTGTTATTATTTGCTTGGTGTCTCTAACATTTCATAAGTGTAAGCTCCATGAGAGCAAGGTTGTATGTTTTGTTCACCATTATACTCCCAATACTTAGAATAATGAGTTCTATGGAGAAAAGCAATAAGCAGAGAAGGGAGATTGGAAGTGCCAGTGGAGGGTTATAGGAGAGTTGGGTGGTAAAATTTTAAAAACATGTTCTTTTACTCTATTCACAACACTTCTGACAGCAAATGTGTTGGTTTTTATACATCAAGCAATTCTCCAGTTCTCAGTGGACATCGATTGGATGTCCTACCATTTAACTTAATTCTGACTCTAACTGCCTGGACTTAGTACAGACCTCACAAGTTAAGGGTTCAGTCTCACAAGACTGCCCCACACTTCAGATGACAATCTTAAGTCCAAGGTTGTTAACTATACTTCTGGCCAACCAGCTATAAGTTGGGAGTTCCCACAAGCCCCTCTTCATGTTCACTAATTTGGTAGAATGGCTCACAAAACTCATGGAAACATTTACTTAAGTTTTTTGGTATATTATAAAGGATTTTACAAAGGACACAGAGGAAGGGGTACATAGAGCAAGGTATGGGAAAGGGGCATGGAGCTTCCATGCTCTCTCTGGATGTTCCACCCTCCCAGCACCTCCAGGTGATCACCTGGAAGCTCTCTGAACCCCATAGTTTAGGGATCTTTTTATGGAGATTTCATCAGAAAGGTGTGATCAATCATTAGCTCAAGTTTTAGCTCCTCTTCCCTCCTCAGAGGTTGGGGGTGGAGGGTGGAACTGAAAGTTCCAAGCCTCTAATCAAGGCTTGGTTTTCTGTGACAGCCCCCAACCTGAAGCCCTCCAGGGTCTCCCACCAAGTCATCTCATTAGCATATAAAAGACACCCTCTCACTCCAGAGATTCCAAGGGTCTTAGAAGCTCCTGTGTCAGAAACTGGGGTTAAAGACCAAATATTAGAATAAAAGATACTCCTAGCACCCTTATCACTCAAAATTACAAGGGTTTTAGGAACTCTGTTCCAGGAACCAGGAACAAAGACTAAATATATTTCTTATTATATCACAGGTGGTCAGGGCAGATCTCACTGAGAAGATGACTTTGAGCAAAGACTTGAAGAAAGTGAGGGAGGGAGCCATGCAAATAATAGGGCAGAGCATCAGAGGCTGAGGAAAGCCTGATTTAAAGATGCTAGGGCAGGTATGTGCCTGGCATTTTCAAAGATCAGGAAGGAGGCCATTGCAGCTGGAGCAAAGTTAGAGAGAAGAAGAATAATAAAAAACGAGGTCAGAGAGGAGTGGAAGAGGAAAGATCATATAGGGCTTTGTATTACATATTTTGGCACTTCCATCAGTGAATTGGAGAGTCATTGTAGGTTTTGAAGCAGAGGAGTGATATAATCTGACTTATTTTTAACAGAGTCACTCTGGCTGCAGTGTTGAGAACCTGATGAGGGGCCTGGATAGCAGTAGGGAGGCCAGTTTGGAGGCTAGCAGAGTAATCCAGTGAGACATCATGGTGACTAGGACCAAGGTGGTAGTAGAAGAGAGATGAGAAATAGTTGATTCTAGATATATTTTAAAGGTAGAGCAAAGAGTGTGAAAGAAAGGGGAGAAGAATGATTCCAGATATTTTGGCCTGAGCAACTGAAAGGCTGGGGTTGGCTCCCACTATAATGGAAGTAACTGCGGGTAGAGTAGGTTTGGGGTTGGCATTGGAAGCTCAGCTGAAAACATGGTAAGATCTTGATGTTTATTAGACCCCAAGGGGAGAAGTCAGGTGTATGTATGAATCTAGAGTTAAGGAGAACGATCTAGCCTTGAGACTTAAATTCGGGAGGTGGTTGCCTTTAGGTGACATTTAAAGCTGTGATAATACATAAGATTGTCAAGGAACTGAGTTAAGAAAGAGACAAGAAGAGCCCCAAGTTGAGTCCTGCTGTGAGTCAAAATTGACAGGTCAGGAGATGAGAAGGGATGAGCAAAGTAGCCTAGATGAAGGGACCAGAGAGGTAGAGGACAACCAAGAGTTTGATGTTTGGTGTTTGTGAATCCAAGTGCAATTTTTTTTTTTTCAAGGAAGAAAAAGTGAATATCTGCAGCAAGTGCTGCTGAAAAGCTAAGTAGAACACAGACTGAAATTGACCTCTGTCTTGAGCAATGTAGGGGTCTTGACTAGAGCAGTTTTAGTGAACTGGCAGGGCTTAAAGGAAGGAGCAAGAGAGGAAAGATCTTGGAAACAATTCTTTCCAGGAGTTTCACTGCAAAGAGTAGAACATGGGGCAGTAATTGATGAGAGAAATGGGGTGAAGAGAAAGGTCTTTTAAGATCGGGAAAAGGAGCAGGAATAATGAGGGAGGAGGAAAAAACAGTGGAGAGAGTTCTAGAAGTTTTATATATTAGGAATTTTATGCTTTTGTGAAATGAGTTGCAAATATTTATTGGTGGTTTGTCATTTTATCTTTTGACTTTGCTTAATGTGTTGTTTTTGCCTTGTAGAAGTTTTTAATTTGTAGTTGAACGTATCAATCTTTTCTTTTGTGGCTTCTGAGTTTTGAGCCTTAGTTTAAAAGGCCTTTCACATGGTACATCAGGGGTTTGTGAAATATGGCTCAAGGGCCCAAATCCAGCCCTTACATTGTTTTTATAAATAGAGTTTTATTGGAAAAGAGCCACGCCCATTTATTTACATAATGTTTGACTGCTTTTGCACTACAGTGGCAGAATTGGGTAGCTGCAAGAGTGACCCTCTGGCCTACGAGTAAAAAGTTTACTATGTGACCATTTACAGAAAAATATTGCCAACTCCTGTTCTATAGTTAAAAAAAAGACTTTGCCCATGTTTTGTTTGGTTTTGGTTTTTCCTTGTACTTTTATAATTTCTTTCTTTCTTTCTTCTTTCTTTCTCCCCCCCACTCCTCTCTTTCCTTACATTGAGACCTGGAATTTACCCTGGTATGGTGAATAAGTTAGGGTTTCAAATTTCTTTTCCTCTAGATTGTCTATTAGTTTTCTCATACCATTTATGGAAAAGTCTGTAATTTCTCCATAGATTTGGGATGCTTACCTTTAACACATACAGTAATAAATTTCTGTAAATATCTGTGTCGATTTCTGGACTTTCTGTTTTATTCCACTGAACTTTCTGTCTGTACAAGCACCACGCTGCTTTAATGATATGGGTTAATATGTAGTTAAGGTTTGCTCCATATCCTCCATCATGACTCTCTTTTTAGAGGTTTTGATTTACTAGTAATATTTTGTGTTAAGCTAGATATATCTGTAATATTCTATCATCTTACTTTACACTGTGGGATTTTTAATTTGTTTATTTTAATAGAGCCTTGGTGTTTGTTTTCTACTTTTGCTTTATGACCTGTGATATTTTTTATATCTTATTTCTGGCATTTTGGAAAGTATATGATCTGTTTTATTTCTTCTAGTGATTCTCATAACAAATTTGAATAATTCAAATTGAACAATGGCTGTTATTTTGGCTACCCACCTAGTTGCTACTCCTGCCTTTTGCTTTGCTAACAGATCCCAATTTGGTTCTGACATCAATATTTCCAGCCAAGGGACTGAATTATGATCATTCTCTTGCCTTTGCCAGTGATTGGTTTAGGAGTGAACATGTGATCCACTTCTGGCTGATGAAATACCAGGATAAATAAGCTGAGGGCTTTTAGGAAAGTGTTTCCTAACTCAAGAGGAAGAGGCATCCTTTGCTGTGATTCCCCTCTCTTCCTGCTTCGGATACTGCTGAGTACAGATGTGAATCTTAGAGTTGTGGCAGCTGTCTTGTGGTCATGAGGAGCAATATTGCAAATACATGGAAGGTGACAGAATGCAAAGACAAGATGGGCTTAGATTATTGATGAAATCAGTGAGCTGCCAAACTAATCTTTGGACTGCCTTCCTCTGGATGTCTCCTTAAGTAAACAATAGATGTCCACATAGTTTAAGCCATTGTTAGCTGCGTTTCCTGCTACTTGCAGTTAAAAGCATTCCTAATTAGAACTCAGTTTTTAATTCTTGATTTTCTTTACTTTTTCTTCTCCATTACTTTTGGTATTTTATTGCTTTTCATTTTCAAATATTTATTTTTTGATAAGAGAAACCTCTATTTGAGCCTTATATTTATCTTTCTACTTGTAATGCATTTTCTTTGACTCCCCTTAGGCCTAACTTAGGCCTGTTGTATTCATGGGTTGTGTTATATCTGCTTTTCTGTTGTCTGAGAAGGTGGCAAGATGGGACTCAGTTGGGTCTGGGGTGGGAGGGTGGAACCAGGGCTGTGGGTTTCACAGTTGGGGGACTTTGTCACAGAAGACTTTCTCTGTGATTTAGATAAAAGTTCTGTACTGAGGTTTACTCTGAATAGTTAAGAGTGTATCTGACCCAGTGAGAAAAGCCTTTGGTTTTCAGGTTGTTCACCAGATGCCAGGGAACCCAAAGCCTCCTTTTCTCTAAAAGCTGCCTTAGGTGGTAATTTCCTCCCCTCCTCTCCCTGCTTGTCTACCCTGTTCCTCTCTGGGATCTGGGTGGAAAAAGCATGAAAAAAATAGGCAAACTAGGAATTCATCATATTTGTCCCTTCCCTGCTTATATCCTGTGTTTCTCTTAGTTAGTAAAATAAACAAGCAAAAAGTGCCAATTCTTAGTAGTTCTTCCTATCTCTAATGAATGAATTTGTTTTTCTCTCACACTGAGACAGGCAACCATTTAGAGAAACTCCTGACACTTCTCTTTTGAGCTTCATTTCCAAGCCCCATCCTTCACACCATCAGCCTGCTACCCTCTAAATGAGAGGTAGAGTTAGTTTTCTCAGGATTTTATTCCTTCACATTTTTGTCCATTGTATTGCTTCTGGAGGAGTCAAGTAGAAGCTACAATTTCCAGAATCTTCTCTCTGTAGATATTATTTTTAAATTGTTACATTATGAGGCTGTGCCTCTTCCTTAGTTTGGATGCTTCTGTTTTTTTTTTTGGTATTCTTATTTTTGTTCATTTTATTACATTTGACAGAAGTTTCTTGATTCCTGTATTTCTTTCCCAGCTTCTCTGTGAAACTGAAACAGGATTTACAGACAGTACTGCTTCGATTGCTATATATTTTTAGCAGTGTCTAGAAGTACATGTACAAGAGAATTGGGGCAATTATAAAGATTGTTTGGACCAAAATTACGCCCAAATTTATCTGAAACATCTAGATAATTGTAGGAAAATATCATTTTTAAAATTTGAAAGTATTCTGATAATCGCTACAATTCTCTCCTCTACTTTGCATATGCAGGAAGAAATTGAAGATTCCAAAATAACACCTGCAGTGCTGAGTTGAGACCGGCTTTGTGTTCTTCTGACCACAGTTTTTAATAAATTGTTATTATTATTATTAACTCAAGTCCCATGCTTCTAGTCACAACAACCTGTGCAATAGCAAAACACTTATTTTGCTGAGGAGAGAACCTTAAATGTGATTGTGGGAATATGAGCACATTTCACCACATTGAAAGCAGACGTTCTAGGAAGCTATTGACTTCCTTTTGTGTAGCTGGTTAAAATGCTGTGGAGAGCAACTTGCCCCTCAGGTGATACAATTGACTAACCATCAGGCTTATCTTATCTTCATTCCTGATAGAGTTGAGTTTGAAGACCATTCCGTTTCTGGTGTGAGGCTCTACGTTTCCATTTTGGGGGCTGTGGATATGGTGGATTGATGTCCCTAGAGACCCACTGCAGGATACCTCCAGCCTTCCAGGACTCCAGTGGCTGGCATGTGGCCATCAGTTTCCCAGCCTCACTTGCTACTAGGGTTCAGGTGTGACTTAGTTCAGACTCAGTTGTTTGAGATCTTGATTCAAAATTGAGTTATAACACTATTAAGATGTCCCATATTCTCCACGTATAGTATTAAACATAAAAAACGTTTTAAACAACCCTGAGTTATCAAAGAACTAAGTTATGTGGGGAGAGAAACAAGCTGTGAATATCTTTTTCCTGACCCACACAGAACAGAAGCAGTGTGGCCCGGAGCAATTGGCCCTGATGGAAGAGTCCAGATTCTGCAGCTTCCTGCCTGAGGCAAAGATAGCAGTGTTCTTGGTGGTCTGTTTCTGTGATGAAGTCTGGGGAGTTGTTTCTGGAAGCTCAGCCTAGAGTCTGCTTTTTTAACACTTACTTCCAAAGAGTCTACCCTTTAATAAATCCTTTTCTGAGTGAAGTAACTAGAACAGATTCTGAGACCTAACAGTAAGAACTCTGGGGCTTCCCTGGTGGCGCAGTGGTTGAGAATCCGCCTGCCGATGCAGGGGACACGGGTTCGTGCCCCGGTCCGGGAAGATCCCACATGCCGCGGAGCGGCTGGGCCCGTGAGCCATGGCCGCTGAGCCTGTGCGTCCGGAGCCTGTGCTCCGCAACGGGAGAGGCCACAACAGTGAGGCCCGCATACCACAAAAAAAAAAAAAAAAAAAAAAAAAAAAAAGAACTCTGAACTCCACGGGACCATGGGAGAAACAATACTAAGTCAGGGATTTTGCTGCCACAGATCAGGTCTCTTGAGTCTCAGAGACGGGAAATGCAGGCCTCCATGAGGTGTTTCACCTCGTCTAGTTATTTCCATGGGTTCGTTTAAACTGATGGAAAACGGTCATGTGGGAAATAGAAGACCATTCTTAGAGATATAAGAATGGTCTCAAAGTATGACAGTGCATACAGAGCCATGGGACTCCCTCAGCCTTACCTGTAGGAACGTCATCTCAGGGCATTTTGCCAAACCTTTCTTTGCAAAGGATGCTATCTTGGGATGATTTGGCTGAAAGTAATAGAGAACTCAGGTTCAGTTGCCTAAAATCATGATGAAAATTTATAATCTCACAAAATAAGAAGCCCAAAGATAGGGCATCATTACTAAAAGTTAATTCTGCAGCTCAGTTATGTCAATGAGACCCAGGTGCTTTCCATCATCTGTTCCACCATCTAGGTGTGATGGCTTTGACTTAGAGACTAGCCCCAACTCTACATCCAGACATACTGATATCCTTTCAAAGAAGATAATTACTCTGTCTTTTCTGAACATGACTTTTTTCCCCTCTGTCTCCTTGTATTACAAAACATATATCAATGAGTAATTCTGGATATTCGTCTTTGCCCATGTGTTCAGACGCAACTATTGGAATCCTAGAAATGGAATTTCTTGGTCTAAGAAAGCATGCATTTGAAACGTTGATAGCTCTTGCCACATTGCCTTCCCAAAAGATGTGTCAACTAGAAATGTATGAGAGAGCATGTTTTCCAAAAGAGGGTGTGCACTTTTACGGATGAGGTAGCAGGGCTGCTTCTGTGAACGGTGGTCAGAGGTACCTGAGGCTAAGCTGAGGAATGTGCCTGCTTAAATTTCTGGTCCCTCCAACTGGCCTCATGATAGGATGGAGGGGTCTCTTTCCAAAGTGAAAATCCATGTTTGTAACCAAAGTAACTTTTGGTCCTTAGAACGATTGGAACCCAAGGGAAGTGAAAACTAACTGAGCCACAAGGCAGAGCAGGTTTAATGAATGGACCCACAGTGAGACTAGAGAATTCCTTCTGTTTCTATTAAGCTGATAGGAGTTACCTGAAGGCTGTTTTCACAAACCTTTCAAACTCCGATAAGCTCACCAGAAGTGTTTTTCAGAGTACCCTTGGTTCTAACTGTTTCAGTGTTAGTTCAAGGAAATTTCTTTTTACTTTCAAATAACTTCAAACTTCAAATTTTGAAATACTACCACTTTTCCATTATGGAATTCTGAAGGTTTTGCAGTATTGAGAAGTAACAGCTTAGGTTTTATAAATGTATTCTGGCATCTTAAGTATGCATCAATTTGCAAGCTTTCCCAGGAATGGCAATGTACGATATTCCTAACTTTATTTTATTTTTTAGATTGTATATATATGTGTTAGCATACGCTATTTATTTTTCTTGTTCTGACTTACTTCACTCTGTATGACAGTCTCTAGGTCCATCTACCTCACTACAAATAACTCAATTTCATTTCTTTTTATGGCTGAGTAATATTCCATTGTATATATGTGCCACATCTTCTTCATCCATTCATCTGTCAATGGACCCTTACGTTGCTTCTGTGTCCTGGCTATTGTAAATAGTGCAGCAATGAACATTGTGGTACATGATTCTATTTGAATTACTGTTTTCTCAGGGCATATGCCCAGTAGTGGGATTGCTGGGTCATATGGTAGTTCTATTAGTACTTTTTTAAGGAACCTCCATACTGTTCTCCATAGTGGCTGTATCAATTTATATTCCCACCAACAGTGCAAGAGGGTTCCCTTTTCTCCACATCCTCTCCAGCATTTATTGTTTTAAGATTTTTTGATGATGGCCATTCTGACCAGTGTGAGGTGATACCTCATTGTAGTTTTGATTTGCATTTCTTTAATGATTAGTGATGTTGAATATCCTTTCATGTGTTTGCTGTCAATCTGTATATCTTCTTTGGAGAAATGTCTATTTAGTTCTTCTGCCCATTTTTGGATTGGGTTGTTTGTCTTTTTGATATTGAGCTGCATGAGCTGCTTGTATATTTTGTAGATGAATCCTTTGTTAGTTGCTTCATTTGCAAATATTTTCTCCCGTTCTGAGGGTTGTCTTTTCATCTTGTTTATGGTTTCCTTTGCTGTGCAAAAGCTTTTAAGTTTCATTACGTCCCTTTGTTTATTTTTGTTTTTATTTCCATTTCTCTAGGAGGTGGGTCAAAAAGGATCTTGCTGTGATTTATGTCATAGAGTGTTCTGCCTATGTTTTCCTCTAAGAGTTTGATAGTGTCTGGCCTTACATTTAGGTCATTAATCCATTTTGAGTTTATTTTTGTGTATGGTGTTAGGGAGTGTTCTAATTTCATTCTTTACATGTAGCTGTCCAGTTTTCCCAGCACCACATACTGAAGAGGCTGTCTTTTCTCCACTGTATATCCTTCCCTCCTTTATCAAAAATAAGGTGACCATATGTGCGTGGGTTTATCTCTGGGCTTTCTATCCTGTTCCATTGATCTATATTTCTGCTTTTATGCCAGTACCATACTCACTTGATTACTATAACTTTGTAGTACAGTCTGAAGTCTGGGAGCCTGATTTCTCCAGCTCCGTTTTTCTTAAGATTGCTTTGGCTATTCGGGGTCTTTTATGTTTCCACACAAATTGTGAAATTTTTTGTTCTAGTTCTATGAAAAATGTCATTGGTCGTTTGATAGGGATTGCATTGAATCTGTAGATTGCTTTGGGTAGTATAGTCATTTTCACAATGTTTATTCTTCCAATCCAAGAACATGGTATAGCTCTCCATCTGTTTGTATCATCTTTAATTTCCTTCATCAGTGTCTTATAGATTTCTGCATAAAGGTCTTTTGTCTCCTTAGGTAGAATTATTCCTAGGTATTTTATTCTTTTTGTTGCAATGGTAAATGGGAGTGTTTCCTTAATTTCTCCTTCAGTTTTTTCATCATTAGTGTATAGGAATCCAAGAGATTTCTGTACATTAATTTTGTATCCTGCTACTTTACCAAATTCATTGATTAGCTCTAGTAGTTTTCTGGTGGCATCTTTAGGATTCTCTATGTATAGTATCATGTCATCTGCAAACAGTGACAGCTTTATTTCTTCTTTTCCAATTTGGATTCCTTTTATTTCTTTTTCTTCTCTGATTGCTGTGGCTAAAACCTCCAAAACTATGTTGAATAATAATGGTGAGAGTGGACAACCTTGTCTTGTTCCTGATCTTAGTGGAAATGGTTTCCGTTTTTCACCATTGAGAATGATATTGGCTGTGGGTTTGTCATATATGATCTTTATTATGTTCAGGTAAGTTCCCTCTATGTCTACTTTCTGGAGGGTTTTTATCATAAATGGGTGTTGAATTTTGTCAAAAGCTTTCCCTATATCTATTGAGATGATCATATGGTTTCATCCTTCAATTTGTTAATATGGTGTGTCACATTGATTGATTTGTGTATATTGAAGAATCCTTGCATTCCTGGGATAAACCACATTTGATCATGGTCTATGATCCTTTTAATGTGCTGTTGGATTCTGTTTGCTAGTATTTTGTTGAGCATTTCTGCATCTATGTTCATCAGTGATACTGGCCTATAGTTTCCTTTCTTTGTGACATCTTTATTGGGTTTTAGTATCAGGGTGATGGTGGCCTCATAGAATGAGTTTGGGAATGTTCCTCCCTCTGCCATATTTTGGAAGAGTTTGAGAAGGATAGGTGTTAGCTCTTCTCTAAATGTTGGATAGAATTCACCTGAGAAGCCATCTTGTCCTGGGCTTTTGTTGTTGTAAGATTTTTAATCACAGTCTCAATTTCAGTGCTTGTAATTGGTCTGTTTATATTTTCCATTTCTTCCTGGTTCAGTCTCGGGAGGCTGTGCTTTTCTAAGAATTTGTCCATTTCTTCCAGGTTGTCCATTTTACTGGCATATAGTTGCTTGTATTAATCTCTCATGATCCTTTGTATTTCTGCAGTGTCAGTTGTTACTTCTCCTTTTTCATTTCTAATTCTATTGATTTGAGTTTTCTTTTTTTCTTGATGAGTCTGGCTAATGGTTTATCAATTTTGTTTATCTTCTCAAAGAACAAGCTTTTAGTTTTATTGATCTTTGTTATCGTTTCCTTCATTTCTTTTTCATTTATTTCTGACCTGATCTTTATGATTTCTTTCCTTCTGCTAAATTTGGGGTTTTTTTGTTCTTCTTTCTCTAATTGCTTTAAGTACAAAGTTAGGTTGTTTATTCGAGATGTTTCTTGTTTCTTGAGGTAGGATTGTATTGCTATAAACATCCCTCTTAGAACTGCCTTTGCTGTATCCCATAGGTTTTGGGTCATCGTGTTTTCACTGTCATTTGTTACTAGGTATTTTTTTTATTTCCTCTTTGATTTCTTCAATGATCTCTTGTTGTTTAGCCTCTATGTGTTTGTATTTTTTACAGATTTTTTCCTTTAATTGATATCTAGTCTCATAGCATTGTGGTTCAAAAACATACTTAATATGATTTCAATTTTCTTAGATTTACCAAGGCTTGATTTGTGATGCAAGATATGATCTATGCTGGAGAATGTTCCATGAGCATGTGAGAAGAAAGTGTATTCTGTTGCTTTTGGATGGAATGTCCTATAAATATCAATTAAGTCCATCTTGTTTAATGTATCATTGAACGTTTGTGTTTCCTTATTTATTTTCATTTTCGATGATCTGTCCATTGGTGAAAGTGGGGTGTTAAATTCCTCTACTATTATTGTGTTACTGTTGATTTCACCTTTTATGGCTGTTAGCATTTGCTTTATGTATTGAGGTGCTCCTATGTTGGGTGCATAAATATTTACAATTGTTATATCTTCTTCATGGATCGATCCCTTGATCATTATGTAGTGTCCTTCTTTGTCTCTTGTAATAGTCTTTATTTTAAAGTCTGTTTTGTCTGATAGGAGAATTGCTACTCCAGTATTCTTTTGTTTTCCATTTGCATGGAATATCTGTTTCCATCCCCTCATTTTCAGTCTGTATGTGTCCCTAGGTCTGAAGTGGGTCTCTTGCAGACAGCATATATATGAGTCTTGTTTTTGTATCCATTCAGCCAGTCTATGTCTTTTGGTGGGAGCATTTAATCCATTTACATTTAAGGTAATTATCGATATGTATGTTTCTATTACCATTTTCTTAATTGTTTGGGGTTTGTTATTGTAGGTCTTTTCCTTCTCGTGTTTCCTGCCTAGAGAAGTTCCTTTAGCATCTGTTGTAAAGCTGGTTTGGTGGTGCTGAATTCTGTTAGCTTTTGCTTGTCTGTAAACGTTTTAGTTTCTCCATTGAATCTGAATGAGATCCTTGCTGGGTAGAGTAATCTTGGTGGTAGATTTTTCCTTTTCATCACTTTAAGTATGTCCTGTCACTCCCTTCTGGGAGTTTGTGCTGAAAGATCAGCTGTTAACCTTATGGGGATTCCCTTGTATGTTATTTGTTGTTCTTCCCTTCTTCTATTTTCTCCATTCTATTTCTAAGATTTTGGATCATCTTTACTATCATTACTCTGAATTCTTTTTCAGGTAGACTGCCTATTTCCTCTTCATTTGTTTCATCTGGTGGGTTTTTACCTTGCTCCTTCATCTGCTGTGTGTTTTTCTGTCTTCTCATTTTGCTTTATTTATTGTGTTTGGGGTCTCCTTTTTCCAGGCTGCAGGTTTGTAGTTCCCCTTGTTTTTGGTGTCTGCCCCCAGTGGCTAAGATTGGTTCAGTGAGTTGTGTAGATTTCCTGGTGGAGGGGACTAGTGCCTGTGTTCTGGTGGATGAGGCTGGATCTTGTCTTTCTGGTGGGCGGGGCCACATCCGGTGGTGTGTTTTGGGGTGTCTGTGACGTTATTATGATTTTAAGTAGCTTCTCTGCTAATGGGTGGGGTGTGTTCCTGTCTTGCTAGTTGTTTGGCATAGGGTGTCCAGCACTGTTAGCTTGTTGGTTGTTGAGTGGAGCTGGGTCTTAGTGTTGAGATGGAGATCTCTAGGAAAGCTTTTGCCATTTGATATTACATGGAGCTGGGAGGTCTGTGGTGGTCCCATGTCCTGAACTCAGCTCTCCTACCTCAGAGGCTCAGGCCTGACCCCCAGCCGAAGCATGAAGACCCTTTCAACCACACGGTTCTCTCCCTTCTTGTAGTGACCAGTCTTTACAGGTTCAAACACTCATAGCCTAGAAGTTCAGTTTGTGTGAATTTATCTACTCTTGAAGCAAAAGCTTTCTGTAAATGCTGAACTTTGTCCTGTTCTTCCTGAAGTTGGGAAATTAGTTCGTCCTTCACTTTCAGCTGCAGCTTCAGCATTGAGCATTCATCTTGCTTTTCATCTATCCTGACAAATCCTCTACCAGCTAAACCAGGAGCTCCAGCACCAAGACTGCCTAGGAGAGGAATCCCCCTAAGTTTATTTTTTTACTTTCCTTTTTTCTTATTTGAGAAATTAACATAGTTCTTGATTTTACATTTGGAAACATGTATTTTAATTGTTCAAAGTCTCTTTTCCAATTCATATTCTTGTTTTTTCTTTTCTCTTAATGGGCCCTGGTGGAGATAGTTTAAACCCAACTAAGTTAGAAGCCCTTGAGGAATAATTGAAGGAAGCACACACTGTATGCCCTTTCAGCTGTTCTCACCAAACCATCAGAGAATTCTCTCTGACTCAGAAACCCATGGCAGCCTACTCACGAGAACATTATTCTTTAAACTTGAATGCTACAGCTAATATCACCTCATAACATAACTGTCTCCAGTGGGATGAAATTAGACCAAGAAACCAAAGTTCTCTAACCTCATTCTAAGGCTGTGTTTTATCCTCTCTTATTCCAACAGGCCACAGGCTACCTTGGACTCCACTGTGACAACATCTCTAGAGCAGTCTGGTTTGAAGGCATGTTTTTGCCTCAGTATTTCCATTCCCACACCCTCTGGTGGCCATTTTATTTTATTTTTACAAGAGGAATGAGGATAGATGGCCCCAAATGAAGTAATGATGACCTTTAATCATAGTGCCTTGATTAATTAATGTTGGAGAGTTATCCAACAAAAGCACATCCACAGGTCACATTCTGGGCCTTCAAAACCACTCCATACAAACAGCATTTCATATCTAGACAGTTTTCTTACCTTCTTTAATTGGATCTCTTTGCTAACTTGTATTATATCATACTGAGCTTTAAACTCAATGATCACATGAACTCACCCTACTGAAATTTGTTTTAGCATGTATTTGCCACCCTTGAGTCCACTTTTGATTCACAGACTGAAATATAAGTTAGGATTATGTTTGGCACAAGTACCATACAACTTAAGGAATGTGGACTTACACAAGGAAGGGATTTCTTTACCTCAGTGAGAAGAAGTCTGGGTTTAAGCAAATCAAGGCTAGTACAGCACCTCAAAATGCCATCAAGGGTCTGCGCTTTTTCTCTTCCTGTCCCATAATCCTGAGGATGACTGATACACCTCCAATATCAAGTTCATATTCTAGTCAGGGGGAAAGAAGAAGCAGAAGATATAGAACCAGCTGACTTGAGCTTATGTCTTATTCACCACATCTCACATGGTCTCTTTTAGCTGCAAGGGAATCTGGGAAGGAAAGTTTTAGCTTTCCAGCTTCTATGGTACAGTAAGGCATGAGAGTGTATGTGAATAGGTTTTGAGTGAGCCAATTAAAAATGTGTACCTAGTAGGTTTGTGCTTTCTGGCATCTGGCCTGACCCATTCCAGGTTTGGTCTTCATCCTTCATCACAGAGAGACCGTAGCCATCACTTCCCCTTCTGCTGCTGAGACTGAGCCATGAAGGCCAAGATATAACAGTGTTTGTAGTTTGCTTAGAAGTTTTTCTAAATGATGGAAAAAGCACAATGATCAGAGGTCAGAAAAGCTGCATTTTAGTCTGGTATTATTTATTCTAAAATGTCACATTTCAGGCAAATCACCTCTCTGAGTCCTAGTCTCCCATATATAAAATAGAGGAGTTGAGCTTTAATCTTCTGTTCTTCCCTCTTGTGTAGGGTGTCAAATATCTATTATTAGACCAGCTTTCACCCATGTTCCCATGAGGACGCAAAGAGATTGGGCCCAGATAGGAGGCCTCACCGTGCTGTCATCATCCTCATGTCCCCCTTTCTCCCAGTCATCTCTTAGGATCACCTGGCACTTAGGGAAAATGGAGGAATTTAGGACCTGTGTAGTAAATGACATTTCTCATTGCCCTTATATGACTTTTGTCTTAAACGTATGAACTAGTCCAATCTTTGTTACTCTATTAGAATTACAATTCCCCCTTCAGGTAGTTGTGGCTTCTTTGGAGTCACAAAAGTGACTGAGAGATCAGGCCATTGAAATGGTATCATCTGCCAGCTTTTCATTGCCTCTTGGCCCAGCATGTCCCAGGAAGCTGCCTTAGAGCCAGAGCCTCCACTCTTGAGAGAAGAACACTTTTCCAGGCCCACTCCTATAAGCATAACACGTACTTCAGTCTGTAAATTATTCCCACAATTTGCTTAACTGTCCAGAATCCTGTAGTATTGCTAAAGCTGAAGGTGTCCAAGTATGCACTTGACTGCAACTATTGTAACTCTTCTAAATAACTTGGCACCCATCTGGGGGTGTGGGGTTTGTGGCTAATTTTCAGATATATTCTGCAGCTGTTCTCATTAGTGTCTCCTTTAGACTTCATTTCAGACCGGGCATCTTTACCTATATCACATAAATTCTGTTTTGTCAACTTTGGTCAGAGGGCAGGACTTTCCCTTTAGGCCATGACTATACTGGAAGATGTTCAAGCCCTCCCTTCTAGTGGCTGGTCCATGTGAGAAGAAGAGTGCACAAGGCAGATTATTGAGGGATTGACCAGAGAATGTGTCTCCAAAGACTTCATGGCCAGTGGGTAACAGGCTAAGTTACCAGGCTCCTCCTGGGTGGAGGAGGGTGTTCTCCACAGCCATGGCTTCAAGAAAAGCTTGGAGCTGACTTAGCTCTCCAGGACTCTTGGAGTCTCTTAGAACATTCTTCTCATCTCCTCAATATGGGGTGGCTCCATCTCTTCCTCTCTGGCCCATGATTCATTATCTAGAATTTTCCATGGTGTGAGGGGAAGAGGCAGGAGGTGGGATATGATCAGACTCCTCTGAAACTATTCACCTGAAAATTTTACTCTCATGCTGCCTTTGTTTTTGTTTCAGTTGTGAGAGGGTTTAGGAGATCCTAGCAAGAGTTCTTAATAACGGGCTTGTAGATAGAATTCAGGATGTTCATGAACTTGAGCAAAAAATACATCTCTGTTGTCACTACTCTTTAACTAAAAATTGGTATTTCCTTCATTTATGAAGGTGGGCACTGACCATGGCCATGTTAGCAGTACCTCTGACTTTGGCAACAGTAGAAATTACAAGTTTCACATCACATTAAAGTTGATGCTGAAACTTCAAAATAGTACTATGCTCATGAAATTTCAAAAGTGTTGTGTTTTGGGAATTTCCTGCTGGTCCAGTGGTTAGGACTCTGCGCTTTCACTGCTGAGGGCCCAGGTTTGACCCCTGGTTGGGGAACTAAGATCTCACAAGCTGTGCGGCATGGCAAAAGTGTGGTGTTTATTAGACCCACCACCAAATCTTGTTATCTAATGCATTAACAACCTATATATCTTTTTATATCACATTAAAAGATTTGATAACTGTATTTTGATATGAAAATTTTTCTTTGGAGCCTATGTTTTTTGTCATGCGTTTAAAAACAGTTTTCTAAGAAGGGGTTTCACCAGACTACCAAAGCAGTTTATGTCACAAGAATAAGTTCAAGGACCTCTACACTGGATATAATTTATAAAATACATATAGAACAGAGATGGGGGGGGAACACACTTTAAAATTTAGACATGTTACCATGCTAACTGCAGTACAAAAGAACTAAACATAAACCAGTGTGCAAAAATTATTTCAGTCTAACTTGTATTGCTCCAGACCTCATTAGCTTCTGGCTATAAATTAGCCTGTGGGTCATATTAATGCTAACATGTACCTACCAGCTAATGTAGTGACTCCCATTTTCCCCCAGATCTTTGTTTTTATGGGAATTCCTGTAAGTGTCTTATGTGAATTCATCCAAAGTCTTCTCATTTTCTTCCTTTTAAGCTACTCCTGTTAATAATATCTGCAGATTTGTCCCAGAAGACTCTGGGTGGTAGGCATGATGATCCATCCCGGCCCCCACTCTGGATACCTTCTTTGAGAACCAAAGGTTATCTCCTAAGGTTCCCTTGTTGCAAATCCTCGTTTGGCCAGAGTAGTGCCCCATTCCCTGAAATTCTCCACCTCACTTCAGTGAAATAGGGAGCATATTCCTCTCCTTGGTCTATAGCAAGGTCCAGAAACTGGGGCTTCCTTGGCTCAAAAAGTCCATTTGGGCTCTAGGGATAAATGAAGAGGGAAGGTAAGATTGAGTGGGGATGGGATGTTTCCCTCGTGAAAAGTCACCTCTGCTTCTTCCATCAGCGCCTTCCTTCTTGAGGTTCACACCTGATACATGGGCAGGACTCCAGGAAACCACATGCCAGACACCATGCTGTTCCATCTCCCACCCCCTTCCTCCTCATTCAAGGTCACGTCCTCTTTTCTTTGAGCCCCAAATGTTAAATTAACTCATTCAAAGAGATTCTTGCCAGGCCTGCCCTCCTGATTCATCAGGCCCACTAACACCTAAACTAACAATCCCCATATGCTAAACATTCCTCCCCTAACCCTGCAGACCCAGCCCTACCCTTCTCTACCCTGCTCTGTGCCTGAGGAGGTGAATGTTATGGTCAGCAGCAGCGGGGCCCTTGTCCTCTGGCTCCCGTTCTATTGGGTTCAGCTGTGGGGAAGCACTATCATAGCAGGAGGAGGGAGAAGCCAGGGTCTTTATTTTTTCCAGCTTGCTCCTTGCCTGGTCACTCTGAGCTAGAGACACCTCTACTGAAGACAGGGTATCTTTTAGGTACCTCCCTCTTAGATCTACAGATGTTTCCTCTGGGTTCTGGTAATACAGTAGTCCTCCCTTATCTGTGGGTCATACGGTTCAAGACCCCCAGTGGATCCCTGAAACCAGGGATACTACTGAACCCTGTATATACTATGTTTTTCCCTACACTTACATACTTATGATGAAGTTTAATTCACAAATTAGGCACAGTAAGAGATTGACAACAATAACTAATAACATAGATATTATAGATAGAACAATTATAACAATATACTGTAATAAAAGTTATATGAATGTGGTTTCTCTCTCTCATTGTCTTATTGTTCTCTACTCACCCTTCTTGCGATGATGTGAGATCATACAAAGGCTACGTGATAAGATAAAGTGAGGCCATAACTTTTGCAGCTTGAGACGCGACAGCAAAGCTAGCACGAATTTCTTTTTCCTTCTTCACAATTTCACAGGTAGAAGATTTGTCCTTTGCATAGATCTTCACTCCCTCAGCATACTTTTTTTTTTCCTTTCCTTATTAAGTTGAGAACTTTCACCTGTTCACTTAAAGGGTGCACTTTACGTCTTCTCTTTGGTATATCGGGTTGCCAGCATCACTACTCTTTCACTTTGGGGCCATTATTAAGCAAAATAAGGGTGGATTAGAGCACAAGACAGTTGACCTGATAACCTAGTCGGCTACTATGTGACTAATGGGCAGATAGGCTAGACAAAGGGATGATACACATCCTGGGTGGGATGGAGCAGGACAGAGATTTCATCACACTACTCAGAATGGCACCCAACTTAAAAGTTAAGAATCGTTTATTTCTGGAATTTTCCATGTAATATTTATGTACAGAGGCTGACAATGGAAAATGAAACCGCGGTAAGGGGAGGGTACTATTCCTCCTTTCTCTCACTCAGGCCTAGCAGGTAAGTGTTCTCACTGCTGCTGGCCTTGGAGTGTTGCACGGCCCTTGCTTCACTTAACACAGCCTGTACCTCTGTAAGCGGTTCCTCTCTGGAGCTCTCCTCAATTCCCCATCCCAGTGCGCTCTCTGCTGCTAAGACCCCATTGATCCACGTGACTGCATCATTTTGGTCCTGAATGAAAACCCCTCCATCTTACTTCTGTTGTGTTGGAAGGAAACGTAAGAAAACAATATCGCCTCACCAGTTCTGTGATACTGCTCTGTCCATGACAGACGCTGCGGTCAAAAGGGAAGGCCCTGCAGTACCTCCCCTGCCCAGTGACTATGAACGTGTGCCAGGTAGCCCCTGTGCAGACTGAATCCTGGTGTGAAACCCACTGACAATGACACAGGGTTTCCTGTACCACATCTCCCTGCCTGTGCAGATTCGCTAGCAAGGGAAGGACAGAACAAGACCTCTGACAACGGCTCAACTGCTGAGACCATAGAGGGTATATAAGAAGGAATAAAAATACAGATTATAGCATCACCAAAAGGGGGCATGAGGCCAAGAAAGAGCTTGCTCAGTATTATTGGGACGACTTTACGAGAACTGAAGACGATGGAGAAGAGACCTTTAGATTATGTGTGCCTGAGTCAGTGCCAGCGAATGGTCATGCTACTCAGATAAGCTTATTTCTGGAATCACATTGCTCGAATCATTTACCTTCCAGAAATCTGGCTGCAGAAGTGGTCACTCCTATCCTCGCTGCCATCCTCATGCTTTATTTTCCCCACTGCGGGAAAGACCCCATGACTGGTGCTCCCACAGTGCTGGGAATAGCTAGGGAAAGCCTAATGCTGCCCAGATGGACTCAGGTTGTCATCAGTTAAGCGAAAAGAGTAATGTCCAAAGCAAGGCAGGAAGAGGAAGGCACCGGGAATATACATTTATTTTAAAGCTGTACTCTTTATGAAATATGCATGATAAGGCTAGCTGGTGGTATAATGCCTATTGCAGATATTTCCCTTTCTATTTGCAAAGCCATCAACCACACTATGAAGTGGCACTGTGGGAAACACTAAATGGAATAATAACAATTAATTGGGGCCCACTGTGTATTAAACATTGTATTTGAACTCGTCCAATTCTAATGACAGCACTACGAGAGAGAGATTGTTATCTCCATTTTACTGAAAAGGAAATAGAAACTCGACGAGATTGTAGAATCTGTCAAATCACACATAATAAGGGACAGGGCAGGACTATAACTGAGAGCCTTAAGCTAAAGTGGAAAAAGTTAAAACTTAAAGCTACAGTGTACATGTTGGACAAACTGGCTCTATATTTGTCAAGGTAGGACTGAGTACACCTATATATTCATATACAAAGTGTGTAGTCAGTATAATATATGACTGAGCCAATACAAGGTTCAAATGGGGGAGAGGGAAATAAATGTAAGACTACTTAGAGAATTCTTGCTTCTGAGTCAGTCCCCATGGATGTGAGATTTGAGCCCAACTTTGAATAGCAGGGAAGGTTTGGGATAGATGGGCCAAATGGTACAGGTCAACTCACAGGCATGTGCAGCAATTTGTCTGGGGGCAAGGGTTCACAGGAGGAAGTAATGGGAAATGAAACTGCAAAAGATTGAGAGAGACCAGCTATGAGGGAAATGACTGCAAGGCTACAGTGATTAGACTTCATGCTGTTAGAAAGGAGATATGGAATAATTAGGCAATGTTTCAGAAAGAGTGACCAGGCAGTCACATGACAGATGCCTGGAGAAGGAAAGTAACTAGATTTCTGAAGCCCAGGAAGAAGGCTTCACCGGTCGTCAGGTGTGGGATGAGAGAGGCCTGGATTCAGGTGGTGACTGCCAAGTGAGTATGGAAAGAAGGCATGAACAGAGACATTTAGAAGGAAAAATCAAGAGGATATGCAAATAACTCATAATATTAATAATGATAATAATAGCTAACATTTATTCATTTCTACAAATTTTGTGCCTTCATTATACCAGGCACAGTTCTGGGCCCTGGGTATATAGCAATGAACAGGACAGACAGGCTGCTTCACTCATCAATTTACATGCCAATGAATGAGATATATAATAAATAAACAACAGATATACAACAAACAGATAAACAAATGAAATATAACTCCAGGTGGGTAATTTGTGCAATAAAGATATATAAAAGAGGGTTAAAGGGCTAGATAGTGAGGGGGCAGGGAACTTAGGTCAGAGTAGGTATCTCTGTGGATGAGAGATCTGAATGAAGTTGGGGAGTGTGCCAGGTGAATAACTCTGAGGAAAGCATTTCAGGCAAACAGGGTGGGAAGTGCAAAGGCCCTGAGGCAGCTGCAGTCTCCCTGTGATCAGAACAGCACAGCCAGTGTTAGCAGAGAAGAGTGAGAAGGAGAAGAGTGGGAGGGAGGCTGATGGACAGCAGGGGCACAGTGAGTGCTCCACACTGCATTCCAAATGAGAGAGTAGCTGAAAAGTTTTGAGAAGGGGATGTGATTTATGTTTTTAAAAGATCATGCTGACCACTTCATGCAAACTGACAAGGTGGAACAAGAGTAGAAGCATTAATCCAGGTGATCGTTGCTGGAAGCTGGGACTAGTGGTGAAAGTGACGAGAGGCAGTAGGGATTGGGGATGCGTTTTGAAGGTAGAACGAACAGGACTTGGTGATGGATTGTACGGAGTATACGGAGTAAAAAAGGAGAGAAATTACGAAGGTACCTCTGAGAAGCTTTATGCTCTTAGACTCCTTAAAACTTATCTTGGGGGGGGGGATTTTCTTCATTCTTTGATTTTCCTAAATTCCAATCATGTCATCCATCAGTAATGCCTCCAAAACAGATCTTCAATCTGTCCTTCCCTCTACAACCACACTGGTCCACACACCATCATTTCCTTCTTGTACTACTGCAAATGCCTTGTAGCTAGCCTCCCTGCTTCTGCTCTTGCCTCTTTCCTGACAAGCAATTCTGTAGAGAATCTACGGATTGGACTGGCCTTTGCTAAAAACTTCTTTAGTAGATTCTTGCAATAAGAAGCATTTAGAATAAAATCCAAATTCCTCAGCTAGGCTTACAAAATCTTACATAACCTGGTCCCCCGTGGCTTTGCTGACTTACCTTATACCACTGCTCCCCTCGCTCACTGCCCTCCCAGTCACTTCCAGCTTCTCAGACACACCAAGCCCTTACTCTTTAGTGCCTCTGACCAACCGGTACGTAAGCTTTCTCTTTGTATCTTCAGGGTCCAATCCTTCCTATTATTCGGCTCTCAGCTTCAATGTTACCTCCTCAGTCAGCCTTCCCAATTACCCAAGTCATTGTTAATTTGAAAGGAGGGGGTCTAATCTCCTTCCCCTGGAATCTGCACTGGCTTTAATGACTTGCCTGACCAATAGAATGCAGTGAAAGTGACACTGTAGGACTTCTGAAGCTAGGTTCCTTGCAACATCTGCCTGGGCCTCTTGAAACACCCTCACCTGGAGCCCTGAGTTGCCACATAAGAAGCCTGACTACCCGGACACTGCCATGCTGGGCAGGCCATGTGTAGGGTCTCCAGACAATAATCCCAGCCTTCCAGCCACCCCTCCCAGGCACCAGATATCTATACAAGATCAGCCATCGGCTGAATATCACCAGGACAACCCCATGTGGAGCAGAGGACTCACTCAAATCTGAGTTTGAGCCCTCTCCAGATCTCTCACCCACGAAATTGTGAGATAGTAAAATGGTTGTTTTGTTAAGCCACTAAGCTTTGTAAAAGTTTGTTATACAGTAATAGATAACTGGAACATTATCATAATATTTTAATTCTTTGTATAATATTGATCACTATCTGATATTTTTCTTATTTATTTAGTTACTCTATGTGCCAACTATTTTTCTATGTATGGATGTATCTATCTATCATCTAGTTATCTGTGATCTCGCTATTCACTGTCTATTTTTCTTCCACTAGAATATCAGCTTCGTGAGAGCAGGGACCTTATCTGTCTTGTTTACTGCTGTATCTTTGACACCTAAATCAGCACCTATACACAGATAGGTGCTCCATAAACATTGTTAAACAAATGAATCTCTGCATTTCTGAATATCCATCTCTTAAGGGCAGGAAGGGTGAAATGAGTACAACATACACATACACCCACACATACAAATGCAGAGAAGAAAACCTGCGTAAATACCTCCAGGTTCTCAGAGCTGGCAAAAGGCAAAGCCTGGGTTTAAAACCGGATAATGTGATTTTCTATTTGTACTCTTAAATGATATGCTCTCCTGTAAAAGAAACAAGAGTGAGGGAACAGTTAATGATACTTCCAAGTTTATATACTTTGATAGAACTGGAAAGGGAGAGAGGGAAGGAGGGGTAGGAGGAAAGCAGAACCAGAGGAGCTCTCACTAACCCTCACTTTTTCATTTCTAATTTATCATTTCTAGGGCAGATAATTGCTGTGGATTTTAAAATAGCAATTTAATTTATTATATTTAATTTCTAGATTATTTCATTAATTTTAACAGATTTTGGCTTTCTGATAGTTTTCTTAGTGAATAATCATATTAATGATGAAAAGATAATTTTTGGATTTTTCTATATGTTTACTGATAATTTCTGTTTCGTCTTGTTGCAATCATTAAAATTTCCAAAAATAATATTGAATAATAGTAGTGCTAGCAAAGATATCTGTTCTATTCTTGATTTAAAATTCCCTCATTTAATATGACATTTGCTTCCGGTTCTTGGTATAGTTTTCTTCAATTCTAAGAACTGTAGCTTTCTTTTATTCTTTTTTACATGTTTTTTAAAACTAAGGATGTTTCCTGAAATTAGTCAAATATCTTTTTTAGTATCTATTAATCATGCAGTTTTGTTCTTTAATTTGCTAATATGATGAATTATATCAACTGATTTCTTAACACAGCACTATCCTTACATTCTAGTATAAATTCTATTTTATCATGACTATTATTCTTTGATATGATAACATTCTACTCTGGAATTCTGCATTTTACTCATAAGTGAAATAGTTCTATGTTTCCCTATTTATGTTCTGTGTTTTTAAGATTTTAATATGAAGATTATGCTAGAGTCCCTGTGGTCTGGAATGGTTTAAATAAATATTGAAATGATTTGTCCTTTAAAGATTAGATAGAGCTCAGCTATAAAACCTTCTGGTTCCAGTTCTTTAAAATAAATGATCTTAAATTATTGTTCCTGTCTTTATCGGTCTGTTCACGTTTTGTATTGCTTCTTCAATCACTTCTAGTAGATTTTTTAAACTAAGAAATTATCTGTTTCCCCTAGATTTTTAAATTTATTGCCTTATACGTACATATACTATTGCCTTTTAATTTCTATAATCTCTTCAGGATCCAGGATTCAGTCTCATATTCTCATTTCTCACATAGTATATACTTGCTCTTTTTATGCTCAATCAGACTTAACAGAAGATTATTTTATTGTTCTTCCCATAGAACCAACTTTTGGTTTTATTTTTCCTTTCTACAATTTTTTTGTTTTCTATTTTGTTGATTTCTACTTTTATCTTTATTATTTACCATATTCTAGTTTCTTTTGTTTTACTTGGTTGTTCTTTTCATAAATTCTTATGGTTGAGTAATTACTTGATTTCCTCTTATTTTTTCTTTAAAATTTTTTGCAGCTCTAAAATTTCCTTTGACCAGAAGTTTATCTGTGCTGATAGTCTTTTCTATGGGCTATTTATACTTTGCCTCTTTCTAGATAATATATAATTTTACTCTCAACTTTTTCTTTGATGCAGGGGTTATTTCTTTTTATTCTTCCTTCCCAAATTAATTTGGAAGTTCTAGTATGTTTTTCATTTCCTCTAGTGCATACTTTTCCATCTTAGTTGTCAGGATTCAACTTTCATTTGTCTATTAATACAACAAAAATGCTACTAATGGGCTTCCCTGATGGCGAGGTGGTTGAGAGTCTGCCTGCCGATGCAGGGGATGCGGGTTCGTGCCCCGGTCTGGAAGGATCCCACATGCCGCGGAGCGGCTGGGCCCGTGAGCCATGGCCTCTGAGCCTGCGTGTCTGGAGCCCGTGCTCCGCAACGGGAGAGGCCACAACAGTGAGAGGCCCGCGTACCGCAAAAAATAAATAAAAAATAAATAATGCTACTAATAACATCTCTCTTCAAGGTGTTTTACTTCCTCACTCCTCCATACCCTACTTCCAATCATGTTTGGACTTCTCTTAATGCTTCCAAGAGCATAGATGAGAAAGGATTGTTGAGTTGCTATATTAAGCCCATAGCAATTGTCTGCCCTAGAAATGCTAAATTAGGTATGAAAAAGTGAGGATGAGGGAGTGTTCTATTCCCTATAGTGACAGAAACTGTAAAGTATCTATATAAGTTGAAAAAGAAAGTTTTAAAATGTATGTAAAAAAATTATAAAATCTTATTGAGGGACATAATACAAGTTCTGAACACATGAAGAGGCATACTATACCTCCCATATTGATAAGTGAATTTATTGTAGTTATTATCATATCTTATTTTCTTAAAGAACCACAATACTATACCAGAATTAACAATAATTCTTTCATATTATCTAGTACCCAGCCTATATTTCAATTTCCTCAACTGACCCTAAAACATCTTTGACAGCTTACAGTGTGACTCAGTAAAGATCACTTATTGCATTTGGTCATCATGTCTCTTGAATCTCTCTTAACCTTGAGTGGCCCCACCCCCATCATTTTTTTCCATGGTGGTGATCTGTTGAAGAGGCTGACCAGCTGAATCACACAATGTCCTACCTCCTGGGTTACTTCCTTGTAGCTTTCCTTATTGTCACTGTATTCCCTGTAAACTGAAGTTAGATCTAAAGGCTTGATTAGATTGAGGCTAAGCACTCTGGGCAAGAGATTTCGCAGGCGATGCACCACATCAGGGGGCAGATAATGTCTGAAGTCCACTACTACTGGTTCTAGGATTGTTCATTGGGTCAACGTGGCAATAACCTCATCCTACACTGTAAAGCTGTGTTTCCCAGCTGTGACCAGTATGTCATTTAAGAACAAATGACGAATATTCTGGTGACATGTAAATATCCATTTCTCCATTCACCTTTCCCCAAATTGCTTTGGAATCTACTGATAATCTTCACTTGAATGAATTTTTTTCATCATGGGTTGAAAAATGGCAATTTTTTAGTTTTATCATTTGTACAACATTTATTACCTGGAATTCTTCTCTAAGACCTGTCCCTCTTCTTTAAGGTGGTCCCTATCCAGGTATTTCCCACTTTTTGAAAGTTCACTTTAAGCCACTTCACTTTTATGATAGACCTATATTAGCACCTGTTTTGGTTAATGGAAAGAGATACAAAGAAGATTTTCACTTTAAGGAAAAAAGGCGAAAAATGAAAATAGCATTCAGCGTGTTTCACAGCCAGTGGTTACAGAGGCAGCACACACCCTGAGCGGTGAGAGCGGCACTGCCAAGCTCCTTCCCCTGGAACTACACTCAGCATCTCAGCATCAGGATGCCCTAGCTTTGAACTGTGTCTGTGAGCATCTGTGCTTGATCTTGATTTATTTTGTGCACCTGTTAGCAAGATGTGTCCTTTGGTAATTGCTTCTTCACCTTAACGCCATTTCGGCTCAGGAAGGGTGCTACTTTCAGATAGCGGGGGAAAGCTTTAGAGAGTACATACTGAAAAGGCGTACTAATTCACTATAAGTCACTAATGCCTTCTGCTTCATTAGCAATTTTCAGAGAAAGGAGTAGGTCTAAAACCTACCTCCAATGATGACTCATGAGGTTCCTCTTTTCTTACTTACTTCTTACTTACTTTCTTTCTTTCTTTCTCTTTTTCTGTATCCACCTAGCTCCCTAGCTCCCTGCCTACCTATCAGGGAAAACAAGCAGCCCCTGATATCCGAGGATAACCTGATACCCACGGCCAGGCCTCCTGTCCTTACAGATGGGCCTAATGCTTACAGCTGAGCTATGCTGTTCTATTCTTGGAAATAAACAATCTCACAGAACAGCTACTTCAAAGTCGCCGTACAACCCACAAAATACCAAACACTCCCCTCTGGCAGCTAATATGAGTGACTTCTGCTTTTGAGCCATTTCATCTTTATCCTCACTCTAGTCCGCCTTCCCTGTAGATAACATTTATGAGATATTCAATCATAGTATTGCCTCTGCTTTCTGTCAACACCCAATTTAGAACAAACTCCTTAGGCCTGCCCCTAAGTTGCCCAACCAAAGCCCAAAGTTCATATTAGGTTCTTTCTCACTCTGTTCTGAGATGCCTCCCCTTCACTGCCCCCTCCGCCCCACCTGCTTCCCATGGTGTACAGTCTTTCCTTGTTGCAGTGAGTGAGAAAAATAAATTCAACTTGTTCAAGTACAGGTGTCCTTGATGGCCTTTTGATGAAGGAATTGAAGAATATATACATATATATGTATGTATTATATGGTGTGTTTCAACCTATTTCAGTTATTATTCCTTTTGATGCTTAAATTATCCCAATTTTTTTAGTGAGAGATCCTTCAAACCAGCTTAAATGACTCTTTGGCAGGACACCATTAGTCACCGAAAGCATCCTTGTGTTTCGGCACACAAAGATGTCCTAAGCTCATTAGGTATATTCCCTGTCCCAGATCTGGATAAAAATTAAAAGAGTAATATGACCCAGTGACTTCTAGGATGTGGTAAGTAAGTCAAATACTTTCATAGCTTGATGACTGAAGTTGAATTTTTATGTTTGGGGAAAGAACTGTAAGATATTTACAAATAATAGTTAAAGCATTCATACGTACTGACTCAGCAAGCCCAATTTGAGAATCTAAGAGAAAGGAACAAAAGTAAGAGAGTGTAAGAATTTATGCACAAGGATATTTAGTGCAACAATGTATTCGCAGAAGAATGGAAACTGAATATCCGTCAAAGAAAAATGGGGGACTAAATTATGGTACATAATATAGAGTATAGAATATAAGGCAGCTATTTTTTTTTTAATAAGGTAGAGCTATAGCTAGAAAATATCCATGTAATACTGATAAACAAACGAAACTTTTTGCAGTGAGATATATATGCAACATAGTCTAATTTGGAGGGAAAAAAATCATCCTATGTTTGTACTTTTGCTTGAACACGAAGGAGGAAGTTTACTACACTTAACCCAAAGGAGTGGGGATGGATTCCAACCATCTTTGATTTGTTCTAGTGTGCAGCACATACATATTCTTTTTTCATTTACCAAAAAAAGTAAAATATGGGGAAAATAAGTAACAATAATCAAATTTAAAAATGGATTTTGATTTAAATAGCTTTTTGTTTATAACCAATCTGTAAGACAAAAAATAGACATTTTAGGGAGTTAGTTTCTTAACACCGGCCTGGGTTTCTTCCAGGAGGCTATGGCATCAAAGCCTCCATCTGGCATATTGAATCCCAGGTCTCAAGTTAAGAACTCTTGTGGCTTGGATCGAGCTACTCTTATTTCTTCAACCCGCTATAACAAAGAGAAAAGGGCTTGACTCAAGTAATGAGGAGAGAGTTCACCTTGTAGCATCATAGACTGCCCGTAACTAAAGTTTGCCTTTGGCCGTTGACCACAAAATGTACAAACATGGAAATTTTATGGGATTGGGGACAAAACAACTCTGGGAAAAGTACCTAAAGTCATTATATTTTTGTGATTTAAAAATAAATTAACAGAGTTTTTCAAAGATATGGGCACTAAAGCTAAATGGAAAAGAAAGCTGAAATGAGAAAAAGGTTCATCCTTACCACAGCAGAAGAACTTTCTGCCCAAGTAATTTCCGTTTTCCAGGTGATTGGGTTTGCATTCTGGCTACACTTATGCAATAGTTCTATGTATGAGTAATTTTAGAGTTCCACTCAGCAATTCTATCTCCACTGATAAAGCCTTCTTGTGGGTGAAATAGTATGTTTACCTTTATCAAAAATGCATTTCCATATGAGACTAATTTGTGAAAAACAAGAAAAATAGAGATGCTATAAACAAGCCAGGGTTCTGCTCATGGCCATGAGAGCTTTCAGTAATCACATATTACGAAGTTTAAGTATAGTTTTCTGATGGCACAATAGCCCCGAGCAGTTTTTTATGTTTTGTTTTTAAGACATGAGGCATTATCCAGCAAGTACACTGCCTGCAAACCTAACGTTACAGGAACAGGAAGCCTAGTCATTCCCCTCTTTCTCTGAATACATTCCCCATGTATCTTTCTGTGGTTTCAACAGAGCTGAGAGGAGGCAACTCTCCCCATGTTTAATCTCATGACATAGCTCTAACAGCTGCTGTTTGGGGCACCCATTTGTCACATTTCCTGCTTAAACACCTTCAATAAATTAGTTACGGGGGTGGGCAGGAAGTGGGGAATGGTGAGTAGTGAATCTTCTCCCCAAGCAAAAATACTTAAAATTTCAGGTTTCACCTGGGACCAAATATTCTCTATAATTCACCTAATTTCTTCCATTGGTGACCGGGGTTGTTGTGCTATTTGCCTTCCCTTATTTTACTTAAACCTTAGAGAGTATCCTTAGTCAAATAAGTTTTGTCTTCTATCAAAAAAAATATTTCTCTAACTTTACTATCCCTGGGACATACCACTCTCCCTTCCCTTTCTTCACTGCACGCCCCCTGCCATGAGGTTGGTGATAGCATTGGACTATGTGCTCCATATCCCTTCTCTGCTAATGTAACCTCCTCCTGCCTTCTCTTCTTTGGATGGAAACCTCTATTCCAGGCTTGGCAAATACCTGGTGGATACTCGAAGCTATACTTCTATCTACAGAAGCTGGCACATGAGACTTACCATTCTAGGTATAGGATATTTCTTCTTTTCCATTTTAAATGATTTTTTAATATAAACACACTTTATATAAACTAGCACAATGCCAAGCACATAGCAGACAATACATATTTGTTAAACTAAATATTCTCAGTCATAAATCTGACTCTTAC
Source organism: Kogia breviceps (assembly GCF_026419965.1). Lineage (NCBI taxonomy): Eukaryota > Metazoa > Chordata > Mammalia > Artiodactyla > Physeteridae > Kogia > Kogia breviceps. The sequence goes on from NC_081318.1 coordinate 51,843,426, forward strand.
GTACAAAGCTGGGGGTGATGTCGCCCATTGTGAATAGATGAGAATGATGTGATCGGGAGATATGGGTTATAAAGAGTCAAGGTAACACACAAATGCTGCAATCAATGAGCAATTTATCAGCACCTGAGTCACTTTGCCATTGGTTGGAGACCTATTTTAACCAGAAAGTGGTCCCTACCGGTTCCAACTAAGGCAGATGAAAGGAATGCACACTTAAGATAATCTCTCCCAACAGATTTTAGGGTCAATTCTATGAAAGGAACTTATCTAAATATCTAGAAAATAATTCAGGCACAGAAATAACTGCTCACCTCTAGAAATGGATAAAAATATATGCTGGATACATGGAAGAGAGCAGTAATTTCATTCATTTTATTATAAGTATATTTCTATAGACCATGACTGGCTGGTAAAACATTCTTACTTATTGAATCTTGTACTTATTTACATGGATGCTTGCAAGTAATAGCAACAGTAAGCAACATTACTTCTAAAGGTCCAAGTGCCTTATATAATTCATAGTGTCAAAATCATATTATTTTAACTGATATAATCCAAAAGGATATGTTAGAACAAAATCCAAATGTTTTCTTTTAACTAAAAATGTTGGAGGTATAGTATGAAAATGGCTATAGCCACTTGAGTTCAAATTTCTACAACGCCCATGGAGTTGCACAAACTCTCAGAGCCTTGATTTCTAACTCAAAAGAAGATTTATACTCATGAGCTTCCACTATACGCTAGTCAAGCTTTCCTCTTAAAATTCTTCCCAATTTAGCAAGACCTTCCTACACTCCCTAGATGTGCCAGATGGCTAAGGATTATAGAGTTTGCATTTATGCCTTCCCATCTTTCTGCCCTTAAAGCACGGAGAGTTCTGCCTCCTTTATTTTTTAACTTGTATTTCAAATAATAATAGTCATAAAAAATAGCAGTTACAAAGAATGCCTCAATACCCTTCACCCAGACTCTCCAAATGTTGATATTTTACCAAAATTTCTTTATCATCCTCTCTCTATACATACAAATATATGTAAAGTATTAATATATATATTTAAATGAACATTTGAAAATAAGTTACAGACATGCTTTCCCTTTACTCCTAAATACTTCAAACAGTATTTTTCTAAAAAAAAAGAGACATTCTTTATATAACCACAGTATAAATTATAAAATCAGGAAATTATCATTGATACTATACTATCCTCTAATCTATAATACTTATATAAATTAACCATTTTTCTCACTAATGTTCTTTACAGAAAAAAGAAAAAATCCAGTCCACATATTTTTAGACTCCTTTAATCTTTCACGAACTTAACAGTTTTGATGAGTATTGGTGAGTTATTTTGTAGATTGTCCCTTAGTTTGAGTTTTCCCAATGTTTCCTCATGATTAGATTTAAGTTATGTATATTTGGTAGGAAGAGCAGAGGATGATGTCATATCCTTCTCAGTGCATGATATTGGGAGGCACATGATTTGTGTTTGTTCCATTACTGGTGTTGTTCTCTTTGATTACTCAGTTCAGGTGTTGTCTGCCAGGTTTTTCCACTGTAATATTATTGTTTTTTCCTTGAAATTAAGAAGTAACTTGTGGGAAGGTACTTTGAAACTATACAAATATAGATTTTCTCAACAAATTTTCATCCTTAGCATCCATTGATGATTCTTTTCTGCTTCTTTTAAAGTTTCTTCTTGCATCATACAGTATCTTCTCAAGGTAAACCGATAATATCCTTCTTTTCCTTATAAAAAACATTTTGTAATGGCTTGGGCAATTCTGTAGAAGTGCAGTTTTTGTTGTAGTAACTTTATCCATTAGAATGTTGTGAGAATTTAGTAGAAAAAAAATTAAGCTTTCTATTCCCCCCTTGCTTTATGTGTAGAATTAATAGCAGATAATTCTAGTACAATTAAACTAGTTCCATAATTCAGCAAAACTGTTAACACACATTGATTAAAATGTACTAACAGTAATTACTTTAAAAGACATGAATTTGATAAATCTCAAAATGGGCTTCCAGGGAAGAGGTGAAAGTGAGAAAATTAGAGATGACAAACTAATGCTTTTGCTATTTATATTCACTATAACAAAGGCAGGTCTGAATTATCTTGGCATATTTAAGATATACATTTCCTCCAGCAAGACAATGAGTGAGAGAATGAGGCTGTCCATTTGAAATTAAATATTGATGACTAATTGCTTTCCACACTCTCTTTCCTTGAGGTTGCTAGAGTAGTTGTTTCTTTGTTTTACACATATTTATTTGAATCATAGGGCTTTCTGTTTTATTCTGCGTAATCTCTTCATCTCTCAGGATGTTCTTTCACTGCCTTCAACACTGGGAATGTAAATTTCACTCATGGGTGGCAACTGGAAAAAGAGTCATAGAAAATGTGATGGAACTCCTACTGGGCAAAAAATATGAAATTATTCACTGGAACCAGAAATATATTCATTCAGATCTCTTGAGATCACCTAAAAACCATTTGTGGCTATATTTTCCCTGAGGTTCCCAGTAGGGTATGGTTTTAAGGGTCTTTAGCAGTTGAGACAATACGTCACCTCAGTGACTTCAATGGAAGCGCTTTAATAATGTGGTCCATTCCTATGAAGCTCCGCTCCATCAGCAAAAAGCACCATATACCTGGAGAGCACTAGCCTTCAACCTTGGCTGTACATTGTAACCACCTGGCTCCCATTCTGACTTCTGATATTAGTAGTCTGGGATATGGCCTGGCAGTCAGGGCTTTTAAATGATCCCCAGGTGATTCTAACAGGCAGCCAAGGTTGGGAACTTCTGCTGTAGAAAGTTTTTATTTTCCCCTTCAGGTCTAAGAAATAAAATTCCTTATTTATGCAGATTTCGGTGACTCACGATACTTTCAGGATCCCCCATCTAATGTATTTCTATACATATGAGTGGACAGAAAAACAATTCAAGGCTGAGAACAACAGAAGATTTCCAAACAACCATCATTGGGGCCAATATTATCCATAGGCAAATAGCTGTCTAAATAAGTGGTTTCAGAGGTACTGGAACGATGTCCCTAAAATAACTCCTTCCTGCTAACTGCTGGAAGTCCCTCAAAAGGAGAAAGAAACTTTTATTCTATATTTAGAATGAAGACTTAAGATACAAACAGCTTGGGACAAGGTAACTCACTGTCTCAAATCCAGTGGTTGACAAGAGAATATTTTCTGGGAGCAAGTTTAAAGGTGAACACACACAGAGACAGATGGCAGGAAGGAAATCTAAAAGAGGTGTGAAAGGGATGCTGAAAAGGGAGGCCAGAGCTGCTTGGTCCTAGGACTATCACCAAGAGAGACTGTGGAATCTCCTTCTTCAGCAATATATTCTAGCTGAGATGATTGCATATTATCCCACTTGAAAGAATGCTGGTTGCCTAAATAATATCTCAGATTTTAACTTTACTATTTTTTTAATATACATTTCCACAAATGCTTTTTCTGCAAAAATTAATATTATCATGTGTTTTTTCTTCTTCAGACTGTTAATTTGTTGGATTACATTGATTGATTTTGAAAACTGAATTGCCCTTGCATTCTAGGGAAAAACTGCACTTGCCATGGCATATTGTTCTTTTTCATATATTGCTGGATTTGATTTTGTTGATGAATATTGCTGGAATATGTTGTTGAGGAGGTTTTTGTTTATATTCATGAAGGACACTGGTCTGTAGTTTTCTTGTATTGTCTTTGCCTGGTTTTAGTATCGAGTTAATGTTGGCCTCGTAAAATGGGCTGGAAAATATTCCCTCCTCTTTTTTTTCTGGAAGAAAGTGTGTAGAACTAATGTTATTTCTTATTTAAATTTTTGATAGAATTTACCCATGAAACCATGTCAGCCTGCAGATCTCTTTTTCAGAAGGCCTTTAACTATTATAGTACTACAAGTTATCTGTTTCAACATGGCTGAGGAATTGTTCCATTTAATTTAAGTTGTTGAATTTATATTTGTAGAATTGTTCATAGTACTGCCTATTATCCTTTTAATGTCTGTGGGGCTTGTAATGATTTCCCTTTCTTAATTTATGACAATGGTAATTTGTTTCTTCTCTTCCCTCCTTCCTCCCTTCCCTCCTTCCTTTCTTTTTCTTCCTTCCTTCCTTTCTTTCTTGTCACTCTTGCTTGAGGCGTACCAATTTTATCGCTCTTTCAAAAAACAAAATTTTGTTTTACTGGTTTTCCTTGTTTTTCAGTTTTCAATTTCATTGATTTCTGTTCTTTATTATTTCTTTTCTTCTGCTTGCTTAGGTTTTATTTTGCTCTTGTTTTCTAGTTTCTTAAGGAGAAAGTTGATTGATTATAGACCTTTTTCTTTCCTAATGTAAGCATTTAATGGTGTAAATTTTCCTCTAAATAGTACTTACTTTTCAGAGCCCTCCAATAGCTCCTCATTGCATTCTTTCCAGGTTTATAGCTGCATTCAGTGGGAGACACATGATGGAATATGCTTACTCAGAACCAGCTAGTCTTTTTAAATAAAAAATTTCCAGGAGTCTTCTGTCAAAGAAAATGCCTCTATTGCACATTATCTGAACACATAATATGCTTCATTATTTAAACAAGATAAAAGTGTGGCACTTTTCTGGTGATTTGCCAGAAGTGCATGCTTAAAGCTAATGGTTACCATGAAAAACTTTTTTCATGATTAGTGCTTAGCTTTTGCACAATTTATTATCAATTATTCCTCCAAACTCCTGTTAGAGAGGAAAATACTATTAATCGTTCTTAAGAAGAAAAAGCCAGGGGCCTCACAAGAAAAGTCTTCTGGCTGGAGCCTGAACTGATATATTCTCTAGCACAGAGTCATTCCTCAGCTGTGCCAAGTCTACTAATAAGCCTATTAGAGGCATTCTTCATTTCTGTTACAGTGTTTTCCATCTCTAGCATGTCTTTTGTTTTTTTCCTTGGATTTCCTCTCTCTGCTTACATTGCCCATCTGTTCATGCATGTTGTCTACTTAACCCATTGGAGCCCTAGGCATGATATTAATCATATCATATTTTAAATCCCTGGTCTGATAATTCCAATATTCCTGCCATGTCTGGTTCTGATGATTGTTCTGTCTCTTCAAATTGTGTTTATTGCATTGTAATTTTTTCTTATTAGCCAGACAAGATGTACCAGGCAAAAGGAGCTTCTATAAATAGATCTTTAGTGATGTGGTGGTGAGGTGCTGGGGGAAAGGAAGCTTCTACAGTCCTATGATTAGGTCTCGGTCTCTTAGTGAGCCTGTGCCTTTGGACTGTGAACTTCACAAATGTTTTTCAATTTTTTCTCTCTCCTTAGATGTAACAGGATGGCTAGAGTGGGCTAGAGTTGGGTATTTCCCTTCCTTCAGGTCAGCTGGACTCTGATAATCCATGTTAGGCTCTGTTTAACTAATTTCTCCTGAGGGCAGGTTTGTTTAGAAGAACAGAATGCTCTGTTGTGTTTCACAAAGGTTCCTTTCCCTTCCCTCTGCCAGAAACATGAGGGGGTTTTTCTCCCATATTTGTTGTGGGAATCTGGTCAAGCTTCTGGAGGTAAATCTCACAATATTGTGGGGTCTCTGTATGACTGGGTCCATCAGGAGTTTTCAATTCTCAGATCTGTACACACTGAGCCTCCAGCAATTCGCCAATTGCAGTTCAGGTTTGCCTACCCCAGGCCTGGTTCCCGTGGCCATTACTGCTTGTGAGTCTCTGCTCCAGAGCTGTGACTCCTGGTATTCACCTGTCTCTCCAATCTTGGGGGCAGTGGTTTTCCCCATGTCCTCCCTTCTTATACAGAGCCAAGAAGAGTTGTCGCTATTTCAGTCTGTTCAGCTTTTTAACTTGTTAGGATGGAGAGGTGACTTCCAAGATCTGTATGTGTGGAACTGGAAACTTGAAGTCCTGGCTGGAGCCTCAAAAGTTTCAGTCCATGCCCCCAATTCAAACGGCACAAGAGAAAAAATGGATTCTCTCTAGATATTCCTATGACCCACCCTGCTAACTCCCCAGTCCATTTGGTTGGACCTAGAAACAGCAAGTGGACTCAGATGAACTAAGGTAGCTGATCTTATTGCACACAGTTATTTTTCAGGGTTTATAAAGGAAAAAAAAAAAGGGAATAAGCCAGGTTTATGCTTCCAAACCGTGAGGCTGCAGACTGTTGCTCTTACTCTCCTTTGTCAATGATACAATGATACTTTACCATTTTCTTTCTAACCCTATATGTTTTCATGCTTAGTATTTGCATTTGCTAAGAAGGCATCATTCTGGCTTCTAAGCTATCTTTGTAGTCATGGTCATGTTTCTCTTTATTAATTCATATGGAAATCAATATAAACAATGCACATCACTCAGATGAATATGTGAGGCACCAGCTTATACATCCGACCCTTAAATTCCACATTTTGTCACAGTGATTCAGGGTGCAAACTTCCAGCCCCTCAATTGTACTTTGTTTTTATCCCTTTCTTAGTGAAGATGAACAAGAGAACCCCCTACTCTTCCTTCCAGGAATCACTGTATTTTTCCTTCACTATTACGACTCTATAATTTGATTTTTCATGGCTGTAATTATAAGAGTAGAACGTTGGAACTAGTTTCTGAACCTTAAAATAAGCAAATTTAAATAAAGTTACCACCTGAGAGGTCCTTTTAACCACTGAGTAGTTTATAAAAATCACTGTATGTGCTTTGTCCCTAGAATACCAATTTTTAAGAATTTGAACCCAGAAAAAAGTGAATTAAGCCCTATAATGTTTGCCAACATCATTTAAACATTCCTGGGTGATTTTTAAGCCTCCCCTGAAATCCCACAGCATCTTCATCATAATCATCAATCACATTTGGGGAACAGATGTGCAGAAGTGACAGTTTGTAGAGAATTCTGGTTAACAGAATGTCAGCTTACCAAGAGTTCACTCTCCAGGCAGTGATTCAGGCACCAGGAAGGATTTACTTACATAGTGACACAGATGACAAGCTCTTTTTCTGACCTGCCTGAAACTTTTCTACTCTGCCCGCAGTCAACTCCCGGCAGCATCCTGGCCACAGAATATGACCATCTGGATCATAATATTGGAAAACATGATGCTTAGCAAAACCAACATGAAGGTGATACCAGGAGGTGTCCACATCGTAATATATATATGGTGGGAAGAGATGTGAATTTACCTTCCCCAGAGAAGCTCAGATTTCCTCAGAGATGAGTCTCTGCTTCTTGCACCAACTGCTCAGACTGTAGCATGGTTCATCTTTTTCTTGTCATCAAGGCATGACTTGCTGAGAGCCAGAGACAGCTTAAATTTCACTTATATCCTAAATGATAGAAGAAAGTAGAAAAGTCTATAATCACTAGTACTCATGGTTACCAGGACCCTCATGTGGTGACATCACTGTGCCTATTTGTCAGCCATTACATTCCCTCCTTAGATGGTTTTTTCAGTCTTTATCCCTGCTCACATCAATTGCATATACCTATATATAGCTTCCACCATCTATCGATAGCATATAATTTTAAGAGCTTGGAAATTGGAGTGTGTATTCCTTGGGAAATTTACTTACTCTTTTCAAGCCTCCATTTCCTGTAAAATGGGGATAATGACTCCTAACTTGCATAAGTGTTGTGTCTGGGACAGAGGAGGTGCCCCAGAATTGGAAATTATCATTGGAAGCTCTCCTCTCCCTTGAGTACCTGACTGTTCTAATTACCAAATAAGGTCACCCCATGTGTCTTTCAAGCTGTGCCTTATGAAGCAGGGTCCTACCAACTCCATCTGGTTCCATCACACAGGACATGCCAGGACATGGTCAATCAGATTGTAAATCAGGAGACCTGCTCTCAGCAGTTGATCTAGTTAAAACATATCAGCATTTAAGACAATGGTTTGTGGGATCTGCTGAAGCTCAGAGGGAAAAAGTAACTTGAAGAAACATAGAATTAAGGTAAAAAGGGGAGGATATTCACCTGATTATAAGCTCAGAAAAAGTTTTTCAAGGGATGTCACTGGTTTTAAATTAAACAGAAACAGAAACGTGTTTTAATAATATTATTTTGTAAGCTGGCTAATTTGTGCAGGCATATAGATGTGGAAATCGTAAATTGTGAAAATAAGTATAATACCCAAAGCAATCTACAGATTTAATGCAATCCCTATCAAACTACCATTGGCATTTTTCACAGAACTAGAAAAAAAATTTCACAATTTGTATGGAAACACAAAAGACCCCAAACAGCCAAAGCAATCTTGAGAACAAAAAATGGAGCTGGAGGAATCAGGCTCCCTGACTTCAGACTATACTACAAAGCTACAGTAATCAAGACAGTATGGTACTGGTACAAAAACAGAAATATAGATCAATGGAACAGGATAGAAAGTCCAGAGATAAACCCACGCACATATGGCCATCTTATTTTTAATAAAGGAGGCAAGAATATACAATGGAGAAAAGACAGCCTCTTTAGTAAGTGGTGCTGGGAAAACTGGACAGCTACATTTAAAAGTATGAAATTAGAACACTCCCTAACACCATACACAAAAATAAACTCAAAATGGGTTAAAGACCTAAATGTAAAGCCAGACACTATCAAACTCTTAGAGGAAAACATAGGCAGAACACTCCATGACATCAATCACAGCAAGATCATTTTTGACCCACCTCCTAGAGAAATGGAAATAAAAACAAAAATAAACAAATGGGACCTAATGAAACTTAAAAGCTTTTGCACAGCAAAGAAAACCATAAACAAGACCAAAAGACAACCCTCAGAATGGGAGAAAATATTTGCAAATGAAGCAACTGACAAAGGAGTAATCTCCAAAATTTACAAGTAGCTCATGCAGCTCAAGAACAAAAGAACAACCCAATCCAAAAATGGGCATTAGACTTAAATAGACATTTCTCCAAAGAAGATATACAGATTGCCAACAAACACATGAAAGGATGCTCAAAATCATTAATCATTAGAGAAATGCAGATCAAAACTGCTGTATCTTTTAAATACAGTTTTTTCTTATTTCTGTTTTAAATTGGGACAATATATCATGAATATTTATCATTTTTTTGCAAATACTTAGTAAAATAGTGATTTTCCACTTCCACATAGTTCAACAATCCTTCAGAGGTGCCGGAGGGCAACTTTAGAATGCTTGTGGAAAATGAAATGGCTAGCTCTGCATTCTCCATTCCCAGCTTTCAGTTGGCTCCATTTCAATATTATAAGCACACACACACACGTGCATATATGTACTCAAATATACAAATATTTTGTTTTGCATAAAGATTAATATGAAAAATATTACAACACTAATAAAGGTTTTAATATATTAAAAAAAAAAGAACCATGGCTGATAATCAGTAAGTGGCAATGCCTCAATTAAGGGTCAGTCCTGCTGGGGAAAAGTTGAGATAGAACAGAAGGTTATTTGGTGATGGAATATCAGAACAATCCATATAATATGCCCCTAAGGCAGTGGTTTTCAACCAGGAGTGATTTTATTCCCCCTAGGGGATATTTGGCAATGTCTGGAGACATTTTAGGTTGTCACAGCTGGGAAGGGGGTGCTGCTGTCATCTTGTGAGCAGAGCCCGGGGGTGCTGCTGAGCCTACAGTGCACAGGAGAGCCCTCACAGCAAAGAGTTATCCTCCCCAGAGTGTGCACAGTGCTGAGGCTGAGGAGCCTGCTTTAAGAGGCAGTTCTGACCAAGTTTTAAATCTCTCTTGTCATCTCCTTCTTCTCAGCGTATAGGTGAAACCTACTCAATAAATCAAATTAAATGATTAAACTTCCTATAGGGCCAACAAAATACTAACTAGCAAATGTCCCTGTTGTTCCCCAGAACAAGCAGTGAATGCTTTCTGGCTCATTTTTTCTTCCTCTGAATGAGAGGTGACAGCATCATTTAAGAATATGTATTTCCTTTTAGGCACTGTTTGCGTGAAAGGAGGAAAGTGAGCTGGGAGGAAAATCTTCAAGTTCTGATCAAGCCACGAAAGGACAATAAAGCCCACATCCCAGCCTGGATGAATGTATAGAAAACTGCCCACAATCAATGATAAATTACTGCTGTTAAAGAGCTCGTCAAAGCTTCAGGAGATAGAAAGAAAAGCTTATTCAAGAACATTCTGTTACAGGCGGGAAACACAAGCTTCTGAAAGCTTTTGGATTGGGGTGAGGAAGGGAGGGAGTAGCATAGAGGCCAGGGTCTGGGTAGTCACAGCTGTAGGTGGGGGAGGCATCTGGTGAACCAAAAGAAGAACGGAAGGCTCTTTGGGATGTAGGGGTTAGGGGTGCAGGAGCTGGAGATGACATGGCCCTTGGATAGGATTACTGCAGGCTTACCACCAACCTTCCCAAACCCTGGTCCATCTGCTGAAGTTCCAGGTCCTTCGTGAGAGTAGAGCAAGTTGACCCCAGCTGATACAACCCAACAAATAGCATTAGCTCCTGGCACCATGCCCAGATCTCTGGCTGGCAGAGCAAAAGAAGATGCACAGAGAAATGAGGGTTGAACCCATGGAAGGCAATGCTGACATCAGTGGGTGGCCTGAGTTCTGGGGCAGCACGCAGGCACAGAGCTGGGAGGCTCCAGATGAGACCTAGTTCCACTGGGGTGAGGCTGTGGGACCTCTGACTTTCATCTCCATTTCTGTAAAATGAGGAAGTTAGATTAGATCATGGACAAGGTTCTTTCCAACTCTGAAAGTACCTGGTTTTATCATTCATTTCTACTACCTTTCTGTACCTTTCTATAAATCAGCTAGTGCCTACAGGTTTTTTTCTTTAACGTTAATTTCCTTCTGCTGGCTTTGCTCTGTCCCTAAGTTAATGCTTAAATTTGGAAAACATTTTGGAATCCAAAATTGTTTAGAAAAAAATAATAATGTGGTTTTGAGGGAGCCAATTAATCACAGCCTTTGTCTTGGTTTGGGCTTCCCCAGAAGCCAATCCTGAGATAAGGATATGAATGTAAGTATTTTCTTGTGAGGTGATCCCAGGAAACGCGGATAGGTATAGGGAGGTGAGACAGGGAGGGAAGGAAGCAAAGTGTGTGTGGCCAAGTCTGTTACACTGAGGGCAACTGGAGCTCAGTCCATGAGCTTTCTCCCCACTGGATGGCGGTAAGTTGAGGAATTTATCCACCAACTCCTCTCCAACGTGCTTGATGCTGCTTCCCTGACATTAACTCCCTCTGTATGGACTGAAGTCCTTGGGCAGAGAGTGGCAAGTGCCCAGAATAAGCAGCCTTCAGTGGGTGGACATGCCAACAAGATATGGATGAGCCACCAACAGCATCTTCTACCAGACCTGGATGCAGGAGCCAGTTGGGAACCAAACAGCAGTTTTCTCACTGGTAAAGCTGGGGTGGAGAGTGCAGTTTGGACCTGAGGCTGAAAGCAAAAGTAGGCAGATCACCCCTCGAGCTGCAGGCCACTCCTGGGGGTCAGAGAGACTTGGCCTCAGAAAACTTACCCCATGGAGTACATGCCCAGGCTTATGGATGAGCAGCTCAGAGAGAATGAGGGCAAGAGCACAGGAGAGGCTGTGAGGCTCTCCCTACCCGCAGGGGAGTTAGGGCAGGGATGAGGGCAGAAGCCTCTGCCTCCCAACTTCCCTGAGGCGGTGGGAGGGTTGACCCCAACCTTAGGAGAAATTCCGAATATGTGTGCCCCTGCCAGAAGACAGGAAGAACAACACAGGTAAACAAATTAGGAGTTGTGCAAGGCAGTTACCCTTGGCCTGCAGCCCCCAAAGCCCCAGAGACCTCAGATTACAGAACGACATCTGAGACCTCACAAGGTCCCCAAGCATTGTCCTATGTATTGAACAAATGTAACACCTGGTGCTTATACATACTATTACTTTTCAAACAGAAATTCTTTTAAACGTACAACTGAGTTCATGGTAGCCTTTAGTCATTTATGTATTTTTTCCAATCAGTGGACCCTATATGCATATGTGGGGTTATAAAATTATTATGATTTTTTCAAAGAAACTACAGGCATTGAATTTTACACCCATATCCTCTCATATAACCCTCACAACAACCCTCCGAAGCAAGCTTTATCTTATCCATATTTTGCAGCTGAAGAAACTAAGGCTCAGAGACATTAAGTGAAAAATCCAAAATCACAGAGGTAGAAATCAGAGGCTCCAATTGAAAATCTGTTGTACAGCCTCTGCAATGCTCACTGCCTTTCAGTGTAAATTCACATACAAAACAATTTCACATGTAAAAATCATTTAAATGAATGAGGTAATCAAAATAAGTAGTATGTAAGTATGCTAATGTTTGCAAGATTGTCTCACCTGACACTCCAGGAATAGTACTTTTAAAAAAATTAATTAATTACTTTATTTTTTTTAAAATTTATTATTTTTGGCTGTGTTGGGTCTTCGTTGCTGCACGCAGGCTTTCTCTAGTTGCGGTGAGCGGGGGCTACTCTTCATTGTGGCACGCGGGCTTCTCACTGCGGTGGCTTCTCTTATTGCAGAGCACGGGCTCTAGGCACACAGGCTTCAGTAGTTGTGGCTCACCGGCTCTACAGTGCAGGCTCAGTAGTTGTGGCGCATGGGCTTAGTTGCTCTGTGGCATGTGGGATCTTCCCAGAACGGGGCTTGAATCCATGTTCCCTGCATTGGCAGGCAGATTCTAACCACTGCACCACCAAGAAAGTCCAGGGATAGTAGTATTCATTTTTTAATGAATAGACCGTCTGTCCCTCTGAAAGCAAGCCCTAGAGTCTCACCCCACATGTACCAACTCCCATAGAGGGCGAGCTCCTGAGACCAGGATGACTTCCAAGCTGGACCTTAATTCTTGGCCTCTCAATTTGTTGTAATTCTCTTTGACTCACCCTTAATTGACTACTTTGCAAGAGACATGTCCTGGAATAGCTGCTGAAGTCTTGAAATCAACTTCCTCCCCCATCCCTGGATACATAGAGGTGGTCCCAACATTTTCTGTGTGATATGACTCTGTGCCCCTGGCCATCGTGATGAGTGATCCAGAGGGTCACCTGGCCTAAAATGAGCTAGTAAAGTTTCTCTTTCCAGGAACATTAAGTTGGGAACTGAAAAGCACACAGCATGGGACTGGAAGGGTAGAGCCCTGCTCCTAGCGGGGCTCTGGAGAGAAGATCCTCTGACCTCTGCTGCCATTTGTGGGCCCTGGAGCTGCCCTTCAAGAGATTTTGTGGCTCATGTTCTGCTAATTCTTTGATTAGCAGTATTATTCCACTAAATCCTACCTTTCACTTAAGCTAACCAGAGCCCATTTCTGTTGCTTGCTACCACAGGACTCAAATGGTCACTCTCATGAGAGTCAAAGCCTCACCAGAGATGAGACCATCCACAGGATGGGATGGGACAGTCTCACAGAGCTACACCCTACGGGAGAGAGAAGATATGCATACAAATAACCATCATAGGAGGCCAAAGGACAGAGTGGGATTGTAGAAGCACAATATATTGACTGCAGGGATTGAGGAAAGCTTTATGTAAAGGAGCACTTGACCGGGGCCTTGAAGGATGGGTAGAAGATTAACAGAAGAGATGAGGGGAGAGAGATCCTGGGCAGAGCAGACATCATAAACAAAGGCTCAGAGTGCAGACAGGGGAGGGAGAATTGGGATTTGTCTGCATGTGGGAAGGGACTGGGTAAAGTCTGGACAATGGCTTGGGACCAGATCCTTTTTCAGCAAGATTCTTTGTAGCCCTTCTAATAACAGCCTGTGGATAAAAACATAGCTTGATATAAATGATTTGTTTTTCATTCACAGTATTTTACTTCCTCCTCCATTCAATCATCTAGACATTCTGCACTACTCCCTCAGGGAACAGAAAGCAGAAAGCAAACAAAAGAGCAGTCAACTCTTGGCTTCTGAGTTTCCAAAAACCAGCCTTCAGAGAGGGACAGTGGTTAAGGTACAAAATAGAAATGCCACAGTAAAACACACCTAGAGAGAATTGGTCCAATAAGTATGACTTTTTCAAGTCACGTTAAGGATTTGGGCTTATTTTTTTAAAAGCAGCAGCAGCAGCTAGCTGTGGCTTGGTACTAATCCAAGCAGCTTCGTTCCAGGCCACTTGAAAAAGTCATTGACTTTTAATCCCAAATGTAACCAGCTTATCAGTCACCAACATGGAGCAGCTCAGAAGGCGAGGTTCAAAGGATTTCCAGGAAACGTGTTCCTGAGCATTAAAAGTAGATCTTTGCTGTTGCTAGCCTTCAGGAAAACTCCATTTTTTTCTGACCTCCCTTACTTTCAGTGTCCTTGCTTTCTTTAATCCTCAAGCTTTCAACTCCAGTGACCCCTTGGACTCCCTACCTTCAACCGTGCTTCACTCCTGACACAACCTGAGGATGTCTCAGGCGGCCTTTCCTCCAATGCCAATTCCCAGCCCTCCACACCCCATATGTGCCCATTTCTGCTGATTATCCTCTGTTTTCAGAGAATCCTATTGATTCTCCATTTCTTGCTGCCCTACCCTGAGTGCTGGAAGCAGACCTACACAGGGTGTCACCAAGGCTCCCTCGTTTTCCAGCTGTTGGCTGGGTTTGCCAGATAGGAGGGGCCTGGAGAAGATCAGAGGGTGGAAAGAGAGGGAGGTAAGGGTGTTTGGTCCCCCATCTTACCCCGTCCGGTGTCTTCCCCAGCCCTGGCGCTTGCTGTGTTCCTCCACAGCAGTCACTCTGACCTGCTGGCCCTTCCCCTAGGGTGCCTAGCTCTCTCCAGGCTCCAGCAACACTGTCCCTTCCCCTGGCCCCTTGAGGCTTGGAATGGTAACAGCAGACTCTTTACTGAGTTCAACCCTTTGCATGTGTCATGTCTCTTGCTAGAACCCTAACAGCTACATATTTCCTACAGCTCTAGTTCTTCTCCTTACTGGAGAGGACTTTGCAGTGGTGCAACTCTAGTTGTTAGATAATACCCCAGCAGCCTCTCAATTACAGAAGAGCATATGGTTGGGCAGGGATGGAGTTGCTTGTGGGGACGGGTAGTGACAAGAAGAAAGATCTGGTTTAATAGAGCCTTTGATTGGGTAGCCAGGCACCCACATTCTAGCCCTGAAATTCACCACAAGATCTTGGACAACTTCTTAAAAGTTAGTGCTTAAGATCAAGTTTTAGGGTTAATCATCTCTGTGTCTCAGCGTTCTTATTCATTTAGTCACCTATTACCTGGTATTAATATGACTTGCTTTTATCTGTCTCTCCATTGGGCAGTGAAACAATAAGCCACATTGTACTCATCTTTGCAACCCAGCACCCTGCAAAGTGCCTGGCTCCAAGCAGGTATTCAATAACCTTTTCTGAATGAATGGAAAGGTGATCTCTCCACTTAAATTGCCTCTGACAACTGGGCTGCCAGTGTTCACATCCTGACTCTGCCACTTACAAGCACCGTGTAGCCTGGGTCAAGTTGCTTAACCTCTATGTGCATCGGCATCTCAAATGTTAAATGAGGATTAATAATAGTACGTACTCAATGGGCTGTTTTATGGATGAAATGATACAAGAACAAAGCACTTAGCACAGAGCCGGGCACATAGGTATCTCCAAAACATTGTCAGTTATTGTTGGTGGTGGTACATGGGGAAACCCTCTGCCATACAGCAAATGGCTGGGAAAGTTATTGTAAAACTGACCTCGTAAACTGAGATATGCTAGGCCAATATTAAAATAATGATGTCAGCATTGTAAAGAAATCTTTAAAAGATTTTAAAGGAATCAGGAAAGTAGAGTTAGGGCAGTG
Organism: Kogia breviceps; assembly: GCF_026419965.1. Taxonomy (NCBI): domain Eukaryota; kingdom Metazoa; phylum Chordata; class Mammalia; order Artiodactyla; family Physeteridae; genus Kogia; species Kogia breviceps. The sequence continues at coordinate 51,859,188 of NC_081318.1, forward strand.
GTTCTCAGATGGAGGTGACTTTGTCTCCAGGAGAAACTTGGCATTGTCTGGAGACATTTTTGGTGGTCATAACTGGGGGATGTTATTGGCATCCGCTGAGCAGAGGCCAGGGTTACTGCTTAACATCCTACAATGCAAAGGACAGCCACCCCCAAAGAATTATCTGGCCAAAATGTCAATAGTGCCATCTTAATGAATGAGGACTCAGTTTTGCACCTGAGACTCCAAAACTCCCAGGCCAGGGATACTTCAGCATTTCTGCTACCTTGACTCTCTTATTTGGTGAAAACCAATATGTACCTGGCTGTGCTCATGGAGCACATTGTGCCCTCCCCCCGTGTGCTGTCTTTCCTCACTGGAGGCAACTCCTAACCAGGAATAGGTTATTTCCATCAGCATCCTCTTGGGTAATATATATTTTAAATGTTTACAGAGCAACTGGGAAGGATAAAAAATCAGAGAACATTTGAGAACACATCCACTCCTGTCTATTTGTTCTTGGAACCATGACCAGCATTAGAGACACAAAGAACAGGGTTTGTGTTCCAGGTACTAGTATAGAAGCAGGGACATTAAGCACCCGCCTCATTGTCCATGGCATGTTGCTTTATGCATTGTCATTGCCAAGGCCCGGTTTTGTCATCATTACCTGTTAGATACTGTGGCATGGGTCTTGCCTGCTAAAAACTGTAGTCTCATTACTTCATCTCCTTAAAATCATCTTATTAATATGCATTTAATGCCCACTTCACTTATGGCATCATTTCAGAGGGTTTTTTTCCCCTCCAGTTGATCCTTATTAGAGTTCACATTTCTGGCTGGAACTTTCATATCAATCATTGCTGAGCCAAATCAATTTCCTTGAAAGCCATTCATTGATTTATTCATCTATTCATTCTCTCATCACTACTACAGTTAGTAGGATTGCCAGGTCCTAGGGTACGTGTATGACATACCTTGTGCTAAGCGCAAGGTTACAAAAACAAAAATAACAGTTCACAGTCTAGTTAGCTGAAATAGAATTATTTTTAAAACTGCTGCACATCCTATGACTTAGCAATTCCAATTTCCAGGAGCTATCTAGGGAAATGCTCACATACGTGCACAAAGATGCAGAAATAAAATGTTTATTGTAGCGTTGTTGGGCTAGAAAAAAATTGGAAGCAACCCTAATGTCCATCAACACGATTAATGCTAAATAAAATGTGGTATATGCAAGCCATGCAATTTTATGCAGCAGTTAACAGGAAGGGTCTATTTCTAAATGTATCAACACAGATAGATCTCTGAAACATATAGTCTTGGAGGAAAAGTCCCCAGAGATACACACCAAACTCAGAGCAGAGGTAACCTCTGGGCACATGGGAGGGGAGGGAATGTGGATTAGGAGAGGTGGTCAGAGAAGACTTTAACCTTATTGGAAATAGTTTTATTTCTTAAAAGGGTTAAATGTGTTGCTTATGCATGTTGCATATAAAACTAATAAAATACCACTTCGCAACTATAAGGCAAAGTGGTAGTATAAATAAGTGAAGGCTCCACTCTGCTTGGGTGCATCAAGAAAGCTTCCGAGAAAAAGAGATATATGAACTGGGTCTTTAAAGGCTTTGTAGGAGCCTGACAGGCTGAGGTGAGGTGAGGGGGGATTGTAACATACAGGGAACAGCAAAGATGCTGAGATATCATTCCCTTGGAGCATTTCCACATGACTGGCCCATTCAGTGGAGAGGAGTGGATTGGGGGTAGGCGAATGTGATACTGAAGGGGGCAGATGCATCTGGAACCTAAGACTGCACTGAAAAATGAATGCTTTTATATATCTTGCTGAGGAGTTTAACATTTTCTCCTGTAAGCAATGAAAATGCTACAAATGAGGGGTGATATGATCAGATGTTGAGGTTTGAAAAAGCAATAAAATAAGAGTGATTTTTTTTCCTCCAGAGGCTGCAAAGGACAGATGTGCCCACTACCCAACCCATCTATGGCATCACATCAAACCATCACATGCACATACTAGTTTTCTACCTATTGCCTAGCACAGATAGGCCCACAATCATTGTTTTGTATAAAGATTTTCAAACATAAAGGGAAGTATGAAGTATATAATGCGCCCAATCTCCAGACTTTAATATTTATTAAAATACACCATATATATGGAAGACTGCATGAATCTTAAGAGTAAGTTTGATGCACATTTACAAAGCAAACACACCTAATTAACCACAACAGAAATCAAGACATAAAACATTACTAGCCCTCCAGGAATGCCTCAGAAGCTGCACTCCTGAAAGATAACCACTACGCTGACTTCATCTGGAAATGATTTTTGAGTAGAATGTGAGGTAGGGATCAAGGATTTTTTTCCCCCATATTGCTATCAAATTGGTTTGGCTCCATCAATGGAGTCCTGAAGTGACAGTTCTGGAGAGAAAAGAGGAATTCTTAAAGACAGGAAGCTTAATGAAGAAGGCTGGAGAGAAAGAGCACACTTAAAAGTCCACATATTGGACTTCCCTGGTGGTTCAGTGGTTAAGACTCTGCGCTTCCACTGCGGCGGGGTACGGGTTCAATCCCTGGTCAGGAAACTAAGATCCCACATGCCGTGAGGCACATCAAAAAAATAACTTTAAAACAAAGTCCACGTATTGAAACTAGATAGAGGTGATGGTCGCACAACATTGTGAATGTTCTAAATGCCATTGGATTTTACACTTTATAAAGGTTAAGATGCTTGGGGATGGGCAAAAGAAATAAAAACAAAAATAAACAAATGGGACCTAATCAAACTTAAAAGCTTTTTTCACAGCAAAGGAAACCATAAAAAAAACTAAAAGAAAACATACAGAGTGGGAGAAAATATTTGCAAACAATGTGGCCAACAAGGGCTTATTTCCAAATATACAAACAGAATCATGGACGTAGAGAACAGACTTGTGGTTGCCAAGGCGGAGGGGGTTGGATGAGGGATGGAGTGGGAGGTTGGGGTTAATAGATGTAAGCTTTTATATATAGAATGGATAAACAACAAGGTCCTACTGTATAACACAGGGAGCTATATTTAATACCTTGTGATAAACCATAATAGAAAAGAATATGAAAAAGAATATATCTATATATATATATATAAAACCGAATCACTTTGCTGTACAGCAGAAGTTAACTAACATTGTAAATCAACAGCACTTCAATAAAAAAAATATTAAAACTGAAAAAAATGATGCTTGGTGGGGGAGGGGGTAGAAAAAGTCCATGTATACAATACCTAAATGCTGTCTGCACAAAACAATTTGATCTAACATTCTCTATATATTTATTCCCCACTACATTTTTGAAAAAGAAATTAGACATGGGCTTATAGGGTAAAATCAAGTCCAAAGGGTAATAGCCACGAGGAGACAGTCTGGGCTCAATGCAAGGAATACTGTTTTACCAGTCTGAGATGTCCAAAGGCAAAACAGGCTCTCTTGAGGAGGTGGGGTCAGTAAGTGCCCATTGGTGGATTCAAGAACAGACTATAAATGCACTTGGAATTGAGAACTGGCTGACAGGCTGGTGGGCTGGGGTCATTCTAAGCCTTTGCCAATTCCAACTCTGACTCATGTTCCTTCTCATTTGAAAGTTGTCCAGGCCTTTCACCTTACCCACCTTCTTTACATAGACAAGACAGTATTTTGTTAAGGAGCCGAGAAGTCTAGGTATCCAAAGGGCTTTGCCATTACATGGTAGTGAGTCAAATTTCCTGATGATTAGGTTTTGCTTGAGCACACTTTGGGCTGCTCCTCTGATACAAGGGTATTATAAGCCCAGGTTTGAAAACCGAATCACTTTGCTGTACAGCAGAAGTTAGTGTTAGGATAACAAGAGGGGCAATCATTTCCAATAAAAATGACAACTGCTGTTTGTTCCAGTTATTTGTGCTGACCCCAAACTTGGTGGTTATAAAATGACAGCCAGGATTCTGTGGGTCAGGAATTCAGGAAAGGGATGGCAGACACGGCTCATTCATGCTCCATGATGTCTGAGGCCTTGATTGTCTGGGGGCAGCTCAGCGGCGGGGCAACCGGGTTTATCTGGAGGTTTCTTCACTAGCATGTCTGGTGCTGGGACGGGGCGTTCAGCAGGAGTGCCTCCACGTGGCTTCTCCATGTGGCCTGGGTTTCCTCACGGTGTGGCATCCTCAGGAAAGCTAGATTCCAAAAGCAGGTGGCTCAGGACACAAGGTAGAACCTGCGTCACCTTTTATGACCTAGTCTTGGAAGTCAGGCAGCATCATTTCAGCTGCATCCTATTGGTGACAAGTGAGTCATAAACCCATGCAGATTCAAGGGGAAGAGACCTAATCCTCTCGCCCTCAGTGGGAGAGTGGCAAGGTCACCTTAGAGAAGAGCATGTGGGATGAAAGCTACTTTCACAGCCACCTCTGGAGACTATAATCTGCCACGCAGTTAAACACCTTCTATCAATATAATATCAAGATGTCCCTTACATCCGAAAATTTCTCTTTCCCCCCTCCCCCCATTCTGTAGCCACTTGGCCCCCCGCCTTCCTCCTTACAGACAGCAAAGTGTACAAGTTACTTCCCCTTTCTTTTTTTTCTATAATCACTTTTAATTAATCCAATCTCAAGGCATCCTACTCTTTAATTTCCTCTCTCATTCCCTTCTTCTCCCCATATCTCTCCTCTCCCTTTATTTGATTTATGAGTTAGGGGGAAAAAGCTCTCAACTCTTACAATAAATGATAAAAATCTGCTAGAGACACATGAAGGAAAAGGAAGCTGGATGTTTTGATGTGTGCTTGGACATAAGGAGGAACAGCCCTATGGAAGTCCTTCAACATGCCAAGGAGGCCTTTTTTAGAATACATAAAGTCCCTCTCTGCTTTTCTAGGTAAGCCAGATTTTTCTCAAGCACAAGAATTTAAGATAAATCAAGAACTCTTTTAACATATTTTACTTCAATTATATTACAGCTGAATAAACCTTCATGGCTTCGCCTGTTTGATTTACCACGTTACGTTTCCACCAACAGTGCACTAGGGTTCCCTTTTCTCCACACCATGAGAGCCCCTTGTGAGTACTTGCTCAGCTAAACATACTGCTTATTGGATCTAACCTAAAGCCAACTGTAACACTCACCAACTGGATTACCAATTTGTGCAAATGTGACATGGCTATTGTAAAATTATAAAAATAAAGAAGAAAACAGTTGTTCCCAGCATACTGCCACAGAAAATGAGCTCCACTGTGCCAATGAATAAAAGCATGGAATCGTGGGGTTTATTTCTTCAAGACTGTACGGGACCTTGCACATAGGGTTACAAGGTAAAATAGAATAATATTAAATTAAAACCTTGACAGCCATCTCTCATCAACAGATAAGTGCCTGCCCTCCAGTGAAAGGCACTGGAGCTTGTAATCCCAGAGAAGCCAAGAGTCAGTGCATCTTCATATTGCATGGTGAAATCAGTGATTGATCTTGCCTGCATCTTCATCAGTAAAGCATCTGTATCCTGTCATTCTATAGGTCCCTGTACATCTGTGTTCTCCCAGGACCCTATATTTCCTCTTGTATTACAGGTTAATCCAAAAACAGTCCCCTAAGGACAGAGATCACTTTAAATATTGCTTTCTTCCCAATCGTTTTTTTTTTTTTTTTAATTAAAGCCCTGTTTGTATAGGAGAATAATTTTCTAGATGGAAAACAATAGACACAACTTGCATTTGTTTTTAATGTCAGCACCAACAGGTTCAAAGTCTCCTGCTGGGATGTTAGGCTACTGAATCAGTCTCCTTCAAGCTATTTGTAGACCCATTAATTGACAAGTTGGAGAAATAAGGGTACATACGCCTATGTAATTAAACTGCCCATTTCACCTTCCTTCACTAAATCAGTTTTCCAGGATGTTAATTGGCTAGAGAGTTTCTCTGTGCCTGGTAGATCTTGATAAGTTGTACATTAAAAAAGCACTGCTCCCACTCTTAAACTGTCAGGAAGCAAAGCAGACTTAGCACTTGGAAGAGTTAATTACAAATCTAAGGGATATTTCTGTTTGTGTGTGCCTCTGGCATATTGGATGCTAATGGCCCCTTCCTTCCATTAAATGATAAAAACTTCCTATTGGATTTTCTGGTTTGCTCTGGGCTTAGAGGAAAGGCTTTCCTGAGAGCAGTCACCAGACTGCTGCTTTGTTTTCAATAAGCCATTAATTTCCTTGCTGTTTTGCTTTATAAGGAAACTGCATTTGATTTCTGTGTCTGCCGTTCTCCCCTGCAGTCTGGCATCTGCAGTTCATCACCCCCAGTCATCCCAATGCATCTGCAGATGCATTGCCCTTTTTATGAGGATTCTGGGAGAAATGACCATCTGTGCCCTGGGCTTCTCTGTGTCTTTATCAACCCTGACTCATTCTTCTTGGTAGTTAATTGTCCCTTTTCTCCTGATTTTTATTTCTGAGGAAGAAAACACATGTATGCTTTCCTTTGGAAAAAATAAACAAATGACAAAGAGGAAGAGAGAAATTGTGTTTTGCACAGTTTTTGAGCAACCAGCAATGATAACTGGCAACAGTCCTTTTAATATTTTTTTATATTGACAGTTTACAGCAACCATTTATTTGTCCTAGATTTTCTGGAACAGTCTCAATTTCAAAGATTCTTCCCTGCTGCTGTTTCTTCAGACAAATGCATTCACAAATGAGGAATAAAAATGAAACTCCTCTGTTGATGCATGTATCCTGAGTTTTAGGTTCAAAATATATAAACAAGATCATCGTTTGAATAAACATGAATAAAGGCTGGTGTTAAAATTAAATAACACCAAGAGGCAGATCTAATTTATTATTTAATTTTACGTGTGTGTGTTCATGTGCAGACGTGCACATGTATGCTATTTTGCTGCATGGTAGAAGCAAATAATAAGCAGGTCAAGAAATAAGTATAATTTGATGCACTGTCACATTAAAAAAGAAAAAGCGCAAGCTTTGGAACAGAACAGACCTAGGTCAGAATGCTGGGGTCTGGGTTGGAAACCTGGGCTGGAATCCTACTTGTCATTTAGGAATGAGCTCCCACCTAACATGCCTGAGCCTCAGTTGCCACATCTTAAATAAGAATAATGTTTACCTAACAGGTAGTTGTTAGGACAAAAAGAGCTGATATTTGTAAAATCCCCAGCACAGTACCTAGCATATAGAATTGCTTTTTTAAGAAGGCAATTAGTATTTTTAGGAGTAATATAGCTGTGATACAGTTAAAACAAGCCTTTCTGGAGGGGGCTGGAAGGAGAAAGCTAGACAAGGAAAAAGAGTGTGGAGTGTGGTCCCCGTCTCCCCTTGAGAGAGAAGAGTTAGTCAGGCAAGTTCTTCTCCTTTCACCAGGGATTGTCTTAAACCAAGCAAGCCCATGTTCCAGACTCTGCTCAGACCAAGTGCCTAGTTGCCTAGGAGTGGATGAACTGGGTACTGGGGTGACCCCAGGTCAGCCCCTGGATGTCCCTTGTCAGAGAAGCCATGTCATGTGTGTCCCACTGGAATACAGATCCAGCTCTAGAGCATCTTAGAGAGACTTTCTGCTCTTCCCATCCACTGGGGTTGGGGCAGCCAGGCTGCCAAGTCCACTTTCCTTGTCTGCATCCCAGGGCCCCACAGGATGGGTGAGAAGAAACTAACTGCCCCAAACCACATCATCCACAGCTGCTTAAAAGTCTGGTTTCCAGATTTCACTTCCATATTCCCAGATCCATTTCAGTGAAGTAGGAAACTTCCCAGTAGTGTTGGTCTTTCGCTCTTCAGACTGGATTCCCAGAAAGGGTTCTGAGCCACTTATAGGTAGGAGTGGATCTGGCTAACCAATAGCTCTCAAAACTCAGGTGCATCAGCATCAGCTGATGGGCTTATTAAAAATGCAGATTCCTAGACCGTTCTGCCAGTTGTTCTGATTTAGTCGATATTTCAATAACCGAAAAGAATGAGTCTCTCCATTTATCCATGATTTGTTGGTTACTAAGTGCTCCACATACACAACCTGTTCTTGTTTACCCTCAATCCTATGAGGCAGAGGTTGAGTAATGTGGTTAAGGTCACCCTTAATCACACCCTTGACCTCCATGGGTAACCCCTGAAGTCCTGTGTCACAAGCCACCCTTGCCTTGAATTATGGGCCCCCATGCACACCAGCTTCTATCGGGCTCCCCAAACCTTCTCAACACAAATTAGACTAAATTCATTTTGGACTTGGATTGGCCAAGTACATGGTTTTAATTTTGTTTATGAAAAAACCAAAAACTTAAATAACACTTTCTAACCCTCCTTCTGAGGAGTCCAGGCCCTAAAATGCCCTACCTTGCCTTGTAAAAGGACCATTCCTAGGCATATAAGAAGAGCCCCTTCCCCAGTATTCTTCCTACCCTGCAGACTTCTTTCTACATATCTCATTTCTGAAATAAAGAAATCCTAGACCTTCACTTCTGTAATACTTCTAGATTTTTCTTTCTATATTGCAAGAGCAGTAATATCCTGTCAATATGCTTTTTCATCTTAGCCTAAGGTAGACATGTGACAGTTTGAAGTGTTTGGCTTTATTATTATTCTGACCTTTCTGTTATTTTCTATTTAGTAAGAAACATGTAACCGGAGGCTCACAGACTACTCTTTGTGACAGTTTCCCAAGGGTATTATCATTATGCTTTCAGATGTCATCTAAACAAATAAATATTATCAGTCATTCTGTTTAGCATGGGCTTTGGGTATCTCAGTTGAGCCCAAAGATGGAAAATCCCTTATTAATTTCACAAGAAACAAAAATGTGCTTCCATTTGGTATAACTTAACCAGGAGGTCTCTTAGCACTGAGAATAAATTTCTGTTTTCAATTACAAAGACAGTGGAGAGGACAAGAATAGCTTTGAGGAGCAGGTTAGAGTACCTTTCAGATGTTTTGTTTTATAAAACTGTGGAACCTAGTGATGATATGTGACAGTGACAGGCTACTTCTCCCCTTATGTGGAGGCTGTGTCTATAATTTTAAAAATATAAAATTGGGACACCCAACCTCCAGAACTCTGGAAACCAGTGTGTAGGAACTAATCCTAATCAGAGATGCTACTTTTGTGGGGCAACAGGCTGCGACATTGTTCTGAAACCTCTTTCTCAGAGTGAACAAAAGCCACAATGGCCTTCTAGAACCGCCATTTCAACAAACGGTGTTCTTTGCCCCCTAGACCACTACATACGATTATGCTGGACATTCAATGCACCGGATCCCTGGCAGAGGCCTAGTGGGGCTGAGTAGCCTCAAAGCCTGAACTCTGCTCACTAAGCCACCTGTCTCGGGGCTGCTTCTGCCCAAAGGTGCCATCTGCTGTGAAGGCACACACCTGTGTGTCCCTCCACCCAGGTAGAACCTCAGGTTCACCCGATCCTCTCTTTCCTGCTTATACCACATTATAAATGTGTCTGTTGTTACTAACAATAGAAAGGGAGAATCAGGAACAGGAATTGTATCAAGAAATTAATCAAGCTGTGGAGCTTCTTATAGACAATATTATTTAGCTTAATTTATGTAGTTGTTTTTCTTGGACATTCACAAATAAATACTAAATATATTTATAAAATACATAGAATTCCTCATGGTTTAAAAATTAAATTTCTAACAAATTAAATATAAATAATTGACAGAGAGGTATCTCGGGGGAGAGTAAAGCAGAATCTTTTTCTTTTTGGAATGAAGATAATTATGCTAAATTTAAAAAAGAGGCAACAGTACTGACAAAGGAAAATGCACAGTAATTCAGAAAGACAGTGCTTAGCTTGTAAATGCCACAGAAAAACCAAAAACATTGAAGAATAAAACACTGAAGCTGTAAAAAGGAAACTAGATGCTGCATTGCAAATACACAGTGATCTATTTGAACAAAAACACCGTAAACTCAAACCACTCAAGTACAGAGATGAACTCATATATCTGTGCATTTGGGGGTTCTGTCTCCAGGAACCAAAGCAATTTTGTCCCCCTGAGAGACATTTGGCAATGTCTGGAGACATTTTTGGTTGTCACGACTAGGGAGTGCTACTGGCATTGAGTGGATAGAGGTTAGGGATGTTGCTCAGTATTTCTACAATATACAGTACACCCCACAACTCCCAGGATGAATTATCCAGTTCAAAATGTCAATAGTGCTGAGGTCATCAGGAAATCCTACTCTATTAGGATTGCATTCAACCCTGAGCAACGGAAAAACCCTAGTGATCATAGTGCTGCCATGATCCAAATAATTTGGAGGTTTGTTTATCTCTCATAACTAGTAGTATATAGGGGTTGCCAGGCCAGAGCTTGTATTGCAGCTCAGTGATGTCATCAAGGACCCAAGACCCCCAGAGGCGGCCTTAGAAGATGCACATTTTAGCTGTGCACATCACTGCCCAAAAGCAAATTGAGCTTGTTAGTAAGAAAGAAGGGTCATAATGGATATTGTATAGGCAAATGGCAGGTTGGCCACAGACATACTTTTCTGCTTTCATGATGCCTCTAGCTCTAGCCTGCCTGAATGCCCAGCAAAACTATCCAGTCACTTTCCATCAAAATTAAGTGGAGCCTTTCATACTATTCCCAGGCAGCGCTGATCCCTCTGAGCCAGAAGTTTTGGTCTTTGGAGATAAGGAGAACCGCAGGGCCAATGAGACACTGAAGGGAGAGAAATGGAGCTTTCTCCACAGGAATAGCACCCAGTGGGCTGGACATGTGTCTTTGCAGACAGATGTAAAGGTTATAGTAAGAAGCCATGGATATCTAAGAGCAGGGTAAATAGATGTCAATGGGGAAGAGTAAATTAGAGGTTTTTTAATTGGACAAGGTTAATGACTTAAAGTAAAATCAATAGCAAATCCAAAAATACAGTTTGAGAATTTTATAAAGGGTTTCAGACAACCAATATATAAAAATTAGTGGGTGGGAAAGAGGACATAAAAGGTAAACCCAAACAGCTTGCTTATTGTTATTATAATACTGATAATGATAAAGATGGTAAACATAATAATCATAAGGCAAAGTCTTTGAGTCAATATCCAGTCCATTGGAGCCCACCTGAGGTCTCGGAGCAAAGGATTCCTCTGAGGTCTCATCTGAGCTCGGGACTGAGGAGGGGATGTTAATAATTTGTATAATCTTCCATAGATGTGGAAAGAGAAATGGCATTGAATGAGAGCTATATTTTTCTAATCATGACCTTGTCCATAAGTCCAGATATGTAGGCTGACCACAGAGACACTGGTTCTGAGGAGAGCAGGGTGAGGGGAGGTTAGGTACAACCCAACTGAAAAGTGGCCTCCTTACGACAGTGTGTTGACATTCCCTGTAGTTGCCAGAGGTTCCCAAGACTCAGGTTTTCCTGCCAGTCCAGAGAAAGTTCGTGAGATCTATTTCAAATTTTCTTTATATCACCCTTGCCCTGGTCATTTGTACTTTTGTTGATCGCCTCCAGGGGCAGCTGCTAGTTCCAAAGGACTAACAGCTCATTATGCTAAACTAATGAACTAGTCCTCTAAATTAGAAGCCCTTTTGGTCATTTGAAAATGAAATCTTAGTAGTCACAAAAAAACTTCTGCTAAGCAATTCTTAAAAATCGACTTAGTAGGGGATGGGTCAGGATTTATCTAGATCTATCTCTAAATGGCCCAAATGGCCTCCCCAATAATCTGGTACTCTTTTATTCCTTTTTCTTTTATATTTCTGTTCTGATTTCCCTTGGAACAATATTTGTATCTCTCAGAAAACTCCATATGACTAAAAGATTTATACTATTTTTAAGCACTTTGAGTCTTCCTGAGAATTGACCTTTGTTGGTAATGAACGCTACCTAATTCTATGTTCTTAACAGACAACTAAAATACAGTGGGAGTTCAGTTAATTCTTAGTAATCAATTTCTGTGCTATATGTACAGAATGATCAAAATGGCATGGCTTCACTATTGCACATGTATTACGTGAGATGAGAGTGATACATTTTAACCTATTTTCAATTCTATTTAGAGTGTACTTACCAGCATGTTTGATAGAATAGAGCATGTGTTTTGAAAGAAACTGAGGGAGAAAAAAGAGATCTGTACATAAAGACCATTAGTGTATCCTCGAATTGCTTTTCTATTTCAGGGGGCATATAGGATGTACTTGAAAGGTCACTGATTAGTTCAGTTCCACATCAGTAAATCAGTGTTCAGAAACAGAGGAAATAATAGGCAACAGAGTTTTACCAACATAATAAAATAAAGCAGGGAAAAAAGGTCTGTAGATTATTTTCTTCAGCAGGATCCTTTCAAATCTGACCGTGTGGCACCTTAATAGAATGTGGTAGACATGTTTCACTGATCTCTGAACAGACTTGAGATTGGATGTTTATTCTACATTAACATGTAGATTGATCTGGCAATATGTGGTACAAAATTGCATTAAATAAGCAGTACAGGAAAGGATGTTATGCTGAAGATAGTGGAAATAATCTATTGCTCTACGTATATATTTTAAATTAAGCATCTACTATTTTGGTGCAACACAATATCAAGAAACAGCTTGATTACCCTAGCATTAACCAGTCGAAGAATTGGGGAAGTCCAGCCCATAGACATATACCATTCATGACTGCCTTGGTAGCTGATGTAAATATGGACGTGTCCATGTCCCACTACCCCTACTTTTCTCCTCTTTTTCCATCTTGCACTCAACTGACATGAGTCTAGGATCTTCCGTTTTATCACTTGGCAGACATGGGTGGTTTCCTACCCAACAGCTATTCTTGCTAAAGAAACCTGATTTTGTTCAGGTGTCAGTTGGCCATTTGTGCCAAGGGAACCTGGATTTAAACTCCCACCCCCACCCCAGAGGAAGAATCTTGATTAATATAAGCCAATCATGGGTAATTCCATTCTCCTTCACTTGGGTTGGTTTAGAAATGGGCAAGGGATACAATTTTGGCCAGTGAAGTATGAGGTGCAGCCTCCAGAGAATATCCCCCTCATCTTTAAAAAGTTCTCAAGAGAGTGATCTGTCCTTATCTTTTTCAGAAGTTGATGTCTGCAAGAACAGTAGCAGCCATCTTGGTGCCATGAGAGCAGCCAGCCTATGAGGAAAAGCCAACACACTGACATGCAGAGCAGAAAGAAGGAAAAAAACCTAGTCTTTCTTGAAACTATCGAGATGCTGAATTAACCCACCCTGCCCACCAAAAGTAACCACTATACTGATGTAGTGAATGCTGTGATTCCTTCTTCAGGACAAAGGCATTCCTTTCCGCAGCTACCAGAAGTATTCCTACTCCAGAAATCATCTCCTTTGGGACTTGCGTCACTCTAGCTCTGTCTGGTTCCTAGGGGAAGCCTGTGTGCACTGACTGATTTATATGGGGGTACAAAGGCCCGACCACCTTGCTTCAGTGAGGGATAACTAAAGACCATCCCAGCTCCAGTTCAGCTTCCGATAGATCAGCTAAAGTCTTCGTTTTAATTGCACTGCAGTTTAACTTCTCCCGCTGTTCAATCCTGTTTCTCTCACTCCTTTACACCTGTTTTTCTTGAGAGCACTCTCCAATAAATCTTCTGCATACAAAACTCCATCTGAGTATATTTCCAGGGAACCTGGCATAAGACACCTTTTTGAAGTAGTAACTTCCTCACTTTTCTTTATATTTTTGCCACCTAAAAATGTATGCATCCTTAAACACCGTATTTTATATTTTCTTGCCCCCTTCTCTAAGAGGACCTTGCATAAAGTCATACATTACATGTATTTTTTGGTATCTCCTTTTTTCACTCAACAGTATGTTTGTGAGATTTCATAATTTATTATGTGTAGCTGTATTTCATTAATTTTAATATGTTATAGTGTTTTATTGTAGAAATTTACCAAAATTTGTTTATACATTATATTATTGATGGACATTTAGGTTGTTCACAGTTTGGGGCTATGATAAACAATGCTGCTACAAAGATTCTTGTACATTTCTCTGACACACATGTGCAGGCTTTTTTGTGGGGTATACATCTAAGAATGGAATAGTTGAATCAAAGCATATGCATAAGTTCAATTTTAGAATTCTGCCAAACAATTTTCAAAAGTAGTTGTGCTATACCAATTTATACTCTAACAGTGTATGAGAGTTCTTGTTTTTCCATATTCCTGCCAATACCTGGTACTGGCAGTCTCTAATTTTAATTTCTCTGATGGGTGTATAGCAGTATATCGTTTAATTTAATTTTCCTTATTATTAATAAAGTTGATACTTTTTCAAATAATTATTGACCGTTTGGATATCCTGTTTAATGAAACACCTGTTCAAATCTCTTGCCCATTTATTTTTACTAAGTTGTTTGTCTTCTTATTGAGTTGTAGGATTCTTTCTATAGTCTGGATGTAAACTCTTTATCAGTTATGTATATTGCACACATCTTCTTGCTCTCAGTGGCTTGATCTTTCACTCTCAGTTATGTGATTGAGAAGTTCTTAATTTTGATGTAGTCAAAATTATCAATCTATTTTTCATGGTTAGTGATTTGGGGACTCTGGGAAATATTTGTTTCTCCAATATCATGAAGCTACTCTCCAATGTTATTTTATTGATGTTTTATTATTTAGTCCTTGAGTTGTTTGGTTTTTTGTGTGTGTATGGTTTGAAATTTTTTTTCACATGTATATTTAAATGTCCCAGAAACCAATTACTGAAAAGACCATTTAATCCCACTGCTGTCAGTAACACTACATTCATTAATCAAATGTTTGTACATGCATAGGTCTGATTCTGGGCATTCTACTCTGTCCTATGGGTTTATTTGTTTATACTTTCATTAGTACCAAATCGTTAACTATTGTAAATTTGTAATTAATATTTAATTATTTGTAGTTTTTCAGTTAGAGCTAGGCCTCTTATTCAAGAGTATCTCAGCTATTATTGACCCTTTGCATTTTCATAAAAATTTTATGAGTAGCTTGTTAAGTTCCACAAGACAACACTTTCATTGCACTCTGTTCCCTCTTGCATCTCTAATTATGTTCTAGGATCATTTTCCGTATGTCTGAAAAACATCCTTAATTATTTCATATAAATTTTCATATAAATTGCACTTTCAAAAAAAAATAAATAAATTGCACTTTCATATAAATTTTATGAGTAGCTTGTTAAGTTCCACAAGACAACACTTTCATTGCACTCTATTCTGTCTCGCATCTCTAATTATGTTCCAGGATAATTTTCCATATGCCTGAAAAACATCCTTAATTATTTCATATAAATTGCATTTTCATATAAATTTTATGAGTAGCTTGTTAAGTTCCACAAGACAACACTTTCATTGCACTCTATTCCATCTTGCATCTCTAATTATGTTCTGGGATCATTTTCCTTATGTCTGAAAAACAACTTTAATTATTTCCTTTGTTGTAGGTCTGCTGGTGACACATCTCTGAGTTTTGTGTAAAAATATCTTTTTTCACCTTTATTCTTAACATATATTTTTGCTGGGTATAGAATTCTAGGATGACTATTATTTTCTTTCAGCACATTGAATATTCCATTTCAATATTTTCTGGATTCTATTCCTTCTGTTGAGATGTCAGCTATGTAATTGTTGCTCCTTCTCAGATAATCTGTCGTTTTTTTTTCTAGGTGGATTTAAGATTTTCTCCTTGTCTTTGGTTTTCTATAGTTTCACTATTTTATCCAGGTGTATGTACATTTTTAGAAAATATATATCGTGATCAATGTTATTTGTGTATGCATGTATTTCTTGATTTTTAGAAAATGCTGACCTAGTAACTCTTTAGATATTGCTTGTGTTCAATTCTTTCTATTCTCTCCTCTGAAACTCCAGTTACACATATGTAGGTTATTCGCATTATAATTGCTATGCTACTAATCTCTCTTTTATGTTTGCATTCTTTTTGCCTTTCTGTGCTTCATTCTGGATATTTTCTTCTGACCTGTGTTCCATTTTAATATTTTCTCTTCAGTTCTGTACATTTTTCTGTTAAGCCCATTCACTGAGTTTCCCATTTTAGTTATTGTGTTTTGAGTTCTAGAATTCCTATTGGTTCTTTTTTGAATCTGCTACGATATTTTAAAAATAACTCCCAGGCCTCCAGTTTGACTTTTACCTCCTTAAACATTATAAATACATTATTTTTAAAGTTTATGTTTGATAATTCCAATATCTAAAGCTACTGTAGGTCTGTTTCCATTATCTGTTGTTTGTGCTGGTTTTCATTTTATTTTGTTTTGCCTTCTCATGTGTCTGGTTTTCTCTGATTGTGTTTCAGACATTGCAATTTGAAAAATTGCTTGAGAAAGTATTTAAAGCCTGGATAATTTTACCTTCTCTTAGTGAAGATTTTCATTCTCTTCTGTCAGTCTCCAGTAGGTATTAACAATCCATCATCTTAATCCATCTCAGGAATGAATATACTCAAAAAGTAGACTACAATCCATGTGAGCACTGGTTTACTTCCACTTCACCTGTACTCCTAGGATACAGTCGTTCAGAGTCTCAATCCAAGGGTTGCAGGATGGGAGGAGGGTGGTATCAGAGCTGAACTCTCACTCTCTTCCTGGTACCATGAGTTTTTCAAAGGCACTGCTCAACCTTTCAAACATCTCTTCTAGATCAGCACAGGTCAGCAGGATCAAAGCAGCCCCAAATGCTAGGCTTACTTCCCCAGATTTGTCTTTCCCTAGATATCAGTCCTGTAATTCTTCATTATCTTTTTAGCTCTCTAATGCTTTCAAGCAGACTTAAATTTTTTCCCCAGCTTTTCTAGTTGTTCTCAGTAGGAGATTAGATCCAAATTATCTAGTTTATCATGACTGGAACTCTAATGGATTATTTCCATCAGCATAGAAATAGGCTATAATAGAGCTACCATATGATACAGCAATCCCATTCCTAGGCATATAACCAGAGAAAACCATAATTCAAAAAGCTACATGTACCCCAGTGTACACTATTTACAATAGCCAGGACACAGAAGCAACCTAAATGTCCATCAATGGATGAATGGATAAAGAAGATGTTGTATAATATACAATGGAATATTAGCCATAAAAAAGAATGAAATAATGACATTTGCAGTGACATGCAGAGACTGTCATACTGACTGAAGTAAGTCAGACAGAGAAAGACAAATATCATATGATATTGCTTATATGTGGCATCTAAAAAATGGTACAAATGAACCTATTTACAAAACGGAAATAGAGTTAAAGGTGTAGAAAACAAACTTATGGTTACCAATGGGGAAAGGGGGGGAGGGATAATTGTGAGATTGGGATTGACATATACACACTACTATATATAACATAGATAATAAGAGCCTACTGTATAGCGCAGGGAACCCTACTCAGTACTCTGTAATGACCTATATGGGAATAGAATCTTAAAAAGAGTGGATATACATATATGTATAACTGCTTCACTTTGCTATACAGCAGAAACTAACACAACATTGTAAATCAACTATACCCCAATAAAAATTAATTTTAGAAAAGAAATAGGCCACAATATCCCACAGTAAAAAAATCTCTCATGACCTCCTTTAGCAATTCTCTTCTATTGCCTATTTTTCTGCTCATCTTCATGTGAAAATTCTTTAAAGGAATCTGTATTTTGATGCCTCCAATTCCTTATCTCCCATTTGTCTTTGAACCCACACAAATTATGGTGTTGTCTCCAACACTCCATCAAACCTATCTGATCAAGGCCCTAATGACTTCCATGTTGCCAAGTCAAATGGTACATCCTTAATCCTCATCTTACTCGATCTCTCTAAAGAACTTAACATATTTTCTTCACTTGGATTCTTGAAATCATACTCCCATGGTTTTCCTCCTAAATATCTGACTATTTCTTCTTTAGCCCTTTAGCAAGGGCCCCTTGCTAAATCATTCTCTTCTTCCTAACCTCTAAATGTTTGAATACATTAGAGCTCAATCCTTGAACTTCTTTATCTGCACTCACTCCCTAGGTGATTTCATCCCATCCTGTGGCTTTAATTCCAACTACTCAATAATGACTCCTACCTTTATATTTCTAGCCCCAATCCTTCCCCTCAATTTCCTCCTTGATATCTCCATCCATATGTCAAGCAGGTATTTCAAACTTAACATGTCCAAACCAAAATTATTGCTTTCCACCTGCTTCCCTCAACCTAATACTCCATAGCATTCCTCATCTCAATAAATAGCACAACTGTTCAATTAGTTTTTCAAGCCCCAAACCTTGGTGTCTTCCTTGACAACAAATATAGTCTGAATTCAATCACCTTTTGCCACCTCCATAGGTGCCACCCTGATTTGTGTGTATCAGTTAAGAATGGCTGAAGTTGAAAGTATTGTAATAGAAAACTCAACTGCAGTAGCTTAAACCAGGGATCAGCAAAGTAGGGCCCCTGAGCCAAATCTGGCCTACCACCCAATTTGATAAATAAAGTTTCACTGGAGTGCAACCATTCTCATTTTTTACATATTCCTATGGTTACAATAACAGGGTTGAGTAGTTGTGACTAAAACTATCTAGCCCACCAAGCCTAAAATATTTGCTATCTGGCCCTTTACAGAAAGTTTGCTGACCTTTGTCTTTAGAGGGTCATTATTAGGTTCATGTAAAGAATAGCCAGAGGTATGTGGTCAAGGATTGGTGCAGTGGCCTAATGATGTCATGAAGGACACAGGCTCTTTCTAGTTTCCTGCTCTTTCATTCCTGGCTTATTGCCTCATGGTCACAAACTGACTACTGAACTTCCAGGCACCATGTCCACATTCCAGGTAGGAGGAAGGGGACAGTATAAAGAGAAAAGGCGGGGGGGGGGGATCCATATTAACCATGGAGAACACCTTCTTGCCAATTCACCCTTCTTGCCAAGAAAACGAGATTTTCCCAAAGCTTTCTCAGCAGATTACCATTTCTATCTCATTAGCCAGAACCATGTTATGTTGTCACCGTGAGCTGCAAGGGCATCTAGGACATCAAGCATTTGGTTTTCTATCTCTTCTAGTAGAAAAAGGAAAGGGAGGGGACTTCCCTGGTGGTCCAGTGGTAAAGAATCCACCTTACAATGCAGGGGACACGGGTTCGATCCCTGACCAGGGAACTAACATCCCACATGCCCCAGGGCAACTAAGCCCGCACGTGCCACAACTACTAAGCTCGCGCCTCAACTACAGCCCACATACCACAAACTACAGAGCCCAAATGCTCTGGAGCCTGTGCACCACAACTAGAGAAGAGAAAACCCACAGTCACAACTAGAGAGGAGTCCGTGTACTGAAATGAAGAGCCTGCATGCTGCAACTAAGACCCAACGCAGCCAAAAATAAATAAAATAAATAATAAATCTTAAAAAAAGAAAAAGGAAAGGGAGAAGAGGTTGAGAATTGGCTCTGGTTGAGCCGATGTACTCTGTGTGCCATATGAAGCCATTGTCTCTACTGAACTACCTACCAAGTCTCTGTGTTCACACTCCTGTCCCTTTATAGTCTATTAATCACACTGAAACCAGGCTGACCTTTTTCAAAAGTAAATCACATCACATCACTGCTTTGCTCAAAATCTTCCAATGGTTCCTGTAACACTTAAAATGAAATCCAAATTGGCTCCTGGCACTCTCCAGTCTTCTTCCTTCCTCTCATTCCCTGGTAAGTCTTACCCAGCCACGCTGGCCTCCCTGATGTTCTATAAATGCCTCAGGGGCCTCTGCTTGGCACTCCTGCTCCCAGGTCTTTATATGGCTTGCTCCCTCACTTTGCTCTGGCCTCTAATCAAATGTCACCTCCTCAGAGAGGGCTTCCCTGCTATCTAAAATATTGCCCACATAACGTTCCTCTCCTCACCTGCTTTATTTTTGTTCTTAGCACTTACTAGTACCTAATATTATCATTTATGTCTATTTGCCTAGTTGCATGCATAATATGAGACAGAGGCTGTTTGTTTCACTCTTGTATTCCTAGACCCTAGAAGTGCATTTTAGCACAGATAGGGCTAATATTTGTTGAATGAATGACCGGATTCCCATCATTACCAGTTTTGTCTATTCCAAAACCTTGTTCTTATTGGTTTCATAAGGAAACGGTATGATCTGAGAGTCTGGGTGGGGTTGCTCCCTAAGGCAGCTCTAGTCCTCCTCAATTCCGTGTCCTTGGGGAATGTCAGCAAAAGGACCCCCACCTACCCAAAGATGGGGCAAGGGGGGTCCTTAACTCTTCTCTGTACACCTCCTACACCTAAGAGATTGGCTGCCCTCTTCTCTCTCTTTTTCACTCTTTCAAGGTTTGTCTCTTTCACAAAGATGTATTATATGGAATGGGAGTAAAGTAATGAATCTTTGCTCTTTCAAAGAACCTTTCATTCACCCTTCCATATAAACAACCAGAGCCATGACAGACCACGAGCACTGAGAATATTCACTCATTCTTTCACAGTTGAGCTTTTGTTGCTACATTGTCTCAGGCTATTTTGCAATCTTTCCCTGTCTTCGTGTCCTATGTGCTAGCTACACCTGAATACATATACATACACCTATACGTATTCTGACATATAATACACTGCCATGCGATGACTCTGTGAAAGGGAAGAGGAGTAAGAAACAACTGAAATGCAGTGAGTCAAGACTGTGAGTCCTCTGGAGGTAACCAGAAAGCGAAGAGATCTCAGGGGGCTGTTTCTGATTGCCACCTGTCCTGAGGAGGGCAGAGCAGAGCTGGGGATGGGACATGGCAGGTCCACCCCACTGAGAACAGCAGAGAGTAGGCAAAGCCTAAACCCTGCAGGAACACTGAGGTCCCAGCTGCCAGAAGAGGAAGAGGGAACTGCCCATTTGGGGAAACCAAGGCCACTGCCCCTAGCTCTTCTTGTGGCAACCTTCTGGGAAACGATGCTACCATGAGTGACCAATTAGAACTGACTCAAGTCCAAAAGGCAAGTGGAAAATTCCCTACATCTCTGGCTCATATCATTGATGGCTGATGGATGGATTAGGGGTGGTGGTTCCTCAGAGGGCCCTCACCCTCAGCAACTGGCCAGAACATTTCCTTCTCTTCAAGGCATAAACAGGGATCAAATTATTTGTCAGGGTGTAATGTGTCATGAGATGACTTTTGTACCACCATAATGGAGGCAGAGATTGACAAAGCTCATACGATTTGTTGTCATGTTAGAGTTGATTTAAAAACCTCCAAAGTCAATCTATTGGTACTCTGTTCACCTTAGCACATTTCTAGGCACAAATATTCA